>NC_058135.1:83752253-83761718 GCF_016433145.1 Gracilinanus agilis
CTCTCTCTCTCTCTCTCTCTCTCTCTCTCTCTCTCTCTCTCTCTCTCTCTCTCTCTTTCTCTTTCTCTCTCTCTCTCTCCCCCTTTTCCCTCTCTCTTTGTGTCTGTCTATTTCTCTCTCTTTCTTTCTCTCTCTGTATCTCTGTGTCTCTGTTTCTGTTTCTGTCTCTGTCTCTCTCTCTGTCTCAGTGTCTTTCTCTTTCTGTCTCTCTCTCCTTGCCTAGCTCCCTCTCTTACTTAATGGACATGGGGTAACATACAAATAAATTTTCAAGAGACTTATCCATACCCATAGATTAATTACTCTTTTACCTTACCTCCCTCACCTAGCATATTACATGAAACATAATATGAATAGCATATAGTGAACTGGACTTGGAAATAGAAGACATAGGTTCAAGTCCTTCCATGGTAGGTACTGGGTATATGACTCTGGATAATTTACTTAACCTCCCAGTGTCCCCAGGTAACTCTCTCTAAGTACAATTTCCAATGTATTGAACCACACAGGTTGATAAATTCAGAACCCATGAGAATATCGATGCTCCCCGGATCACTAAGCCAACTTCTAGCCTGGCCTCATTGACCATAGGTTAGGGAACCAATCCTCCAAAGGCCACAGGTGTGAAAGACCCAGAAACAAATGTTTACTCTTCTCTAATCTTTGGCATTGTGAATTGTTTCATTTTAGGAACGTATATAGTTTTATTAACTGAATTCAACATTTGTATCCTTAGCAAATAATAGTATTTTGCATAAAATGCTTAAGTTTTTCATATATTCTTTTGCTCCTACATGGATTTATATACATATGTGTGTATATACATATATATTTACGTATATGCACACATAGTATATTGTTGAATATTAATACCTATCTCTGTATATACCTATCACATAGGACAAATCACTGAAAAATTGCCAAAAAGTGTACATTTAGTTGAATAGACAAAGTTACTGAGTTGAGGGATGAGTATATATATATATCCTGGGCATTTAAGTGTCCTATGCCTCTGGCCCAAATTTGAGATAGCTAAAATTTATAGTGATTATAGTGTTAAGAGTCATGAAAATCTTTGTTAAATTCTGCCTCAGCCACTTCTGCATTACATTTGGAAACTTATTCAACCATTCTTAACCTCATTTTCATCATTTGTAAATATAGTAATAATAATAATAAATAGCACTTACCTCACATTGTGAAGCCCAAATCTTTATCATCAGTTAACATATAAAAAGTGCTTTGTAAACCTTAAACAATGTTTAGATATTTTGATGATTGATGATGATGATGATGATGTATCAGGAGGAAAAGGTAAACTAGATTGCAATTGGGAAGATGAAGAGCTATCTCAAAGATCATAAGGCAATATCTCAGTTTTTGTTGACATTGGTTATTATAGGTTTTGGTTTTCCGAGATTTTTTCCATGAAAAATTAGTCTTGGTTTTCATTGGTTGCCTTGGATTTTGTCAGCTTTGACCTTGTTGCTAATTTTGTGAGAAGAAAAAAAAAAAGGGAAGACCCATGAGTTCTCCTGTTCATGTTTTGATTACATGTTTTGATTAGCAAATAAATCCATTTATCCATACAAATAGCAAAGAAAAATCAGATAAAGCTATGGAGGTGAATATATATCTGACAATATACAAAATGAATGAACTCTCATTGGGAGTGAGATATCACATCTCAGTCAAGTAGAAATTCTCCCATAATATCTCAGCTGAGAAGAGAGACATAATCAAAGTAACAACTCCTCTACATGTCAGGTTCTTTCCAAAGTCTTTCCAGATAGTGCCTTGATACCTAAGGTCCTTATGGAACAATAAACTCTCTCTTCCCTCCTCACTATCTTCCATAGACCAAGAAGAGTCTTCAGAAAGGGAAATGCCATGTTAAAATTTCATTCTTTACATTAGTCTTTTATATTCATTTTATATTAATTTCTTATTGTTTTTAGTATTAAAACTATACAGTAGTACCTTGACAGACATGGCCAAGCTTGTAACTCAATTTGCTCATGTGTCAAATCAAACTTCCCCATTTAATTTCATGGAAATACAATTCTGCCCCCCAAAAAAACACATGCATTTTTTGTTTTATATTTTATATTTATATGTTTCATATAAATATATGAAAATGTATTTTTAAAATAACAAATAAATATAAAAACAATAAGAAAGAATGTAAAGAAATAAACTTACTTATGAAATGTTATTTACCTTAAAGTTCAGGCAAACATGGTGGTAGAGAAGGTTTCCTTTTCATTTGCTATTACTTAACATAACTTACTCTCTAGACACCAAAATGTGTGAAACAAATGTCATTACACAGCTCAGATATGAGACCTGTTGCAAGTTTTTCTGGGTGTGTCTTTCAATAAACTTTAATTTTTTTCCTTATATCCTCAACATTTCCTTAATTTCATTTATACTGATTACCTCATCCACCTTGGGCTCTACCCACTAATTTTCTGCAAAATTTCTGTATGCTGCTGCTGTTGCTGTTAACTCCTTCAATTTCCTCCATCATCAGGACCCATAGTTAAAAGTTAAGAAATTTGCCCTCAAATGATAATAAAGACAAAAATAAAGATGAAAACAAAAGCAATTCAATACAGATGCCTGCATGGCCAGATAAACACTGAACTAAACGAGAGAGTCTGATGTAACTTGTGAAACCAAATGCTCGGCAGCCTATCTAGTGGAAGGTAGTGCAAGCTCATGGTTCAAATATCCACTTGTGACTTAAAGTCAAAAATCCTGATTGTAATTTTTTCTAACTCTTGCTTGGTTTTAAAATCTTTCCTTTCCCAGAGATCTGACAAGTATACTATTCTGTGTTTGCCTAATTTCCTTATAGTTTCTGTCTTCATATTCAAGTCATTCACCCACTCTGAATTTATCTTGGTATAGGGTGTGAGATATTGATCTAAACCTAATCTCTCCTATATTGTTTTACAATTTTTCTACTAGTTTTTGTTAAATAGTGGATTGTTGTCCCAAAAGTTGGGCTCTTTGAGTTGAGTGTTCTTTGAGTACTGTCTTGCTGATGTCACTTACCCAAAGTCTATTCCATTGATCCTCCTCTCTATCTCTTAGCCAGTACCATATTGTTTTGATGACTGCTGCTTTATAGTATAGTTTAATATCTGGTATTGCTAAGCCAACTTCCTTCATGTTTTTTTTTTTTTTATTATTTCCCTTGATATTCTTGATCTTTTGTTCTTCCAAATGCAGTTTGTTATAGTTTTTTTCTAACTATTTACTACTAAGTAAAAAAGTTTTTTGGTAGTTTCATAGGTATGGCACTAAATAAGTAAATTAATTTGGGTAGAATGGTAATTTTTATTATGTTAGCTCATCCTACCCATGAGCAATTAATGTTTTTTCAATTGTTTAGATCTAGTTTTAATTGTTTGAAAAGTGTTTTGTAGTTGTGTTTGTATAATTCCTGTGTTTTGTTTTGGTAGATAGATTCCTAAATATTTTATATTGTCTAGTGTGATTTTAAATGGTGTTTCTCTTTCTACCTCTTGCTGCTGTAATGTGTTGGAAATACATAGAAATGCTGATGATTTATGCACATTTGTTTTGTATCCTGCAACTTTGCTAAAGTTGTTGTTTATTTCTAATAGCTTTTTAGTTGACTTTCTACGAATTTTTTTTTTATTTTAAACCCTTAACTTCTGTGCATTGACTCATAGGTGGAAGAGTGGTAAGGATAGGCAATGGGAGTCAAGTGACTTGCCCAGGGTCAAACAGCTGGGAAGTGTCTGAGGCCGGATTTGAACCTAGGACCTCCTGTCTCTAGGCCTGGCTCTCAATCCACTGAGCTATCCAGCTGCCCCTCTCTAGGATTTTTTAAGTAAACCATCATATCACCTGCAAAGAGTGTTAGCTCATTGCCTATTTTAATACCTTCAATTCCTTTTTCTTCTTTAATTGCTATTGCTACTATATAAAATAAATAATTTTGATTACATTAAATTAAAAAAGTTTTGTACAAACAAAAACAATGCAACTAAAATCAGAAGGTAAACAACAAACTGGGGAAAATATTTATAACAAAAAACTCAGACAAAGGTCTAATTACTCAAATATACAAGGAGCTAAATCAATTGTACAAAAAACCAAGCCATTCTCCAATCAATAAATGAGCAAGGGACATGGATAGGCAATTTTCAGATAAAGAAATCAAAACTATCAATAAGCACATGAAAAAGTGTTCTAAATCTCTAATAATTAGAGAAATGCAAATCAAAACAACTCTGAAGTATCACCTCACACCCAGCAGATTGGCTAAAATGACAGCAGGGGAGAGTAAAGAATGTTGGAGGGGATGTGGCAAAATTGGGACATTAATTCACTGATGGTGGAGTTGTGAACTGATCCAACCATTCTGGATGGCAATTTGGAATTATGCCCAAAGAGCACAAAAAGATTGCCTGCGCTTTGATCTAGCCATTCCGTTCCTGGGTTTGTACCCCAAAGATCTCATGGGGAAAAAGACATGTACAAAAATATTTATAGCTGCGCTCTTTGTGGTAGCAAAAAAATTGGAACACAAGGGGATGCCCGTCAATTGGGGAATGGTAGAACAGATTGTGGTATATGCTCATGATGGAATACTATTGTGCTCAAAGGAATAATAAATTGGAGGAATTCCATGTGAACTGGAATGACCTCCAGGAATTGATGCAGAGTGAAAGGAGCAGAGCCAGAAGAACATTGTACACAGAGACTGATACACTGTGGTAAAATCAAATGTAATGGACTTCTGTACTAGGAGCAATGCAATGACCCAGGACAACTCTGAGGGACTGACGAGAAAGAACGCTACCCACATTCAGAGGAAGAACTACCGGAGTGCAAACACAGAAGAAAAAGAACTGCTTGAACACAGGGGTAGATGTAGACACAATTTGGATGTACACTTTTAATGACCACCCTAGAATAATTATCAATAATATGGAAATAGGTCTTGATTGATGACACATGAAGAAACCAGTGGAAATGCACATTGGCTACTGGGGTTTGGTGGAGTGGGGAGAAAGAGAGCAAGAACATGGATCATGTAACCATGGAAAAATTTTTTCTAAAAAATAAAAAATTAAAAAAAATTAAGAATCCCAAACATGATTGCTCATATCTCAAATTGCTCCTGATTTAAGGTGCTCATGAATCAAGACACCACTGTATTTATTGTCTATAAAATGTATTTTTGGTGTCTATTTTGGAATGTCTAAAACAAATTAGTTGGATTTACATTGATTTCTATGGAAATAATTGCCTCAGTTTTTGGTTTTTCTTTGGTTTCAGGTTTGGTAGATTGTTTTCCAACTGATTATCAATGGAAACCAAGGTATCACTTTATCAGATTTTTAATACCAATATTTTCTTAGTGATACTTGCTCTAATCCTGAAATTGTGAAATACTGAATAGGGATCACCACAATTTCCAAAGAATCATTCTTTATGTTGACATAAAATAAATAGAGAAACATAGTTTGGGCATCCAAGCCACTTTGTGGCTAGAATGCAAAGGACAGTGTCTTGCACAATTGCATGGGCCCCTTCTTTGGCTCATTTTATTTGAAGATATATAATGATATGAGAGAAGTGTTGTTATTGTTTATCTTTCTTATTTGGAAGAGCAATGACATAATGATGTTGGGGTCAGGGTACAATGTGTTCCACTGTGACTGATCTATCCATTACAATCTCAGAAGATTCTACCACAGTCAAGAACCAATAATATGTTTGAACATGTGGAATAGATATGTCTCTGCATTTTCTGCTTTGCTTATGGAGCATAGAAATTTTTTTGATGTAGGCATTTTATGTGAGGTAGTCCTTTGCTAATATCTCCATGTCTCAAATCAATACAAAAGTTCTTCAATGTAAGGGGTAAAATGCGGTTTTGATTGGGTACATATTAAAAGGTTGGTCGCCCCGGGATTGAACAATTATGCATCCCCAATTAAAGAATAACCTCAAGTTAAAATGACTTTTATGGAAATTTATTTACAAATGAGAAGGGGAAGTATAAATAAGGAAATAAGAGAGAGGATAAGATAGGATAAGTAATCTAACACAGTAGGTAATTTGTCCTGATCCCCTAGTTCAATCCAGGTAGATCTAATTAACCCTCAGCTGAGGGAAATCTGGCCTTGATTGCAAGGCCAGAAAGCCAGAAGCCCAAAGGACCTCAAAGGCGAATGAAGCAAAAGGTTCAGTCACAGAGTCTCTATTAAAAGGAAATTCCTTAAGAGAAGTTCAGGAAGATTCAGTTTTAACACTCACCATGTGGAACAGTCTTACCAGCTCCAGACCTCCTCCAAATCTGGTTATGTACCAAAAGAGCTCCTTCAGATCCTGTTCATGAACCAGAAAAGAGGGCCCAGCTGACTGAGGTCTCTTTTTAAAAGGGCCTCTTTTGTGTCACTTCCTGTGGCCTCTTCTTAGTTTACGTGCCCAATCACCACAGATGCTTTTCTTAGGACTGCCCAGGAGGCAGTCAGTAAATTCTGATTTGTCACTCATTCTAACACACGTGGGTTACAGACCACCCAAGTTGTGAGTTAAATGGAGATGTTTTCATCTTTGGTGATTAAATCTAAAGCTGGGCAGGGTAGGTTTAATCTCATTATCACATCAGAGACCTTGAAAGTGTCCTTGTGCCACATCTGAGTTCCATGGGAATACTTTCCTTGTTTGAATTCTCCATAACAGTCTTTTAGGTAAAGATGAGTTTGACATTTGGGATATAGGAAAGGCCAATAGGAGTTGTGCTTTCTGCAGCAGAGTTAGAAGGTTTGGCAGTTCAACTAAAGAAAGGAACTCAGTGTCCTGTACTTTATCTTGCTGATCTATGTTCAGAATCCCCCTAAAAACAGTTCAAATAAAAGTGATTCAATTTTCTGGTATGGTGCTGGTAGACTGTCTAGACTTCGTGGACATACAACAATGAGGTCAATACCTGTAGACTTTCAGTCTAGTATGCCGCTTGATACCACTTTTGTCCTACACTTTGTTTTGGAACTCCCAAACACTAAACTCTGGCATCAACCTTATCATCTCTGTTGGCATTCATAGAAAGTATACTGTCACATTACCACATTCGAATAGCATCCCTGAGGGAAACAAGGTTGGCAAATGAAGGCCAGCTTACTGAAGTTATAGCTGGATACATTTTTTTTTAATTTCCTAGAATGGATGTTCTGATGAGGGGGCCTATGAAGCTGTTTCATAATTAGAACTAATCTAGTCAGCAAGATTGTATGCTTCCCTAGGAGTGTATGCCTCTATATAATGTACACCTTTGTTTCCTCTCCATAGAAGTGAAAAACAGGATAATAGCATCGCAGCTACCACTCATAGGCAAGTACCATGTCACCACCATCAATATGTAGGTACCCACTATGATGAACCATGATAAAGTCAAAGAAAAAAAATGAGATGGGTAGGCAAAGGAAGGGGTCATTTAAAACTAGAAAAGTCATTGGTCATACAAGGATATCATTAGAGTGCAGAACAGGTGGGGTTCTCAGAGTTTAGAGAGTCACTGGCAAGTCAATGATACAACAAACATCTATCTGGAGTAAGGCAGGATACAACTTCCTATTGGTGATGGTATGGATAAGGAATAACATTAGGGAGATTATCTGGGAAATGAATCATTTGAAAAGTAGTTTGTTCACTCCTTTAGTGAAAGTAAGGCAAAACAAATGGGTAGTCCTAAAGTGATGCTTCCTTTCAAATGTTAAAAGGTCAAGAGGAAGACTTTCAGCACACTTGCTAGATTCTCCATAGAATATTTATGGGAGGACACAGACAAGAATCACCTATGATCAGACTCAAAACCTTTTCCATGGAAACTTTATTATAGCGTTTACATTCTCCTGCCTTAGCTTAAAAAAAAAAATTAAAAGAAAAGCAAATATTTATAATAGGATCAGGTTTCAGAGTAGGATTTTATTTGGAGGGTTAAAAATATATTTGTCTACAATTATACATTTCTAGAACTTTATTACTTCACTAAATGAAATATGGTGCTCTAGCCCTTATGAATCATCGTTTCCATCTGTATTGCATCATTTATATCTAAATTTACTATTTCATGGTAAGCTAAAAACATAGGGATGTAAAGTAACTCTGTCAACCAGGGCATCATAAAGATTGTCTATACGATTCTAAAGTACCTAATTAAGTCAAATCAGGAAATAAATCCAACTGGTTAGTTAGTGTTATATAGAAAACTTGATCCACTGAAGGGTTAACATCATTTATCAATTGAAAATGAGCTGCTTGATTTGATGTTCTCCACTCATTTTTTTTTAGTTCACAACCTAATAGAAAAATGCAATGATAGCTTTTACTTATTTTTTTTGGCTAGTGAATTATATGCACTAGATGTTGAGGAAAGAATACTATAGGAAGGCATCAATAACTTAAGTTAGAATCTGGACTCTGACGCTCTCTCCTCCTTCTGAACCTTGGTACACCATATTGCTACTCTTAGCTTCAATTTGGAGGGTTTGATATATTATATCTAAGGATGCTTCTAGCTCTAAAGACTAATGTTTCAGTGATTTTTATTGAAATATGACTTCCCTGAGTACATAGCACAGTGTCTTACACATAACAGATGCACAATTAAATTACATTAATTTGAATTGAGTTATTCTGAATTAAAATGAATGAAAGACATTGGCTGAATATATACTAATGTCTGGCCTTTCACATACTCTAATCACTGTCAGCTTCACTCCCAGTACTCCCTGAAATGAGCTTTTTCTCAACTACCTAGTTACTTAACTAGTATGTATATATATACATACTAGTTAATATATATATATATATATATATATATATACGCAAAGAAAGGCAAAGAAACAAAAACTAAAAAACAGTACTTTCCTTCAAGGAACTAACAATCAATTTGGAGAGGTAAATATATTTTCTATATAACATATAAAGGTGTTATTCTAACCTCTCATGGTTCATACAATGATGCTAAATCAAAAGTAGTTATCCATCCCAGTCACCGTGCCAATTTATCTCTTTTGGGTCAATTAGAAGAATTCTACATAGACATAGACAGAGTGAAGCATATGTCATTATGGTGAGGCTATGTAACAAAAAATGGCATGAAAGAATGGCATGAAAGGAAAAGCTTTTATAATGGAGTTGAAAATGGTTGGGGGGAGGGAGCACTTAACTCTTGAATCTCATTATTACCTTAAATGCTTTAAAGAAGGAAACACACATACATATTCAATTGGGTATAGAAACCTTACCCAGAAGGAAAATAAGAAAAGTGGATAATAGAAAGGGTGTGATAGAAAAAGACAGATAAAGGATAGTAGTGTTCAAAAACAAAAAAGACTTTAAAGGAAGGACAGGATAAAAAGAAAGAACAATAAACAGAAAAAAATAGAATGCAGGGGAAAATATAGAGAATAA
>NC_058135.1:83764106-83920692 GCF_016433145.1 Gracilinanus agilis
ATATATATATATATATATATATATATACGCAAAGAAAGGCAAAGAAACAAAAACTAAAAAACAGTACTTTCCTTCAAGGAACTAACAATCAATTTGGAGAGGTAAATATATTTTCTATATAACATATAAAGGTGTTATTCTAACCTCTCATGGTTCATACAATGATGCTAAATCAAAAGTAGTTATCCATCCCAGTCACCGTGCCAATTTATCTCTTTTGGGTCAATTAGAAGAATTCTACATAGACATAGACAGAGTGAAGCATATGTCATTATGGTGAGGCTATGTAACAAAAAATGGCATGAAAGAATGGCATGAAAGGAAAAGCTTTTATAATGGAGTTGAAAATGGTTGGGGGGAGGGAGCACTTAACTCTTGAATCTCATTATTACCTTAAATGCTTTAAAGAAGGAAACACACATACATATTCAATTGGGTATAGAAACCTTACCCAGAAGGAAAATAAGAAAAGTGGATAATAGAAAGGGTGTGATAGAAAAAGACAGATAAAGGATAGTAGTGTTCAAAAACAAGAAAGACTTTAAAGGAAGGACAGGATAAAAAGAAAGAACAATAAACAGAAAAAAATAGAATGCAGGGGAAAATATAGAGAATAATCATAATTATGAATGTGTATGGAATGAACTCATTCACGAAATGTAAGCAGATAAAAGTATGATTTAGGAACCAGAAACCAAAACTATGTTGTTTACACGTTATACAAATTGAAGCAAAGTAACACACACAGAGTTAAAATAAGAGCCTGGAGAAGAATCTATTATACTTTAGGTGAAATAAAAAAGGCATGGGCAGCAATCATAAATGTAGACAAAGAAAAAATAAAAAATAGACATAATTAAAAGAGAAAAGAAATTACATCTTGCTAAAAGGCACCTTAGACAATGAAGTAATATCAATACAAAACATACGCATTAAGTGGAAGAGCATCCAAGTTCTTAAAGGAAAAGTTAAATGAATTATAGGAAGAAATAGGCAGTAAAACTATGCTAGTGGGAGACTTCAACTTTTCCCTCTCAGACCTAGATAAATCTAACCATAAAATAAATAAGAAAGAAGTGAAGGAGAAGAATAGAATCTTAGAAAAGTTAGAAAGAATAGATAGATTTCAGTGTAGGTGAAGTTAAACTGCTTGAAATAATTAAGATCACTTGCAAAGTTGCATTACATAAAAGAAACCTACACAAATCACCAGTGTTTCTATATATTATCAACACAACCCAATAGGAAGGCATAATAGGAGAAATTATGTTTAAAATAATTGTAGACCATATAAAATACTTAGGAGTCTATCTACCAAGAGAAGTCCAGGGACTGTATGAACACAATTGTAAAGTCCCTTTCACACAAATAAATACAGATCTAAACAACGAGAATTATTAACTATTCATTAGCAGGCCAAGTCAAGGAGCAGCTAGGTAATGTAGTGGATAGATTGTTGGATCTTAAGTCAGGAAGACATCTTCCTTATTCCAAATCTGGCCTCATTTACTAGCGGTGTTAGCCTGGCCAACTCACTTAACCTTGACTGCCTCAGTTCCTCATCTGTATAGAGAAGGAAATGTCAAACCATGCCACTATCTGTAGTCAAAACCTTACTATTTAAGCAATGTGACCTCTGAATAATTTAAATTCTTTGTTTGATTTTTGTCTTTTTTATATATAATGTCTAGGGTAGTGACCACATAAAAAATAATCACATACGACTTTTTATGCACTGCTCAGTGCTAGATAAATAGATTTTGAATCAATGAATAGATTCTGAGGAAGAGAATTGAATAAAATAATTGTTTGTCCCCTGAATTTTCCTTAGTTACATTAGTGATTTCCAATCCCCTCCCCCAATCTATGTCTTTGTTATTTTGAGGATTGTTAAACATTAGGATGATTAAGAATAAGGATTTTGAATGGCTTTCTTTGAGTTTTTTGTTTTGTTTTGTTTTCAAATAGGGTAAATTATTTTCTATATTTTCTACCTTAAGTGTTCATCCTTGCCTCCTAGTCATTGCTCAGGCTTTTCCCTTTACTGAAATATTATGCCTCTTATTTTTTAAATTTTCAAATTAATTAATTAAAATTAAAATTTTTATTTTGAATATTTTTCATAGTTAAATGTTTCACATTATTTCTCTCTCCCTCCAAATTCCACTAGCTCCCATAGCCGATGCACAATTCCACTGAGCTTTACATGTATCATTAAGACCTAATTCCATATTATTGACAGTTGGACTAGGGTTATCATTTAATGTCTACATCCCCAATAATATCCCCAGCAGCCCATGTGTTCAAGCAGTTGTTTTTCTTCTGTGTTTCTACTCCAACACTTCTTCCTCTAAATGTGGATAGTTTTCTTTCTCATAAGTCCCTCAGAATTGCTCTGGATCCTTACATTGCTGCTAGTAGAGAAGTCTGTTATGTTCGATTATACCACAGTGTATCAGTCTCTTTGTACAATGTTCTCCTGGATCTGCTCCTTTCACTCTGCATCAATTCCTGGAGGTCATTCCAGTTCACATGGAGTTCCTCCAGTTCATTATTCCTTTCAGCACAATAGTATTCCATCACCAACAGATACCACAATTTGTTCAGTCATTCCCCAATCGAAGGATATTCCCTCATTTTCTAATTTTTGCCACCACAAAGAGTGTGACTATAAATATTTTTGAACAAGTCTTTTTCCTTATTATCTCTTTGGGGTATAAACCAAGCAGTGCTATGGCTGGATCAAAATGCAGATAGTTTTTTTAAAGCCCTTTAGGCATAGTTCCAAATTGCCATCCAGAATGGTTGGATCAATTCACAATTCCACCAGCAATGCATTAATGACCCACTTTTGTCACAACCCCTCCAACATTCAGTACTTTCCTTTGCTGTCATATTAGCTAATCTATTAGGTGTGAGGTGGTATCTCAGGCCTGTTTTGATGTGCAGTTCTCTAATTATAAGAAATTTAGAACATTTTTCAAGTGTTTGTTGATAGTTTTGATTCCTTTATCTGAAAATTGTCTATTCAGGTCCCTTGCCCATTTATCATTATGGGGACTGGCTTGGTTTTTTTTTTTTGTACAATTGATTTAGCTCCTTATATATTTGAGTAATTAGACCACTGTCTGAGTTTTTTTGTTATATTTTTTCCCAATTTGTTGCTTCTCTTCTAATTTTGGTAGCATTGGTTTTGTTTGTACAAAACCTTTTTAGTTTAATGTAATCAAAAATATTTATTTTACATTTTGTGATTTTTTTTCTAACTCTTGCTTGGTTTTAAAATCTTTCCTTTCCCAGAGATCTGACAGGTATACTATTTTGTGTTCACTTAACTTATTTATAGTTTCCTTCTTTATATTCAAGTAATTCACCCATTCTGAATTTATCTTTGTTTAGGGTGTAAAGTATGTTATCAAGAATGAATAAATAATCTGAGTTGATCAAACAAAACACAATTTGGGTGTGAGGAAGGATAATGGGGGTATAGGGGATTATAAGGTTATTGGAGGAGGAATGAAGGCATGGGAAGGTATTTAGGAGATAAAGGAAATGGGGTACATAGGAGAGGGCAGCTCAAACAGGTTTATTCTCAGAAGCTTGAGACAGAGGATACAGTGAGGAAACCAGGGCCAGTAAGAAATGTTTAGGTTTTAGCTAGAGGGTTTCTCATTATTTTCTTCAGTCAAGAGGGCCCCTCCCTGCCAGTCAAACTGATGGCTGGAGGAAGTCTTGAGGTAGGTACTTCCTGCCAAGATGGATGCCCCCAGTTCTTTCAAGAAATGAAAGAAAAATGATTCCTTCCCCTTGAGCCCTTGTCTTAATTTTCGACACAATGATTCACCAGAGGGTTTGAATAGGTAACAAGGGGATTTATTAATACCAGGGTCAGTCAGAAGGGCAGAGGGGGTCAGGATTTTCTAACTGCTGCTAGAGAGAGGGGTGAGGGTGGGGGATGGGTCGCAGAGAGGTTTAGACTGAGAGAGAGAGAGAGACCGGCTCTCCCAGTCAGGAAGATTTGACTGCCTTTTAAGTAAAGTCTTCATCAAATCATTAAACTAGGGGTAACTTATTTGAGGATTCTCAAATTATCTATAAGAAACTAAAACCCACAATGTCTAATCACCAAGCCCTCCCTTCCACCCAGGACCGACAGGAATTTCAGGGGAAGGGGAGGGATATGGATGGAGAGATCAGGGAGAGGTCCAGAGAAATGAGATAGGTCCAAATTTCCCAAGACAAAATAAGCACAAGCCAAGGCCGAAGCAATTAGGCCAAAGCCAAAAGATTAAGGCAAAGCAAAAGCCTTCAACCACAGTGAAAGCCAGAAGGCAAAAGCTCCATTAGTTGGAACTTCACCTCTATTTATAGCTTCAAATTCTAACTGACTTTCTGAAGATTCTAAGATGTTTAACTGACTTTTTGTGACCGTTAGAAATTACAGAATCAAAAAGTTTCTGTTAGCCACCTTGCATTACAGATCTTGATCTAGACCCAATCACTCCCATATTGTTTTCCAATTTTCCCAGTAGTTTTTCTCAAATAGTGGGGATTTTTGTCCCAAAAGCTTGGCTCTTTGGGTTTATCATAGACTGTCTTGCTGAGGTCACTTACCCCAAATCTATTCCACTGATTCCCTTTTGTCTCTTCAGCAGTAGCATATTGTTTTGATGACCGTTGCTTTATAGTACAGTTTGAGACCTGGTACTGCTAGGCCACCTTCCTTCATTTTTTTTTTTTCATTATTTCCCTTGATATTCTTGGCCTTTTGTTCTTTCAAATGAACTTTGTTATAGTTTTTTTTTTTTCTAATTCAGTAAAAAAGGTTTTCGTGTAGCTTGATAGATATAGCACTAAATAAATAAATTAATTTGGGTAGGATGATCATCTTTATTATGTTAGCTTTTCCTACCCATGAGCAATCAATGTTTTTCCATTTGTTTAATATTATGCCTTTTAATGTTTGCTTATTTAGCAAAGCCATTATTGGTGATTTATGAGATTATTTGAATGTTTTGTCAATATTTATCTCTTACTTCCAAATTTCTACAATGTATCTTAAATTTTAATTTAATTTTTAATTATATTTTTGTTTTCTCCCCTAGTAAGAGAATAAATTTCTTCCAAAGGACTATGTTTTACAAGTCTTTTATGTATCTCCCTACCATGCTAGCACAATGCTAAGCAATTAATAAGTTCTTTAAAAATATTCAAGGGAATGAAATAATTTTATCTTTTGTCCAAATGTATGGTAGTAGAACTTAATTTTTAGTAGAAATTTAAGTTTTGCAAAGGAAGGAAATAGTATATTATGTATATACATAGCCCTAGTTCCTTGCTTAGTACTTGGCACATGGTAAGTTCTAAGATTACAGTATCATAGAGCTGAAATTAGAAAGGAAGTTAACTGTTGTAAGGTCATAAACTTAGAGCTGCACAAAACCTCAGAGCTCACCTATTGTTACTCTTTCACTTTATAGAGATGGAACCTGAATTCCATAGTAGTTAAGTGACTTGTCTAAGGACACAAAACTATTAAATAAAATAGCTGATATTTGAACTGAGGACCTCAGGCTCCAAACTAACATTTCTGTTGTACCATGCTTCTCCCTTTCAAGCTCTTCTCATTTTACAGATAGTAATATTGAGCTCCAGAGAGTTTAAATAACTTGCACAAATAAATATTTATTGAATGGAAGCTATTGAATCTATTATGTCTGTCTTTAAAAAATGCCTGACATTCTTTAAAGATATTTAGCTAATATTTATAAAATACTTCTTAGTATAGCATTTAGTTAGTAAGTACTTAATAAAGGAGCACTGACAGGTTTCGCAATGGATTGATCATCAGACTTTGAATCATGAAGACCTGATTTCAATTCTGACCTGAGAAGCTTACTACTTGAATATACCTGGGAAAGTCATTTAAACTTCTTTACCTCAGTTTCCTCATGTGTAAAAAGAACTGGAGAGATGAAATAGAAAACCTGTCTGGTATCTTTACCAAAAAAATCCCAAATAGGGACAACAAAGATCAGGACATGACTAAACAACAATAACTTAATAAATACTTGTTCCCTTCTCCTTGTCTCTTTATATAAATTAGATTTAAAAAAAAAGATTCTTACAAGAACTCTAGGAGTAAGTACTTACAAAATATTTTAACATACTTGACAATACTTTGAGGCTCCTTTCATTATGAGAGTTGAGATTCATAAAGGCAATTTGATTTACCAATATTCATATTAATAAGTGTCAGAAGCAGCATTCAGGCATACATCTCCCTGACTAGAAGAACAACATTTTTTTCCAGTTTGTCATACTATATAAACTAGATGATTGTTAAACTCTTTCAATTCTCTCATTCAGTATATATATATATATGTATGTATATATATATATTTATTTATTCATATACACATATATGAATAAATTATTACCAGTATAAAAATTTTCTGTTCACATGGCTCAATGAGTGAAACCTCCTCTTTAGCGGCAGGTGCCATAATACTACAACAAAAGTTCAGGTATTTTGATAAGAGAATTCTAAATGCAGAGTTTGAGAGCCATTTGGAGCCTCAGAGACAAGCTAGTTCTACTTCTTCATTTTACAGAGGAGATAAAGATAACACTGGGAGTTTAAAGGATGCTCAAAGTTCTATAGTTAATAAATAACAGAAGAAAAATTTGAATACATGTCCTCTCACTTTTGAACCAGAAATCTTTTGTTCAATGACCATGTAGGATTAGGGAAACTGTGAGATCAGGGGTCAATGGTAATGGAGTCTCCCCAATCCCTGGTCTTTGGAGAAGCAGGCAAACTTGACTGGATGGGAAGGGCAGGAGCCTGAGGAATACTCCTTCACCTCCCCCCACCCTGTAAGCAGTTGGAAATCAGTTAACTGTCTAGCTATGTAGGATATTCTAGCTTGGTAACTTTTGGGCCAAGATGGTAAGTGGATAGAAACTAAACCCCTTGTGATGATAACTTTCTTTGTTTGAATGACTCTCTCACAGGATGGAAATGTATGAGATTAAATTAGTCTTCAGCAAATCTGACCACAGGCCCTCAGGGCAAAGGAAGTTACAGCCCCTGCTTAAATGAAATACTTGGCTTGATGAAAGGAAGGTAGTAAGTATAATCCCTAGCTAACTGTCCACAAACTCTATCTTTTCACAAACTAAATGTATTTAATGGTTTCAGGGAATAGGAGAAAGGATTCAGTTTAAGGAAAGAGGAGGGAAGGTAATTTGGCTAAACTGTTAACTGTAGGCTAACAACACATTCCCCTGGGCGGGGATGTAACCTGAATGGCTAAACTCTAATCTAAGCCCTAAATAGTCTTCCTTCTAAAACCTGAACTGCTAAACTGAAGGTAGACTGTATTTTTGCTTGAAGGTCTGTCTTTGTGGTTAGCTATCAAGGTAAAGCAGCCCTGGCTGTCAGTGACTGAATGTCCCAGTCCAGAGCTATACAGATTGTCCCTCTGTTCAGAGCCAAGAGCAAAGAGTCAGGACCCTTGCAAGAGGGGTAACCTCTCTTTTATACCAGGACTACAACTGCCTTTAACTGCCCCCTTTCTTAAAGTTCTGGGGGGCACTATGGAATTCTGTGATGCAGCTTGAACCCCTTTCAGAAATATGGATCCCACACCATGATGAAGTCCTGTCTCTGGAAATAATCATATGTTGTTCCTTTAAAACATATTTTTTGAGAGTGATTCTCCTTCTCCTATCCAAGCAAGTAGTATAGTAACCACTCATATGTCATCTTAGACTGATTGGCATGGCAGATTTGACCTATTCTGATTCTAACTTGGGAGGGTTAACCCTTCCTTAAGAAGCCTTATGAGCCTCAATTCCAGGGGCTGGATCATAACACTAGTGGCAGATTTATTGTTGATATCCTATCAGCTTTACCTCTTCTGTAGCTTAGAATTCCTGAGCTCAGGCAATTCAGTTGCCTCAACCTCCCTCACTAGCTAGGATTACATGACTCAAATATGATATCTGACTTACTTGGTTACTTTCCTAAAGTTCAAAAGACCTACAATCTCTTGAATGCTAAAGAATGAGTTAAGGAACACTAGTAGCTTAAATAATAGCCTTAAAAAAAGCTTTGTGTAACATACACACATATTTTCCTATTTAAAGAAAATGCTTTTAGCTAAGATTTCTTTGTTATTTACAAAATGAGCTATTCTTGTGTTTGTCGTTCACTTGTATCTGACTCTTTGTGACACCATTTGGAATTTTCTTGTCAAAGATAATGGAGTATTTGCCATTTTCTTCTCCTTTTACAGATGAGGAAACTGAGGAAAATATGGTAAGTGACCTGCTCAGAGACATGCAGATAATAAGTGTCTGAGGCTGGATTTGAATTTAGGTCTTTCTGATTCCAGACCTAGAGCTTTAGCCACTGCATCACCTAGCTGTACTTTATTCCTGGTTTGAAACTGTAAATAAATCAGTAAAGTCATTTAAACTCATCATTGTTACTTTGAACATGATGTGCCACATGAGACAATGCATAGAAACTGTGGGTGGGGAGAAGACATTTAACTATGAAATTCAAGAGGAAGATAGGATAGGAATTTACCTCAACTACTAACTTTCATTCTTGCTCCCATGTTAACGCCAGACACAAATTAGCTTGTGCACAATTATTGGAAACTGTTTGTCTCTCAGGCTTTTCCTACTTGTGTCAATGAGATTAACACTGTGAAATGTGGCGTGAGAGTGAATTAGGTGGTGGGTTTTTTAGTGTGAATCTTTTGTATAGTATTCTGGATCTCTGCCAGAAAGGAGGTGAGGGGAGTCATTTCATTTAAGCCTATAGACCTATTTTGAAGGAATGAGTTATTTAAAATGTAAAAATTACTATCAGGGAGCTATCAATCAATGTACTTTTAGCAACTAAAACTGCACAAAATATAGATATTCTATTTACTTTTTTTATAAATAAGATTACTCGAAGTAAATTTTACTACAAAGGAGCTGTTTAACATGTTTCAGGCTCATGTTTTCTTTGATGGAAGCTGATTATTTGCAATTTGCTCAATGTTCCAAGTAATGTGTGATTGGATTTAAAGTCTACTCATGATAATGGCTGGACCTTTTAAATGAAAATAGAAGTAGTCTTTTTTTCCATTTGTATGCAAGCTATCTAACTATGCAATGAACAAGGTTGATAGTGGGCAAATTAAGGAGTGAACCTAACCATAATTTTGAAAGAAACAGGAATGGATGAATAAAACATCTTCATCGTCTTAAGATCCAGTATTGATAGAAAAAGTAAAATGGTATTATAGAAAGACCACAAGATGAGAAAGCAAGGGATATGGATTCTAACTGCACCTCTGCTAACAACTTAATCTATGTGCAGTTATAAGTAAACCAATTAGTCGCAAATAGATCCAAGAGAAAAATGAATTTGTTCTTGTCTCATTCTATATTTTTTAGCACAAGTGGGCCTCTGGTGGATAATGACCCTTTTGCACCTTATATACCTTATTTTTGGTATAGTTTGGAATAGGTGGAACATTAAGGTCCTATAGGTGGAACATTAAGGTTCTGAGATTCTATGATTTTTACTCCAGAAACTATCTGCATCTTAGGGAGCCATAAGCACTAAGGATCTGGCCAAAAAAGTACTTATTACTGACTGAAAAAAAAGTCTTCTTATTAAAGTTCCAGATTACTATTGTAATGTGGCTTTATTGTTCTTTAAATATGGTAATTATAATAGTTTCTTAATTCAAGTTTACTAAATAATTAACTAACTAATAGCTAACTAAAATAATAACTAATAAAAATTTGAAATTTATTGTTGTAAGATCCAGGATTTTTAGTAAAAGCAAAATGATATGACAGACCACAAGATGAGAAGTCAGAGATCTGGGTTCTAATCTCAGCCCTGATAACAACTTGTTTTATTTACAAAATCATTAATCCACATCATCTTTAGAGACCAAATACATGGAACGGAAGCATTGTCAATGTCAAATCTAAACTACTTTATAAAACACTGTACAATGTATTCTTTCACTTCCTCTCCATTCATTATCATCTCTACCCTCTGAAACCTGGTTTATGACCACATCATCCACATTCTCCAAAGGTATCAATTATTTTAAATTCCCAATTCCAATGGCCAGTTCTGGATCCTGATCCTCCTTAATCTCTCTGCAGCCTGTGATGTTGATTACTTTCACTTTCATAATACTCCAGTTTAAGTATTTGTGATAGTGCTATCTCTTGGTTCTCTGATTGATCCTAACGCTCTATTCTAATTTCCTTGCTCTTCATCTGTGTCATGTCTACTAACAGTTGTTTTCTTCTAAGACTATGTCCTGAGTCTCTTATTGTCATTATGCCATTTCATTTGATGACCTTTCTAAGACCTCATAGATTCATTTAGCTTCTCTTTTCAGATAATTCACAGACTTTGTCTTTTTGCTGAGCTTTAAACATGCATCTTTAACAGCTATTTGGATATTTTGAATTAGATATTCCATAGGCATTTCAAACTCATCATGTCCAAAACAGAATTCATGATCTTTCCTATTAAACCCTTCCCCTTCAAAACTTTCCCATTATTGTTGAGAGCATCATGAGCCTCTTTGGAATCCAGACTTACAACTTGGTTTGGTCCTTTGTTCCTTACTCTTCCCCCATATTTCTAGACTAATGCCAGTTCTTTTCTACCTTTGGAACATTTTTAACATATATGCCCCCTACTCTCCACTCAGACAATCACATTCCTACTTCTGGCCCTCATTACCTCTTGCCTGGATTGTTATAATAGCCTTCTACTTGATATCCCTGGCTCAAATGTCTCCCCACTGCGGTCCAACATCCATTCAGCTGCCAAGGTGATTTTCCTTAAATTTATATCTGACCATATCACTGCTATGCTTAGTAAGCTTAGATGAGTGTCTCCTTTTTACCTTTGGATTAAGATATACAATCCTCTTTTTGATATTTAAAGCTCTTTATATACTGATTTCTTCATATCTTTTCAGGCTTCTTACATCTTAATTCTTTCCACATACTTCATGATTCTGCAACACTGACATAAATATTTTCTTAAATTTTTGTTTCATTTCCTATAATCCTTCTTTGCAATATCTGTACCCCTACGTGTGTAATGCTCTGTCCTTTCATCTATATCTTAGATTCTATGGCTTTCCTCAAATTTGGGCTATGATCCCATCTCATATAGGAGGCCATGTCCTATTGTCTCAGCTGTCATTTCCTCTCAGACTTGAGATTACTTTCATCCATTTTCTCTCTCTCTCTCTCTCTTTCTCTTTCATAGAAACAGAAAGATATAAAGACAGATTATCTATCTATCTATCTATTTAGCATTTATCTGTCTATCTAATCTTGTGTACACTAAGCTATTTACATGTTATCTTCTCTATCAGATCCTTGAAGTAGGAGCCAGGTCTTTTTGTTTTTGTCATTTGTTTTCCTTTGTATCCATAGTCCTTTTCACAGTTCCAACCTCATGGTAAATATTTACTAAATGCTTATTGATTGATTAGTAGAATGCATGTAATGGAGGAAGAGATATTCTAAGAAATGTGTAACATTTTTTCAATGCCAGATTTGAAGGGCATATAGTTATTATAAAAACCCATATAATGGATCTCTTTTTTTTTTTTTATTTTAAACCCTTAACTTCTGTGTATTGACTTATAGGTGGAAGAGTAGTAAGGGTAGGCAATGGGGGTCAAGTGACTTGCCCAGGGTCACACAGCTGGGAAGTGTCTGAGGCCGGATCTGAACCTAGGACCTCCCGTCTCTAGGCCTGGCTCTCAATCCAGGATCTCTTCTTTATCACATATTGAGAAGATATTCTTGTGAAAAGAAATCCTAGAAGCAGAGTCAAGGAAGCAAAATGAAAACAATTTTGATGAAAATCAATAGAAGTTATACTTTAAATACCCAGGCAGAAGAGAAATTTAGACAAGGTATATGATAGATCATAAGCCTGAAAAGGAAGCATGATGTTGTAAAAATGGGTAACTTTACCAGTCTGGACATTTGAAAAAAGCAGAACTATGAATTTCCTGACTGTCCCTAATGAGTATTTTATCCTCCAAAGACAGATAAATGAATAAGACTTTTTTTCTAGATCTGATTCTCAGCAACAAGCAGAAACATTGCTGGAATGGAAAATGATGGAAATTTTGGAAGTCACCACTATATCTTAAAACAAACAAACAAACAAACAAAAAACAACATATCTATTTATTTGTTACTTTAAAATACCCAGGTAACTCACTTATTCTCTGCTCTTACCCAACTAGAGAGGGCATCATTTGACAAAATATGTATGTATATATAAAATTATGTCTTGATTGTTTCTATTTATCAGTTCTTTCCTGGATGCAGACTTATACAAGTCAATCACAAATAATATTGCTGTTGCCATCTATGATGTTCTTTTGGATCTGCTCATTTCACTCTTTATAATTCATGTATGTCTTTCCATATTTCCCCCAAAATTAACCTGCTCATCATTTATTACAGCAGAAAAACATTCTATCACAGTCATTTGCCACAACTTATTTATCCATTCACTAACTGAACATCCCTTCACTTTCTAAATTCTTTGCTACCAAAAAGAAACTTGTAATGAATGTTTTTGAACATATATATTCTTTTCCTTTTCCCCTGATCTCCTTAAATATAAACCAATTAGTGGTATTGCTGAGTTAGAATATACATAGACAGTTTTATAACTATTGGGACATAACTCCTTATTGCTCTCCAAAATGGTAAGATCAGTTCATAGTTCCACCAACAGTGTTTTATTGTGCCCATTTTTCCATATCCCCTCCAAAATATTTTATTTTTCCCTTTTAACATTTTAGCCAGTCTGATAGGTATATCACCATTCTTTCATATAATTTTTAATAGATGAGCTGGATATAGTCTAGCATGCAGCTTATACTTTAGGAAAACAAAAGTCATAAAGTTCTTTGAAAAGATAAGTAATTGTCAGTCCGGGAATGATGGAAAATTATCCAGACTGAAATTCTAAAGAAACAACAGAAAAACAGTCTACATTGGGAGAAAAGTCCATGAGGCTCATGCTAATGTTGTTTGGTTGCCATCCTTCATGTTTGAAGAAGATCAAAATGACATCACTATGTTGGGGTCAATGTAGTGTGTTTGCCTGTAATGGATAGGACCCATACCAGCTCAGAAGGCTCTACCCCAGATTCAGTGCAAATAGACTATATGAACAAATTGGGATGAAGATATCTCCAAATTTGCTCATCTAGACTTACTGCAATTCTGCATTACTTAATAGCACATAGCACCTTTTATAGAGCTGCTGTGTTGGCCTCATTGTTGTATGTCTATGAGACCTGGAAAGCATACCAGCACCATGCTTGAATTGCTTCCATTTGAATTATCTTAAGAAAATTCTGAAGACTATCTGGCAAAATAAAGTACCAGACACTGAGGTCCTTTCTCAAGATGAACTGCCAAACATTCAGACTCTATAGCAAAAATCACAAACCAGATGGACTGGCCAGAGTTTTTAAATGCCAAATGTATGGTTACCCAAAAGACTATTTCATGAAGAATTCATGAAAGGCAAGCAATCAAAGGGAGATCAGAAGAAGCTGTACAAAGACATTCTTAGGGCCTCTCTGAAGAACTTTGGTATTGAGTGTGAAACATGGGAGACATTGGCACAAGACCATCCAGCATGGCATAACTACATCAAAAAAGTACTGATGCCAATATATGGAGAATTCATCAGCCTAATTATATTTTTAAAAGACATATACAGAAGACAAAAGAAGATAACATAAGAGTGTGGCATGATATTATAATACTCATCAGTAGTGATAATCTTCAGAATAAGCTAAGGGTGGTGAGGAAAACTAAAAGCTATAACAACAGCATAGACTTTTAAAAAAACTAGCTTAAAAAAAGACAAAAAAAGAACATGAAAGAATGAATAGGTTATACAAAATGAAAAAAAAAAGCAGTTACTCAACTCACACTTTAATTCTGTTTGCTCTTCCAACTGTAATTGCAGTTAAAGTCCAGTGCATTTTCATAAAACTCTCCTTATAGATGGAGAAAATGATTACTCTATGTTGTGTGATTCTATGAAGTAATTCAGTGGAGATGGTGAGTGCTTGAGAGAGTAAAGTGTTTATCTGGCTTCTGCTACTGAGCAAGGATACAAGCAGGAAGGAGAGATCATTGGAAATAAAGACTTTGAGAAGAAGGAAATATGTAGAGGAAAAGATGTTTCAATACGTCTCTGCTTGTTAGATTGACCTCTCCAGCTGAGACCTTTTTCCCTTTAAAAGAACTCATTCACTCTGTGAATTAATTCATTGGTATATTCTAATTTATGCAGTTCTAATTCCTGTTTGCTATTCCCTGGATAAATGTGTTTGTTTACTCTACATTAGTTGTGATAATTTTTTTATAACTGGCATTTGGTGGTAAAAAAATCAAGCTTTTGGATAGACCTTGGAGCACTACTTTATTGAGAGGACAGGGACCTGGAAAATGACTTGAACCTAAAATAATTTCCTCTAGACTAACTATATTTAAGTGGGCAGACAGGTATAATTTGAATCTCTGAAGACAGAAGAATGGGCCAGTTTTTTGGCTACAATTCGTTTGCTCCTCTTCAGACAAAAATTAATGTCTCCCTTGGATGATAGGTGATATTTCAAAGAAATTTATTCAAATCTATCTAAAACCACATTTAAGCAAACTCATGTTATCAAGCATATAACCTACATAAGTTATATATATATACTCTAACCAAGGAAACTGATTATTGTACTGGAAAACAAAATAAAAACAGCTAACCAAAAAAAATTGACACTGAAGAATAACAAAAGAGTAGGAAGAGAATACCTATCTGCCTTTGAAGAACATAAGTCATCTGGTCCAGATGAACTACTAAAAGAACTGGCAGATGTGATTGTTCAACTACTGTCAATGATCTGTGAAAGATCATGAAACATACAGAAGTATTGCAGGACTGGAAAAAGGCACATTAAGTCTTGATTTCCCAGAAAAGGGAAGAGATCAGAGAACAATTGATCACTGAATATTGAGTTGAAAAGTAATTTACAGATCATCTAGTTTAATCTCCTTATTTTACCCATGAAAGACCAAAGGATGATCATGGAGAATAGAATTCACAGGTCACACAAATAGTAAGCAGCAAAGTCAAGATTCACATCAGGTCCTCTCACTCTAATACATCACTTTTCTCTACTATGACAGAGATATTTCATTTCCATATTGGCTTTCTTTAAAAATTTCTTGTGACCAGGGATTATATCTGTCTTTGCATCCCTAATATCTAAATATGAGTTTCATGTGAAGTAAACACTTGAAATAAAATTAATTGTATTGATTCAATTTAAGAATTTAAAAGAAGAAAAGTTAAGATCTAAATGGTTCTTCCTCTGACTACATAGAAATATTGCCTCCTTCAGGTTTCAAGTGTAACTGCCCCTCTTGCTTTTCTCCCACACAACAGTCTGCTCCTGTCTGCCTGTCTTTCCACAGTCTTTCCCTTACAGTTAGAATACCTTCCTTCATCAGATCCCTCTCTTGGAATCCCAATATTCCTTCAAAGTCATTTTAAGTACTACCTGATACATGATGGCTTTTTATGATCCTTCAAGCACCAAAAGCCTTTCCCATGAAATAACTTAGTCTTTCCTTTATGTATGTTTAATATATTTCTTTATATATAAATGTAGTCGCATAACAGATAAAAAAGTATCAGAGTTAAAAATATGTGAGTTCCTGCCTAATCTCTGATACATACTAAATAATACTGAGCAAGTCACAACCTCACAATATTACCTGACAACTTTTTAAAATGAAAAGTTATAGAGAAGGTACTGATTTGTATTGGTTGATTAAATTTTCTCCTGATGAGTTCACTATAATTTTGAAATCACAGGTTCAATGCCACACAAATGTGAATATTTTATCCTAATAGAAGTTAAAGTATCCTAAAGGGAGGAACTATATATTAATTTTTTTTTTCAGTTTTATCTCCCTGGTCTAAAAGTTGGTGGAGCCTAGAAAGTGCCTAATAAATAATACTTTAAATACTATAAATACTGATTGGCAAAATTTGATAACTCGTGAGTTAATAGTTTATTTCAGTGGGGGGGGATAATTTTAATCATTTAGGTACTTTCCTTAAATGTTTGATGCATAGGGTTGTTGTTGTTGTTGTTGTTGTTGTTGTTGTTGTTGTTGTTGTTTTTCTGGCAGAGAAAAACAAGCAAGAGGTAATTCTTCTTGGCTTTCCCTGTTTTCTACCTTGCAAAGTAGTTATTTTTTTAGCTTATACATGTATTATCACTCATTATCTATTTCTATGTTACTCATTTTTGTAATAGAATAATCTCTTAAACCAAAACCCCAAATCATACACCCATATATACAAGTGATAAATCACATGTTTTCTTCTGGATTTCTACTACCAATGGTTCTTTCTCTAGATGTGGACAGCATTTTATCTCATAAGTCCCTCAGAGTTGTCTTGGATCATGGCATTGTTTTTAGTAGCAAAATCAATTACATTTGTTCATTCCCAATGTTTCAGTTACTGTGTATAGTGTTCTCCTAGTTCTTATTTCACTACACATCAGTTCATTTAGGTCTTTTCGGTTCCTATAGAAATCATACAGTTCATCATTTCTTAAAGTAAAATAGTATTCCATCACCATCATATACCACAATTTTTTCAGCCATTCCCCAATCAAGGAACACACCCTCATTTTTCAATTTTTTGCCACCACAAAAAGTGAAGCTATAAATATTTTTGTACAAACAGGACCTATGCCATTCTTTTTTATCTTTGGGATACAAACACAGTAGTGATATTTCTGGATCAAAGGTGAGAATGGTTGGATCAATTCACAACTCCACCAACAATGTATTAGTGTCTCAATTATCAAACTAGTGATTGTTATTTCCCTTTAGAGGTTTATCTCAAATACCTAGGCATTTATTCTGCTTTGTCATCTACTAATGATGCATCATGTCTATATAATTATTATATCACAAGAAGGTTTCTATCTCACTGAAGCAATTTTATTGCAATGCACTTGATTATCTTAATACAACTGCTCTGATTCAACTTTATTTTTTCACAAAAAGCCCAATATTAAATGACCATCTTATTTTCTCTGACCCCAAAGATCATTTATCGTCATGCTTAATTCTGTTTATTAGAAGAATAGCATTATAATCTATTTTCTCCCAAAATCTTGTCTCCATACCTCTGCACCTGTTAAGATTGAAAAATTGCCTATGAGAAGTAGAGAAGAGAAAGTCATAATTAAGGCTCTAGTGGATATATTTATTGTATTTTTATTTTTCTTTCATTTTTACTAGATTTCAATGCTGAGAAGTAAAGCTCTCAGTGAGGAAGATCAGAATTTTTTAAATTAAAAAAATAGAGGAATGAATACATTTGTTCCGATGATATAACTTAGATTACAAACTAAAGGAAGAATAGAGAGACAAACAAATAGAATAATTAATAAAGAGAAATTATTAAAAATGAGTTTAGTATTTTGCAAATAGATCAATAATATTAGGTCTATCTGGCTTAGTTTTTCCTATGATGAGGCTATTATCGTTTAAAAGAATAATTAGATTTGGAACCAGGCTCTAATAAAATTTAGAAAGGATAGGATAGGTGGGAAGTGGGTGTCAGGGTAGATAGAAGAGTTCTAAGTCACCTGTTGCTCAATCAACAAGCATTATACTATGTACTAGGCATGGGGCAATGTACATGATGAAAATGCAAAATCTCTTCCCTCAAGGACCTTATATCCTACTGGATTGATATGATTTATATTAAATGAGTGGATTTTAAGAGCATGTGATGAAGGGAAGGCTTATTACCTTCTCCTGAAATATCATTATGTCCTATGGATCCTGAAGAGAATAAACATGTTAATAAATTATAAAATATTTCATAGGATTTAAGGAAGTTGTAACATGAATATAATTCTGTAAGAGAATTCAGATTTGATGAGTTATATATTGTTATATATTAAACGTGATATAGTTTGACCATCTCTTTTCACATTTGGGGAGATTTGGAAGTGCTTTTAGGAATGGAAGAAAGATTTTGTTAGTGGATATCAGTGATTTAATAAGTTCTATTTACCTGACTCAAGACAATAGTTCCCACCTAATGCTTTTTACCCCCTTTTTTTCTTTTCCTTTAACAGTGAAACACACAGTTGAGGTTGCTCTTCTGAGTATACCTCTAAGTTTCTTTACAGTATTACCATTGTGCCAAACTATCCCTCACAAAAACTTCATCAGGTCATCCTGAAAAGGAAAAAAAATCTTGAGTCAATCCTTAAAAAATTAAGAGCAAAGGAAAGTAATAAATGTTGGAAGGGATGTGGCAAAATTGGGAGATTAATGCATTGCTGGCAGAATTGTTAATTGATATGACCATTCTGAAAGGCAATTTGGAACTATGTGCAAAGGGCTTTAAAAAACTGTCTGCCCTTTGATCCAGCCATACCACTGCTGGGTTTGTACCCCAAAGAGATAATAAGGAAAAAATACCTGTACAAAAATATTCATAGCCTCTCCCTTTGTGGGGGCAAAAAAACTGGAAAATTAGGGGGTATCCATTGACTGGGGAATGGCTGGACAAATTGTGATGTCTGATGGTGATGGTATAATATTGTGCTCAAAGGAATAATGAACTGGAGGAATTTCATATGAACTGGAATGACCTCTAGGAATTGATGCAGAGTGAAAGGAGCAGAACAAGGAGAACATTATACACAGAGACTGATACACTGTGGTAAAATTCAACGTAAAGTACCTCTCTACTAGAAGCAATGCAATGATACAAGACATTTCTGAGGGACTTATGAGAAAGAAAACTATCCACAACCAGAGAAAGAACTGTGGGAGCAGAAATGCAGAAGAAAAACATTTGCTTGATCAAATGGTTCAATGGGGATATGATTGGAGATGTAGACTCTAAAACAATCACCCTAGTTCAAGTATTAATAATATGTAAATAGGTTTTGAACAATGATAAATGTAAAACCCAATTGAATTGCTTGTTGGCTACAGGAGGGGGGAGGAAGGAAGGGAAGGAGAGAGTGTGAATCATATAAACATGGAAAAATATTCTAAGTTAACTTAATTAATTAATTAATTAATTAAAAAATAAGAGCGCTAATCTATCAGATTTCTCTGCAAGTTAGTCACATGGCCTTAGGGCCTCTCCTTCAATCATTCTTTCAATTATCATTTACTAAACTCTATGTTCTGTGCATTCTAATATCTCCTAGGATACAGACATGTTAAAAACAATCTCAACTCTCAAAGAACTCATATTCTAATGAGGGAGACAACATGCAATAACCATGTGCATACAATAAAACTTATATATGTACATATGTGCATGTGTGTGTATATGTACATATATGCATTATATATATATATATATGTTTAGTATTGACAGAAGGAAGTTTCAAAATGGATCTGTTTCATTCCCCTTTAAACCTTTGTTTTACTGTTTATGAACTAGTGGTCATAAGTAATTAAATATGATATAAACATGTAAGAATATATTTTTTGAAGTATTTAACCCACAAGTCTTTAATCTCCTTTGATAAATTATCCAAAGGAATCACTGCATGCGTATGTGCATATCTGTGTGTATATCTATGTATGTGTTTGTAGTGTAAATGGAAAATTTTCTTGAAAGAACAATGGTCTTCATATATCATATATCATGAAATATGAAAAAGAAACCAACATGTTGTTTTGGCTAGAAAGGCAGTTTTTCAATCATTTGCAAAAATTTGTTCAAATTCTGCCTCTTAGATAGTTGAGCTAGGTGAGCTAGGTGAGCTAGCCAAGTTCCTTACTCGCTCAATTCTTAAGTAATTAAAAGTATACATTAAAAATCAAGTACTGACCTGCTTTTGCAGAGGAAGATTCCTTACATAGTTAATTATGCCAATGAAGCTACCAGCTAAAAAAATAATATCCAACTTGATTTTCAAAATAATCAAAGGAATGCATAAATTAGGTCAAGAATAAAAAAGAATAATGGGTATTTAACATGAAAAATTGGTAATGACACTTTCAGAAAGTTATTTTAAAGTATCATTCATGTTATTCTTTTTGATATTGCATTTTTTTATTCACTGTGCATTCCTATAGTTATCTTCAGTGTAAAATCTTAAAACTTTCCATTAAAGTCTCTAGGTCTTTACTTTCTTATTATGTTATTTGTTTGCTGGTGCTGTTTTTCTGGAGCCACAAAACATCATGGGAAATAATTGGTCATTCTAGTTTATTTTTTTAATATGGATAATACTATCCATAGTGTTTTTCATTTCTTCATTTTTAAGGGACTTAATGATGGCTTGTTGTTTTGTTATTTTATAACTAAAAAGCATCTACTAAAAAGTTCAGATTTCAGGAATTAAATTTGGGGGTGTTATTCTCTTAAACTAAAGCTATAATTTAATATAATTATATATTATTCTTTTTCTGCAATAATTAACTTAGGCTAAGGAAGTCAAATACTTAAGCAGCAGACATTAATTGAAGTCTAGAGTTCTCTCCATTTTCTATCTTTGTCCATAGATCAATGCACTATACGCTAATAGTGAAACTGTTCTATGTCTGTGTTGGCATTATTACTATACTCAAAGCAAGAGAATATGAAGAAATTCTAGCTTAATGGAAGGAGGAATTATGGATCTTTCTCTGGGAGAGGCAGGAATGTGCCCCCCCACATGTATACATGTACACATTACTCATGAAAACACATGTATATTTGCATACCTACTCATGTGTAGTCACACAAATTAGTAGGCTGTATTTCCTTTTTTTTTTTTTTTTTTTTTTTTTTTTTTTTTTTGTATTTCCTTTTGATTTGGAACATTTCACAGGACATTTGGCTCTCTCATTGCATGACATTTATGATAAGTATAAATAACCAGCTCATCATGAATATAATTTACATTTGATGCCTATACACTCTTTAATAGTGTGAAGTAGAAGGTTTCTTTCAAGAGTATGTCAAGATACCCCCAAATAAGTAAATGAAGGTTTTGTTACTTGGCAACTTCAGAACATAGGAATGTACTGGGAAAACAGTGAAAAAACGAATAAAAAAAAATATGACTCAAGAGAAAAAATCCAAAGACTTTTCAGCTACTTGGGAGCCTTGTAGCTGTTGCATCATGAAAACTTTCTGTAAGAGTCAATCAATAAATATTTGCTGAGCCTCTATTTATTTGCCAGACATTGTGCTAAGCACTGGTGATGTAAAGATAATCTCTGCTCTTATGGAGCTTAGATTCTAATTGGATAAAACAATATGAAAACAATTATGAACAAAGTAGTTAGATCCAAGACAAATGGGAAATTATCAATATTATTACAATAAATATGAATTATTATACATAATAAATTTTGATAAATATGCTTATTCAAGAAAAACTTTTAATACAAGTTATGTGCAAAAGTATGTTCCTCATTGTTTTTTCCCCTTCTTATCACTACTTCCCCTCCCCCAAATGCAGGTAATACAATATAAGCTGTAAATATATCATCACATAACACATATTCTCTGTTCATCATATTGTGAAGTGAGCATAGATTGCTCATACTATAGAAAAATTCATGGAGGAAATAAAGATTAGTGCATTTCAATCTGCATTCAAATTCCATCTCTTTCTTCTGTGACAGTGGATATCCTCTTTTCCATCATAAGCCCCTTTGAGTTGTCCTGGATCCCTGCCTTGTTGAAAAGGGTTAAGCCATTCACAGTTGATCATACATTATAGTTGTTACTATGTACAATATTCTCCTGGTTCTGCTCATTTCACTTTGCATTACTTCATAGAAGTCTTTTTTATGATCATCTTTTCTGTCATTTCTTATAGTACAATAGCATTCTATTCTAATCATATACAACAACTTCTAAAGTCATTATTCAATTGGAAGATATCCCTTCAGTTTCCAATTCTTTACTATCACAAAAAGAGCTGCTATAAATATCTGAAAACATATAGTCCCTTTTCCTTTTTCCTTGAGCACTTAAATAAATAAAACTAATAATGGAATTCCTGGATCAAAAGTTTTGCATACTTTTATAATTATTTGAGTATAATTCCAGATTGTTCTCCAAATGGTTGGGTTAGTTCTCAGTTCCACAAAAATGTATTAGTATTTCCAAATAGCATCTAACCTTTGTTATTTTGCCCTTTTAGCATTTTAGTTAATCTGATAGATATGAGATAACATCTCACCATGATGTACATTTCTCTAATCAATAATTATTTAAAGTATTTTCATATTGTTATATGTATTATATTATATGGTAATACATTATTTTGTTATATGTTAAATATAGCAAGAAAAAAGAAAAGATAACAACAGGAACAACAGAAATATATGATCAATAGAGGGGGAAAATACTGGCATTAAGGCAGATCAGGAAAGACTACTCTGAAGAGATGGATTTTAGTTGGTACTTGAAGTAAACTAGAGAAATCAGAAAGGTAGAGATGAGGAGGGAAAATATTCTAAGGATGAGGAACAGTCAGTGAAAATGCCTTGAATCTGGAGATAGAGTGTCTTATATGAGAAATGGCAAAGAAGTCAGTGTCAATGGAACACAGACTATGTGGAGAGGAGTAGAACATAATACCAGAAAGTTAAGAGGGAGGCAGACTATGAAAGATTTTGAATGCTCCAGAGTATTTTAAATCTAATCCTAGGAGTGATAAGAAGCCATGATGATGAATGAGAGTGTGGTGAGATATTCAAATATTCACTTCTGGAAGAATAAGTTGATTTAAGTGTGGAATGGATTGGAATAGAGAGAGACTTGGACAGACACTAAACCAGGGACTATCAGAGTGTGAAAACCATTACATCAACAGGGCTTATACCAAGATAATGTCAAAAGAGAAAAGGGGGTATATGCAAAAGATATTATGAACATAAAATCTACAGGATTTGGCAACAGATTGCAAATGAGAAGTGAGAGAGACTGATGAGTTGAATATAAAACCAAGGTACGGGCCTGGTTAATTGGGATAGTGATACTCTTAAAATTATTAGGGAAATTCAGAAATTTGGAGCATTTGAAGGGGAAGATGAGTTCACTTTGGGACATGTTGAGTTTAGGATATCTATCTGAATTCCAGTTTGAGATGTCTAATAGACAGTTGAAGATGTGATTCTGGAGATTAGAAGAAAGATTATGGTAACATAAATAAATTTGAGAGTAATCAGGATAGAGGTAATCATTGGAACCATGAAAACTAACAAGATCATTTTTAAAAATCCATTGAGAGAAGAGAAGAGAGCTCAGAAGAAAGTTTTAGGGGACATCCACCATTAGTGGGTGTGAGTTAGCAAAGCAAGAGACTAAGGAGAGGTGGGACAATTAGGTATAAGTACAAGGATAGAATGATGTCATGGAAATTTAGAGATTATAGAGTATTAAGGAGAAGAAGGTGATTGCCAGTACCAGAGATTAGAGAGAAATAAAGAAGGAGAATTATAAAAATGACTCAGATCAAGCATTTAAGAAATTCATTAGAAACTTCGGAGAGAGTAGTTTCAATTGAATGATGACATCAGATGCCACATTGTAGAGAGTTAAAAAGAAAATGAGAGGAAAAGAATTGAAAGTACCAATTAAAGACATTTATTACTTAACTATAGAAGGAAGAAGTATGGAAAAATAGCTATTAATGACATCACAGGACCTAACAAAACATCAGGAGGCAGCAAAAAAAATGGCTTGGCATAATGTTAGCTAGGTCATTCAAAGGGCATTTATATATATATATATATACATATGNATGGAAATTTAGAGATTATAGAGTATTAAGGAGAAGAAGGTGATTGCCAGTACCAGAGATTAGAGAGAAATAAAGAAGGAGAATTATAAAAATGACTCAGATCAAGCATTTAAGAAATTCATTAGAAACTTCGGAGAGAGTAGTTTCAATTGAATGATGACATCAGATGCCACATTGTAGAGAGTTAAAAAGAAAATGAGAGGAAAAGAATTGAAAGTACCAATTAAAGACATTTATTACTTAACTATAGAAGGAAGAAGTATGGAAAAATAGCTATTAATGACATCACAGGACCTAACAAAACATCAGGAGGCAGCAAAAAAAATGGCTTGGCATAATGTTAGCTAGGTCATTCAAAGGGCATTTATATATATATATATATATACATATGTATGGATATATATATATATATATATGTATTTGGAAGGAAGAGAACAAATATGCGTAAAAAAGGAACAGATTTGTCAATTTCTATAATAATTTTTTTCTCTTTTTATCAATAACAGTGGAATATGACATTTTACCCTTTCTTTCACTACTTTATATTCTCTACAAAAAAATCTATAACTATAAAATTGGGAAGAATGACTAGATTATCCCAATTAAGCACAGAATAATTTTCATTTTCTGGATGTGACACAATTTTGAAAGCAATGAGAGCTCAACCTTCTAGGCTCATCATTGCTCCCATTATTCTCACTCTCTTTGGCCTGGTCAAATTGGCCTCCTTGCTGTTTTTGACATATGGCATTCCATCTCTCATCTCTGTATGTTTGTACTGGCTGTCCTCTATAGATTTAATGTATTTTTTTCTCATCTCACCTTCATTGAATGCTGTACTTCCTTCAAGATGAAGCCAAAGGATCAACCTATGTGCCAAGACTTTCTTCATTCCTTCCAAATATTAATACCCTTCCTAATTAAAATTATATTTCTTTAAATTATCTACACATTTTCCATACACATATGTATGTGTATGTATATATATTCCATATATTCGTGTATGTATGAATGTTGATGCCTTCAGTAAAATATAAACTCCATTAAAGATGAAATTGGTTCATTTTTTTTTTTGCAGTCACGATGCTAACACAGGGCCAATCATACATTAAATGCTTAATGAATGTTTGAAAAGCACTTGATTGAACTCTTCCATTATTTAAAATAATTTTTTCTTGTGTAATATGAAGAAATCAGCTGAACTCTCCACAATGAGGAAGTAAAATGGAAAGAAAAAAATAGTCTTAATGTAAATAACATGAAGCTTATTGTGTATTCCATTTTGTTGGTATATCAGTGCCTCTATACATATTTTGGACAATTGTCCAGAGTCAGTGAGTTTCTCCAGGAATTAAATTGGATGAAGAGAATAGGCTAGATTACTTTTGGGAAACTGCAAAGTGTTTTGTTCAAAAAATTCTAGCACCTCCCATCTCCGCTTTTGCTACAAAAATCTTGTCGTTTTATGACCATCAAATTTCTCTGTTGATTCCATTTAATATCATAGACTCAAAAGATTTAAAATTGCAGGTGACACAAACATGCATACAATGATGGAAGTACACATAGTAAACAATGTAAAAAATGACATGATAAAATTCAAAATATGATTTTAGTATATAATTGAGAAATATGGATATGAGAATCTGGATAGGGGCCTATGATTTCACAAAAAATGAAATTCTCTCATATGAGGAAACTCCTTTGACCAATGTAGATTAGAATTTTCTATGTACCTTAAATTATTTAAAATTATTTAAAAATTATTTATTTGTTGAATCATGTAAGTTATCAAGGTATTGATTATATTGATACTCAGTTAATTCCCTCTTTTTCCTCCCCAATTAGAGAAGTGTTATGTAGAGATGGATGCATGGAATCCCTGCAAAGATACAGGGACAGCCTCACCCAGAATTCCAGGGGAACCCCCTGGAGAACTTTGGGTGAGAGGGCAGTTGAGAAGAGTTTGCAGTTGCTTTGTGGGGGTTGAGGTGAGCAGACAGACTGCTTACTGCTCCAGACTTGGGGGTTCACCTGAGTGACCATTGTGGCATAAGCCAGTGTGGTTTCTACTCAGGGGTTAGCCTTTTGTTAGGATCAATCCTTATCAATATCAATATAATAATTATTTAGTGATTTAGTGATTAGATATATAAATTATCTAGCAAGAGAGCCATTTCAGTTAAATGCCTTCACCCCCTCCTGTGTGGGGGAAGGGTAGCTTCAACCTAATAGACCAGGGTCACCTTTCCTTATCTAAAACCTTGATTAAACCCTCTAGTTTTCCCTTCCTTCTTAATATAAGCTTTACCTTCAGAATCTGTGCCTGGAAATTATTTGGGGGAATACACACAACTCAAGTCTGGTCATCTAGTTTGAATCCTGCAAGCTGCCAGTGTTAAGAAGATCATTTATCTCAGTCCTCAACAGTTAGATAGCTAGTTTCTACTTATTCCTCTATCAGACCTGTGAGGAATATAAATTAAAGAAAGGGAACATCATTAGGGTTCAGCCATAACAGAAACTTACCAGAAGAATCTTAGTCAGTCTCCATTTTCCAACTGAAGCATCAACTGCTTAGGGGGGAGGGGTTTGAGATCCAGGAGTGTCTAACCCCCTCCTTTCTCACTGAAGCCTACCAATCAGTGTCTGTGACTTGAAGGTTTACTGGCCCAGGCATGAATATCTGTTTCTCCAAATTATCTGTTATTATCATCATAACAGAAGGCATCATGTGAAAAAAAGATTTATGTATAGGGGCAGCTGGGTAGCTCAGTGGAGTGAGAGTCAGGCCTAGAGACAGGAGGTCCTAGGTTCAAACCTGGCCTCAGCCACTTCCCAGCTGTGTGACCCTGGGCAAGTCACTTGACCCCCATTGCCCACCCTTACCAATCTTCCACCTATGAGACAATACACCGAAGTACAAGGGTTTAAAAAAAAAAAAAGATTTATGTATATATAAAACTACATCTTCTTACTATTTATCTGTTCTTTCTCTGGAGATAGATATACACATCATTTTTCAAAGAATATTTTTGTTGGTGTATATAATGTTCTCTTGGTTCAGTTTATTTCTTTATTCATAAATTCATATAGGTGTTTCCATATTTTCCAAAATTAACCTGTCCATCCTTTCTTATGATGCAGTAGTATTGCATCATAATCATATGCTACAACTTTAAAGAATAATTGACCAGGAAAGTATGAGGTAGACCAATTAACCTTGGGCAAAAGATCTCAGTGTCTGTCAGAAGTTGAACTTGAACCCAGACATTACAGAGTCCAATTCCACTTTTTTTTCCATACCATACCACCAAATAAATACGTGTAAAATATGTTCTTAATCTTCATTTTATTTTCATAAATTATATAATTTTAGTTATAAAAAATTTCAAAATATTTATACCACTAACCATCCAGGTTAATGTGTGCTTTTTTCAGGTGTTACTTCATCATTGAATTGTCAGTTTGGACATAAAATCATACATTTAATTTATCATGCTGAAACTATCCAAAAATACATTATATTTTTCATTGAACACTAGTTAAAGAAAACTCAAAGAGCTGGTACTATCATATTTCAAAGGTAATATACATAATCTATCCAATGTTTAATATTCCAATGCAATTACAATAGTCAACTTTTGATGAATGTCTACATTCAACTTAAATTAATTAGTAATCCAAAGTTACCAATGAATTCTTATAAATAAATCATTATATCAATCATCAGGCATTCATTAAGTGGCCTCTATATTCTTCTTTTCTCCCACTATCTCCCTACTATATTTGATGATCTTATCAAATCCCATAGACATAAATACCATCTCTATGTAACCATTCTGCCCATCTTAAACTAGATATTTAGTAGACATCCTTAACTCAACATAACTCCAACATAATTCATTACTTTTTGTCCTGAACTCTTCCTTCCTCTTATCCTCCTTATTATTGTGAGAGATATCATCATCTTTCTAATTTCTCAGGCTTAAAATTAGGGGTCATCGTGGATTCCTCACTATTTCTCACTTCCAGCAATATCCAAGTTATTGATTTTACCTTTCTTGAATACATCCCCTTATTTCATCTAATACTGCCATCCCTCTGACATAGGCCCTCATCCCTTCATTTCTGGAATATATCAGTGGCTACTAGCAGGTCTGCCCGACTCAAGTCTCTCTCCAGTCCAATTCATTCTATTTTCATTCTTTAAAGTGATTTTCCTAAAGCACAAGATTGGCCATTTCCTGTCCCCTGACCTGTCACTACTGAATAAACTCAAGTGACTATCTCATCCAGAATGAAATACAAAATACTCTGTTTAGGGTAAAAAGCCCTTTATAGCCTAGCCTGCTCCTAATTTTTGAGTTTTCTTAACACCTTACCTTATAATGTGCTCTTTTGGTTTCTTGGATGTTTTCCCAAACAATATATTTTATCTCTTGATTCTAGTAATTTTCTCTGGCCATCCATACTTGAAATGTTCTAACTCTTCACCTCCACCTACTGGCTTACTTCGCTTCCTTTTAAACCCAACTTAGCTTTTACATTAATCCTTTCCAACCCCCTCTTAATTATACTGTCTTCCTTCTGTTCATACTTTCCTATTTACCCTATATATAGTTTGTGCTTCTTTGTTTGCATGTTGTCTCCTTCATTAAATTGGGTTTTCTTTGAGGATAGTGACTGCCTTTTTATATTTCCAGCACTTACCATTGTGCCTGGTACCTAGCAGACACAATAAATATTTATTGACTGAACTATCAAGTGCTTTGCAAGGTGATGGGAATATACTAAGGCAAAAGGCAATATCCCTCTCTAACTTGAAAAAGCTTACATTTTAACAGCAGAGACAATATGAACCTGTATAACTTTATTTAAAAAATGTACAATGCCACTATGATTCAAATGCACTGTTGGTGAAGATGTGAATTGATACAACCATTCTGGAGAAGAATCGAGAACCGGATGCAAAACTCTTAGACACAGCAATACCACTACAAGGTCTGTATGCCAAAGAGATCAAAGATAGAGGGAAAGGATATACTTGTACAAAGATATTAGAGTGGCTTTTTTGTGATGGAAGAACCGGAAACTGAAGGGATATCCTTTAATTGAGGAATAGCTGAACAAGTTGTGGTATGTGATTGTAACAGAATACTCTTATCCTAGAAAAATTGAAGAACAAGTTGATCATAAAAAATAAAAAAATAAATCTGGGAAGTATGAAGTGATGCTAAATTAAGTGAGCAGAACCAGGTGAATTTATATAAAGATAGTAAAGTGTTATGATCAACTTTGAATTGCTTAAATATTATCAGCAATTCAAGGCAAGAGTTCAGACCTCCAAGGAATTCATAATGAAAAAAGCTATTCACTGCCAAAAAGGATAGATATCTGATAGAATCTGAATGCAGATCAAAGCATTTTCTTTCTTATTTTCTTTTCTCCATGTATTTTCTTTTATGTAAGCAATGTGTGCATGCTTTAACTACGTGAAAAACCTAAAAATATATATTGTATGATAATGTATGTACAACCTATATCATATTATCTGCTTCCTTGGGAGGAAGCAAGTGGGAGGGAGAGGAAGAGAACATAATTCACAAAATGCAGAAAACAATTATTAAAAATTGTATTAATGTGTAATCTGGGAAAATATTTTTAAAAATAATGCAGATATAAAGAAATGTTTAGTTATGATAGGGAAGTGATTGATTTATGATGAGACCTTTTATTTGATTAGACATACTACTTGGATCAAAAGTTCCTTGTTTTATAGTCTAATTGAGACCAAAATGAGTAAGATGATGAAAGCATAAGTTTGATAATTTTGTGCTTCCACAAATAATGCATAGCCCAGATCTGGTCTTGCCAGATTTTTTTTTAATCTCTATGGTCTAGTCAAATATCCATCTGAGGAATTATTTGTCAGTTACAAGCTCCAGCTGATGCCTATTTTACCTGACCTTTCATCTCTGTATTATTAACTCAACATAAAAAGTACTAATAAAATCATAATGATATATTTAAACATTTTAGCAAATAGCAGTTCAGAAAACATGAATGTAAGTAGAAGGAGATAGTTGAAAATAAAACAAGTTGTTGAGGCAGAAATGGGTTGCTATGAATGTAGGGTGGTAGCATTTATAAAAATCAGAGTTCCACTAGAAAGTTCAAAAGAATTAATGTCATGAAGAAATAAATGTCAGAGTTGATGCTTTATTTGATTAATTAATCAGAGCCCTCTATATTTCTAAACAGTCTATGATAAATTTAGTTATTAACAAAATATGGTAATGTAACAATGCTTTTTCATGTACAATCTATATCATAATATTTTCCATTTTGGGAAAGAGAAGGTGATGGACAGAAAGAAGAAAACATGGATCACAAAATATCAGAAAAAATGATTAAAATTTTTTACTTATGGAAAAATTTAAAAATTAAAAATGAAACAGATATTTTGCCATCCCTCCCATACATCCCATTTATCCTTCTTGCTCCATTATTTCAGAGAAAATGCTATGAGGAGAGTCTTCCTTCTAAATAGTACGTGTAGAAATATAGCATAAGTACTTTTAATAAAATTTTGAGTTAGACTTTTGACTAGTCCTACAACAAAGTCTGTAATGACCTTGGCACTAGTGGCCATGAATATTGTCCCCAAATCTTTGAGGATTATCTTATAATTAATTACAAATAACAATTGATTTTATTTTATAATCAACTCCAGAATGAAAAGAAAACCTAAAGAAAGAAGAAATTAAACATCTTCACCACTGAAAATCAGTCTTTGTACAACTGCAAGACAAGAATCAGCCAAAGAACATCAGACATCTTATTAGAAAGTCAGCATTTAAATGTAGAGACAAGGTCAGGACCCAGAAAACACCATGATGTGAAAGATGAAATGATTTTCTATTAGATGTTTACTACTAAAAATTGACTTTATGTACTTTTCATTGAAGTAGAGAACTACTTTAGTTCACTCTCTTTTGACCTTTTCAATATGCCTTCTAATGAGCACATCTTGGCTTTTCTAGTTTCCCGCCTCTGTCTATTGCTCTCTTACTCTACTCTTTACATATATATTCTTTTTTCATCATTTTGAAGAGGCAAAAAAGCTCCATAAATAGACATAAAACTATTTAAAATCCCTCCCTGGATGATTAGTGAATGGTTAAATGCACTTTGGGATAAAAGGGTTGCATTATAGAATGGCTGGACTGTCATTACACCTTCCTCAATTTTATGCTAATTGGTTTTTGGAGTGGGTGCTTGATTTTTGCCAACGATAGACTAGATGGTAGGGAAAATATTTGCAGTGAGCACATTTTAATTATTTCATTATATGAAACATTTTAGAATGAACTATTTTTTTTATTTCCTTGATTTTTAAAGTGTTTGTGCTACATGTTCAAAGTCATGTTGTAATGGAAGATTTTATATTTTGAAGACCTGAGTTCAAATTCTAGCTCCCAACCTGAAATTCCAGCTGATACTGAACAAATCACTTGGTATTTTTTAACCTTAGTTTCATCTCTAAAATGAGAATAGAAATTCTTACATTCTCTATTTAATAGACTCCTAGACTGTACAAATTTCTACACTGCACTAATTATTTATATATACAGATATACACACATATACCTACATATGTATATGTATGTATATATGTATATATACACACACATCTCAGTTTAGTAATAGTTTTTCCCTGATTTTCTCTTTTTAAGCTCAGAAATGTTCAGTTGAACTCAACATAATTTTGTAAAAGCATCCAATCCAATGACGTAATAATTTCATATGGCAAGAGCTCATCTTCCCTACCAAGCATGGGTTGGAGATGGAAGATCTCACAGCTCATTGAGGACTGTGATTTTTCTCTGAATCAGCACCATCTATTCAGCACAGGTGTTTCTGTAATTATGATACATTGGGAAAATTCCTAGTGTTCAATGGCCCTCAGACTCACACTTCCACCTCATCAGTCACATGTCAGTTTGACTCCACCCCATGCCCTAAATCTCCCATGTCATTAAGGAACTGCAGACTTCAGAGGGCAGATTTGCAGCTGTGATATAATATAGAACATTTCATGAAAAATGGATGAGTAAGAGATTTGCCCCTAATATTTCCTCTGTAGAGATGTGCCAGAACTGTAACCACCTAGACATGTTTATTATACAGGTTTTTTTAAAGTCTTTCATTGCTTTTCACAATGTGATGTTCCCTTGTTATTCCATAAACAGTCCATTGATATTCTATCTGCAACAAAGTACCCTAGCCTTGGGAATACAGCTGCTTCCTTTCTCAGAGGTCTGTATTTGCAATCCTAAAGAAGGCTTCACCTTGAGATGTCCCTATCCACTGAATTAACTGCTGATAATACTGACAAGGACCAGGTGGCTTATTCTTATCTAATGGGGAGATTGAGCTTCTTTAGCTAATGTTGACTGATTGGGCATTTACACATCTCAGAAATTTCATTTTTTTTTTAGTGGAGGAAAAAAAATCAGGGAATATTTCTAATCAGATGAATGGCATTGAGGATATGTTGACAAAACAGATCTTAGCTCATTTTATTGTTACTCTGAACTTTCCTTGTAAAACTTGTAGTTCATCTATAAATTCAAACTTGAAGGTTATAATTGTTTTAACTTTGTAGCATTAGGTGCTCCTATGTAAATCTCTATTTCTGAATCACTCTTAAGTCTTTGTTCATTCAATTACATTAATTTGTCTGATGAAAGGGAAATAACTGGAGAATATGGCTGGCAATAGGAAGGCACCTAATGGGTCCATTGACCATGGGTTTGAGAACTAGAATCAACACCATGTATTTGTCTATTTGCATTTCTTACTACATATTCTTACTTATTTTTAGCAACTGGTATGTATGCTCCTTGAGAACATATGTGTGTATGTATACACACAAATATTCATTAATTACTGTTACTTATTAATATTGTTATAAAAAGTCAGTTGGATCAATATCTGAAATGGCCAGTGATTTATAGAATATTAACCACTGCAGCTAAAAGTACATAAGGTTACTATTTATTTATTTATTTATTTATCCATTCATTCATTCATTTATTTATTTATTTATTTATTTGTTCATTCATTTATCTATTTATCTATTTATTTATTTATTTATTGGGCAGCAAGAGGATGAAGGAAGCAAAATATCTCTAAATTGATCTTGAAAGTCAAAATCAAAGATTATGTGATATGCACAGACATATGTGCGTATATTATTTATATATGCATGCATATATGTAAATGACCATAGACACACATACATGTGTGTGTAATGTATATATTTATTTATTTGGTTATATTTATATATATGTATGGTTAAGTCTTCAATATATACCATAATCCTTTTCCCACAGCCTCCCAAACAAAGAAGTATATAAGAATTATCATAGTTGTTTAGGGTATAAACTTATATTATGGTAGCTGAAAATCCACTCTCCTTGACTATAAAAATCCATACCACCTAAGGATAATTACCGAGTCTTGAAAAGTAGGATATTAATGAGAAATTTAGGAGAGAATGTTTGCATCATGACCTAAAGAAAAAAGTAAAACAGTTCCTTTAGGTTTTTCTAGGTATTATATTTATTTTGTTTCCATTTATTAGATAAACATTTAGGTAATATTTAAAATAACATTGTTCTCAAAGTTTGCAAAGTACTTTGTATGAATTAATTGTTAGGCTTCAAAATGATCTAATAAGGTAAGTACCATAGCCATTATTATCCCAATTTAACAGATACAAAAACTAAGGTTCAGAGAGTTAAAATAATTTATCCATGCTTATACAGTAGTAAATATCAGAAGTGGAACCTGAAGTTTGGTTGTTTTCTTACTCAAAACCTAGTATTTCTCTATCCTCAATACTAAGATGCTGTTATATGCCATGAACTATATGGTAGGTGTCAGGAGAGAAACAGAGATGAATAAAGCATGTTTCCCATTTTCATAAGTTTATAACGTAGAAGGAGTGATAAAGCAAGTGTACAAGCAAATTATAACACAAATCATACTGTCATTCAGATAGAAGAAAATAATGAATGATGTGGAGGACTGGTTGAAGAATCATGGAAGGCTACATAGAGGAAGTGATACCTGGACTTGGTCATGAAGAATAAATTTTTAAAAGTCTAAAATTGGAACAGAGCATTCTAGGCATATCAAAGTTTATGAGTGAAAACAAAGAATTAAAAAACAATTCCAAATTTGTTCAGGAGATAGCAAATAATTTGGTTTCTCTGAGTATAAAATACCTGAAGACTGTTGTAAAACTTTGAAATGAAAAAAATAAATTGGACTCATTGTGAAATAATTTGTTTGTTTTCCTAGATATCACAATCTCCTTTTTCTTCTCAATTCAGGAAACCCTAACCTGAACTAGTGTTTTCTCTGGTTTCTGCTCTCTTCCTTCACAAAGTTGTCAAAATCATATTTATAATTAAAAAGTACCTGTGTCACTAATCAATCTGCTTATAAGTCTTCAATGGCTCCTTAGGGCTTAGAATATAAAAGTCAAACATTTTAACAAGGCATTTAAGGCTCATCTCTGTCTGGCTCCTCTCTCATCTCCCTTCTCCCTCAACTATTTGTAGAATATTAAACATGGTAGCTTTTCCTTTCCCATTGTGGCTAGAAACACAGGAAGTTGTCTATGCAAATATGTATTTATGTACGTTTATATTCAGGCATATATAAATCTACATATGTGTGCACACATTCATTCACAGATGTACACATAATATTTTCTATGGAAACAGGCATACACATATGTGTAGTGTGTATATATACATGCATGTATATATATATATATATATGTAGCGGCACATGCATGTATCTATGTATCCTGTTCTAGCAAAGCTCCATTTAGCTATTCCTTCAACTCATATTCACCTTATATTCTCTTGCCTACCTGCACTTATTTAGGCATTGTTCATGACTGGAACTCCTTCTCAGTTCCCTGTTGAAGTTTTTTTTTTTTCTTCGAGGTCTAAGCTAAGGTGCTACAAGCTCTCCAAAGCTTCCCCTGATCACTCCTCCACAGAGTGACATGTTTTTCTTAAAATAGTCATTCTGACAAGGTCTGGATTGTTTGTTTTTCAAGTAGGATGAAAGTAGCTTCAGACCATGAAAGCTGTATGACTTCCTACTTGGGGGAGAGAAGCTATGAAGGAGTAAATCAGAGAGCAGAGTCTGTCCAGTACACTAGAAGTTTTAAATCTGGAGAGACAGAGATGAAAATAGGGGAGAGGGAAGGAGAAAGAGAGAAGGAAGAATGAGAACCCCAAAAACTGAAGTGGAAATGATTTGTAACAAAGGGGTAACAATCGAAAAGAGAATAAAGGGTTAAATTGAGGCAGAGAAAGAGGAGATTAAGGTGGGTAATATTATGGGTACACCAATGCCTAGCCCTTCTTCAAAGACTGAACGAAATTCCAAGAAAAGGACTATTCTTTGAAGCACAAGACATTCCCTCCAGGTGCCTATTTTAAGACAATTTAATGCACTCGCTTCTTTAACCAAATCTTTCTGGTAAATTGAATCTGTCTTCAACCAGAAAGAGTATATACCACTGTGGCCACTAGATAGTTCAATGGATAGGAAAGCAGGTCAAAAGTCTGGGGGTCCTTGGATCAAATCTAGCTTTAGACACTTTCTGGTTGTATAACAATGGGCAAGCCACTTAACACCAATTGCCTAGTATTTACTGCTCTTCTGCCTTGGAACCAATACTTTATAGTGAGTCTTAGACAGAAAGTAAAGGTTTTTAAAAAAGAAAAGAATGTATAACCCCTAAGAATTGAGCAGGATGATCTTGTTTAAACTCTAATTACAAAGTGGGTAGGTGAAAAGTGATGAAGACTATCACTGACCAATTGCATCCTCTCCCCTCTTCCCCAATAATGAGATCCACTGGTATTACACTTCTCAGATTTTCTTAGAGCAATTTATCTTTATCTTCTTTTGACTCTAATATATTCTACATTGGTCATTATTTTAATTTTGTGTCGACCCTATTAGGAAACAAACAACTGTATCTTTTGTGATCTGAAATCCTAGTGCTTTGGATGTAGTAGTTATTTTTTTTAAAGTTTGTGAAAATGAATTGAATTTTTGAGCAGTAGAATTACACAATTGGAAAAATGTACATTAAGAAGAAATATGAGAAAATAGCTATTAATGACATCACAGGTCCAGTGTGATATCTTTCACCAAATTCCCTAACAAAACATCAGGAGGCGGTGGAGAAAATAGCTTGGCATGATGCTAGTGAGGTCATTCAAAGGACATTCATATTCACATTTGGAAAGAAGACAAGAAGAGGCAATTAGTCTCTAAATTAAAGCAGTATCAGTGGAGAAGAAGAAGGGATTTATACAATTGGAGGAAATAAAAGAAAAAAAATAGGTTTTAGGAAAGATGATGAGTTCAATTTTATGTCTTAGTAAGAAAATATACCCCAAATAGTTGAAAGTGGGAGTTTAGAGTTTGGGGAAGAGGTCGGGATAGGAAATACTAATTTCAAAAGCATCTAAGTAGAAGTAGTTTGAACTTATAGGCATGGAAGTGGCTAATATTATTAAGAGGAGGAAGAGGAGAAGGAGGAGGATATAGAGGGGGAAGAAGAAAAAGAGGAGACAGAGAGGGAAAAGGGGAGATAGAAATGGTAGAAAAAATATTAGACATAAAATTAGAATTCGCAATAGATGAAGCATGATTTCAGAAGAATTTTAAGGTAATGGAATAAAAAATAAAGGTGTAAGGATTAGCCTTGACCTGAAAGAGACTCCCTGCCACAGGAAAGAAAAAGGAGAAGAAAAATAGGTGAAGTCACACTGAAGTTATGAGGTAGCTAGCTAAAAGCAGAATTGAGCTAGCTTCCACCAGATGACTTCAGGTTTTTGTGAATGATTCTTCAAGCCAAAGCCAAATTCCATGACTAGATGAGAGCATTTCTCCAAAGAAGAAAATTTTCCTGGGTCAAATTTGGTTCTACTTTTGTTTTCCTAATAGAGTACAAAGCATCAGCTGTCACATTTATAGGCAATGGAATGATCCAAAATTTCTTCACTTTGGGTTACAGGGAAGAGGATAACAAACTCAATAAGGATAATAAACTCAATAAGCTCTAGGGCAATGATGGCAAACCTTTTAGAGACTATGTGCCATGCTCCACCCCCTTGAGACCAAATGGCTCTCTATGTCCTCTCTAGCATGCATTCCATAGGTTCACCACCATAGCTCTAGGGGGGATGCATTCTTCTTTTGTAGACAACAAGGACACGGACATGTTGAAGAAGATGCATAACAAGAGACCAAATTTCATCAAGGACTACTATTCATAGTCCATCTACTAGAATCTATCTCTGGAGAGCCACGTTTGGACCTAGAACTTTTCAATGTCTGTCAGTACTGGAAGTTGGAGTGCCTTCTCTGAAATCTGCCTAGAGATCACTTCTGACAGACATATCATAATTAGTATGCAGACCTGCACTCTAGTTTGCCTTGGCTATACCTCAACATGCAAATAACTCAGGAATTTAAATGCTTAACTGGGTTTATACCCAGAGGCTTTCCTTTAATACCCATTCTGCAGATACAGAATCAATGACAGAGCCTTCTCAGTTGTTCACATAAAGTACACCAAAAGTCAGGTACCAATGCATCAATTTTTCATTTTCAGAACTTTGCCACAACTTGGAGAGGGGGTTGTTGGTTCATCACATTTATTCCATTACCTATGATAACCAGCAATTAAGAATCATCCTGAGCATAGATTTATTAGCCCAAAGGTTAATCAAAGATTGTGAACAACTGTTTGCAAGCTGTATTGAATATATATATATATTAAATATATATAAAACTTTCCTCAAGGTTCTTAATACTAATAGCAGTTTAAGGAGAAACTCTAGAGCAATTTCTTCTTTCTTTGTATTCTCTAAAGATAATGCTTCCCTTGAGTAAGTTTTAAATATTCAAGGTATAATGATATCCATGTTACCTAGATATGGTCATAAGTATCTAAGAAAGGTTGTTGACAGAATACATAAAGTTCAACAGGTCTTTCTAATTATTAGTGGTCTCAGAATGAAAATCTCTCTGATGGTAATAATGTCAGTAAATGAAATGTAAAGATGTTATTTTTAATCCATCAATAAGAAATTTCTTTTTATCACACATTCTATTGAGAGTGATCTATAACCTTTTTTTTTCCATTCATGCATTAACTATCTTTCATTAATTTATGTGATTTTCTTTTTTCCTTTAAGATTTATAATGACAAGTAAACCTCATGTTATTTGTTACACAGAGACCATTTTTTGTAACAAAATTATCTTTTAAACAAATATAAGGGGATATATTATTTAAAGGAAACCTGCTGTTAATCCTTTGCAAAAATGAAAAATATTTTTGCAACTCAAAGAAGCACCCTCTAATTCTTCATCTTTTAAGTTTGGCTTTCAATACCTTGATTTTTCATTAGAATAGGCACTTCTAAACTAAAAGAAGGCATAATATTGAATCTTACAATGACATTGTTTCTCACCCAAAACAAGCAAGTATCCAATGAAGAATTATTATTTTTAGTAAACAATTGATATTTAACTAAGCACCTCTACTGGGAGACCTTCATTTCTATTTCCTTCATTCTATTCAGAGATGTAACCAGGAATTTGTCCCAGAAAGATAGACAATTAATGTTATTTTCAACCTAGAAGCACTGAAGAAATGAGTCAGTACTTAGTAAATACAAAATTTTAATTTAAATAGTAAGCTAGATACCTGCCTTCTGTGAGCTATTCTTCATCCTCATCTTCTTGCTTACTGATTATCAATTTGTAGTAGTTTGTGGTTCTTGGCCAGGTTTCTATAATTTCTAGTTATAGCCCTTTGTTATGTTAAAGAGCATGTATTCCAATATGTGGTGTTATCTTTTTTTAATTTAATTTTTATTTTTCTTTATTTAGTTTATTTAATTTATTAATTAATTTATGTTTGTTTTATTTAGAATATTTTCCCATGGTTACATGATTCATGTTCTTTCCCTCTCCCCAACTCCCTCTCCCCGGTTGCCAACATGCAATTCCATTAGATTTTACATGTATCACTGATCAAGACCTATTTCCATGTTATTGATAGTTGCATTAGGGTGAACGTTTAGCATTTACATCCCCAATCATATCCCCATCAACCCATATGTTCAAGCATTTGCTTTTCTTCTGTGTTTCTACTCCCACAGTTCTTTCTCTGGATGTGTACAGTGGTCTTTCTCATAAATTCCTCAGAATAGTCCTGGATCTTTGCATTGCTGCTAGTAGAGAATTCTGTTACATTTGACTGTACCACAGTTTATCAGTCTCTGTGTACAACGTTCTTCTGGTTCTGCTCCTTTCACTCTGCATCAATTCCTGGAAGTCTTTCCAGTTCACATGGAATTCCTCCAGTTCTTTATTCCATTGAGCACAATAGTATTCCATCACCAGCATATATCACAATTTGTTCAGCCATTCTCAAATTGAAAGACATTCCCACATTTTGCAATTTTTCTGGGGTGTTACCTTGGTGAGCCTCTGCCCCTATTATTGTCTTATTGAAAAGGAAACTTAAAAAACTTTAAAAGGAAAAGTTCAGTATTATTTCATTTGCAGAGTTCTGGAAGTTTTGCAACATGCCAGGACTGATGGAGAAGACCAGTGTTCACAGGCCACAGTTATTCAATGGCATTAGCAGCAGATCATTACATTATTATCATTCATATAATAAAGGGAAACTGCTTATTTTTCAACCTCAAGTGTATAGGTAGACTTCTTTTCAAACAAGTCAGGTCTCTTCATCCCTCCATTAAAAAAATGCCCTTTAAAAGAAGTTGTAGTTTTGAATTTGCCAATTAGAAATTGTGATTTAGCTACCATGAAGTCATCATCTCAAGCCTCAGCCAAAAACTAAGATTTAAATATTTTACTATTTCTGGGCAAAGAAGCTGAAATCCAAATGGAAGAAAGCCACAAAATAGTCATGGAATAGAAAAGCTTCCTTAAACCATTTTAAGAAATCTTAGATTCATAGAATGTTACACTCAGAGAGGACTTTTGAGGCCATCTAATTTAACTCTCTTATTTTACAAATGAGGAAACTAAGACTTACCTTTTCGAAGGGAACATAACTAGAAATTAGCGGGGCAGGGAGTTAAACGTAGATATTTAAATGTGTCTGCTATGCCCAGTTGAGTGTTTCCATGAATACTTTTCTATGATAGCTTGTCAGTGATAGACAAAGTCAGATACTTTGTAGAAGTGATAGTTTAGTATTTTCATATTGTTTCTTATTTCTGTTGCAAATATAATAGACTAGAGATTTTAAATGAGATTCAAATTCAATTGTGAATATGGAAGAATCTTCCATTGTAAGTAAAACTACTGTTCAAGATTATTGTTTTATTGTCACTAAATGGTTTCTTAAACATCATGGAAACAAGTTGAGCATTATTTTCAAAATCAATATTTCTTTGGTAAACTCCAGTTTATATTTACAATATCTTGCTGTGCAGAACGTGAGACTGATCAGTGCTAGACTCTTTTTTAATGTTTATATATTTTTTATTGTCTATTACTGAGATTGTAGCATATTTACTTCCAGCTGTGGCAAGAGAAAAGATTTAGTTAAAGATATATTTTCTTTTTTCCCCTATATACCTTTCTTGATGGTGCAATAAAGAGTAACAAATGAACACAGTATTCCTTTAAAAACAAGGTGAAGTAGACAATATTTAAGCATAGTTACCCATGTGTATGTAGGTTTGTTGGAGAGATTTCCATATCTGAATTCCAAAGCTATATCTGAGGGAATCCATAATTATAATCTAGAATGTGGTTGGCACTGGTACTTAACCCACTCAATGAATTGATTTAACAAAGTGCTTCTTTCACCAAACACCCTATCAATATTCATGATTAGTTTGGGATAACTTGAGGAAAAGTTTCTAAATTAGGACAATGGGAAATCCTGTTTATTAATGCAGACATTACATTTACTATGCTTGAAAGTTAATTTTAAAGGTGGGTTGGTAATATAGACCTTGTAATATAATTTTCTTACCCTGCAAAGTAGCATTTTGGGGTCATTCACTGTGAGTTTATGGATAAGTAGTAAAGATTCGACTGGAGGAATAGACTCTAAAAGTCTATCAGATAACCTGTACCCATCCTGTCAGTTCTCAGTGCTAAATGTATTTCCTTTAATAAAACTCTTAAATATATTTTTATTTATTTAATAAATTAATATTTTTATTTACATTTAAATATGTACGGTCTTTCTCTTCCTGTCCTGGGAGTGATAGTTTGCCAACAAATAATACTTATGGGACTTAAATCTAAAATATAATATGATGAAAGGATTTGATCAATCTGCTTCATTAAATTATTTTTTTATGAACCTCAAAAGCAACTTTTCTGCTTTGGAGGAAATATGTAAGATACTAAATATCTTTTACATCAACAATGTGACATGTCATTAGGAGGCCACTTTATAAGATTATGAACTTCATTTTGAATTCGTATTGCAAAGATGGCAATGAAAAATCATAGTAAAATACTCTTCAGGTTATTTGTTGAGACTTTATAGGCTGAGACTATTAACATCTTCAAGGCGAACAGGAAGAGAGCATATTAGAGCTGTAGCATCTTATGTTCTTTATTATATAGAAAGATTTTAATTAATATCTTAGGGACATAATTGTGTACATTCAAATTCAATTGAATTCTTTATTCATCACAGCATGAGATTTGGCTAGATCATAAAATAGAAAACATGCGTTTTTTTCTGCCCCACAATCCCCTAAAAGATAAAGAAGAAATAGTATTAAGAATACTTCTACACTGCATAGGCACAACAAACACATTGTATTATGAATACTCTCCAAAATTAATTTTATCTTTTCCTTAGAGTAAGTACTGTCCTTTTTTCCTCTGTGCAAAATTTAACCTTAAAATGAAGAATATCACCATTTGGGAAGCCAAAAGAATAAGACACTCATGTAGGGCTATCTGCAATGAGATAGTCCTAAAAATCACAAGACTATATGATAGTAAGGTGAGCAATGGGAGACGTCATTTTTTTCAGTGTAACAAATGCCAAAATCATGTCAATATTCATGCCAAAGGAATAAAATCAAGTTAATAAGAAGATAAGAATGTGCTCATTTTGTAGATAGATAGGCAATTTAGTGGTAATAAAAAAAAGCAAAAAGAAAGATATTCTTTGCCCTCAAGGAGCTCATTCTGAATGGAGAAGACAAGAAATAATAGGAAGCTGAAAAAAATGAAAGGTAATGGAAGAGGAGAAGATACTCATAATGGAGACATTGTAGAGGGCTCTAGAGAATCAATAGTAAAATCAGGAGAAAGTGATCAATAGAGCATGGATGGCTTAGAAACTTCCTCAAAATGGAGGTTCTGGGTAGAATTCATCAATCAAGTCTCATCATCACAGATATTATTCCATCTAAGATAATTAACACCTCTTTCTACTCAATTTTCATTTCTTTCTGGTTAGAAAGGTGGAGGGCATTGAAAAAAAAAGACCTCCTCACAACTATCTTTATAACTATCTAAGAATTTTCCAGTGAAATCTTTATTTTTCACCATCTTATATGCTTGGTTTCACTTTCATTAATATCATGCCTAACCCTACACTAGGTATCATCTGATAACATTTCCACCTTTTCAACTTCTTTATTTATATTGTTTTTTGTTTTTATTTTTTCCTTTTTAAATTTTTTGTTCTTTGGTTACATACTACAATTATATAGGAATTGAAAGAATTGATTCCATAAGATTGTAAGCTTCTTGAGAAAAGACACAATCTTTTTCCTTTTTTAAAAATTACCACCAAATTTCTTGGCACATATTAGGTGCTTAATAAATGTTTATTGACTGTCATTGAGTGAGAAAAAGGACCTGCCAGAGCGGAGATTTCTTCAATGGTAAGAAGACAAGAGTAGAAGAGCTACCTTTCTGTCTGAGAGGCTCATGGAAAGAGTGAAGGAATCTGAATAGTTAACAATAGAGCTAGGATTGGAATTGTTAAATAAGCTAGTGCCAATTAAAAAGTACAGTAATTCTCTTTAACTAGAAAGGACCATGGAATGTGCAAAACTCATGGCAACTTCAATAAACTTATTGGACATTATACACAGTAACAACAATATTGTATGGTGATCAACTTAACTGTGATCAACAATGCAAGGATCCTGGACAACTCCAAAGGATCCATGAATAAAAAGGCTATCCACCATCACAGAAGGAACTGATGGTGTTTGAATATAGATTGAAGCATATCATTCTTCACTTTATTTCTTCAATGAATTTTTTTCTTGTGTAAGCAATATGTGTCATTTTACAACATGACAAATATGAAATATGAATTTTATGATAACATAGGTATAACCTATACCATTTACCTATCACCATGGGAGAGGGAGAAGAGGAAGAGAAGGAAAGAACATTAATTGCAAGAAGTCAAAAAAAAGTTATTAAAAATTGCATCCACACATAATCTGGATAAAAAAGTAAAAAATTAATATGAAACACCCCCTAAAGTTATTGAAAAGCAGAATGCATGATATTCAAGTGGATAGTTCCAGTCCCCATAATATTGAAAACAGCTGAAGATTGCCTGTTGTGCCCAACACTTTCAGGACTTGTCTTTTTGAAACTTTGACTTGCATAGTTTTTGTAAAATCCAAGATTTAAAATTTTTTTAAGAAAAAAACTTTAGGAAAAGAAGATTGTTAACTCCCTGGATCAAGAAAATTAACTGATTGGAGAAGGTGCCATGAAGAAATCTAAAAGAAAGCTAGACAATCTTTAGAGGTATAAACTGGTTATGTTAAATGATTCATTGGGGAGACTAGTGTCCCAAAGAATCACAGGGGGGATGTGAAAGGGAATTATTTATTCTCTTTATCTGTTTTGAGTCGATCAATCAAGAAGCCCCTACTTAAGGCTTTGTTAGCCATCAGGTAAGAGAATTCACAAATCACTTACTTAGAGAGCTCTACCCTTTTAATTCAATCAGTCAGAAACTTGTGAATCTTTTGATTCACAAGTTTGATAAGCATTTGCACCATCAGAGGACCGGAGGTAGATTCCACAGACACTGAGCTCCTGGGTAATGCTAGGCAATTTGGAAGCTGTGACTGGCCCCTGTGAAGAGGGGAAGAGACATAAGTGATGTGGGAAAAGGACTATAAAAAGTCTGGAACTTCCTGTCTTTGGGACTTCTCCTTTGGACTTCTGTCTTGGGGAGATTTCTGCCTGGGTGGCTCTGTGAGGAGACCCTTTCTGCTTGTTGGTGCTTCAGTGGGAAACTTCCTTCAGTGTGAGGTCTGTGGAGAGACTCTTTTCCTTAGATCCTGTATTGGCTTGCTGGTGAGTGACTCAGACTTCCACATGGAGATTAGAACTTTTTTTGGGGAGCGAGCTGAATTTCATCCGATCAGCACTTAAGGTAGGTTAGGCTAGGCAACTCCTTTCCTCTTTCCCTTCTACATTTCACACTTCAATTCTTTCTTTTTCTTGTTATAAATAAAAGCTGCTAACAGGTGTTTTTTTTCTGGCTAATATTTTTAATTTGGTGACCACAACATTGAATTTATAACTCTCTTATTTAGTCAAAACACCAATTTAACCCTTACAGACTTTCTCCTTCAGTAACTCAATACTTCTTTCCTTCACAAGCTAGATGCTTTTTCAGCTAAAGGCATGTCTGGCTGCTATATGTCAATGGTGCTTGTCTGCCACTGTCACTTCACAACAATCAACGACTATGTTTTATTGCTTCAGGTTGTGTTTCAATGTGACTGGTATCTTTAAAATCACCTCTTAGGAAATAAATTATTTTGTTCTAGTCTGTTAAGAGAAAATTCAGTTCTTAACTGAAGAGACTCTAAATAAATAATTTTTAAGACTGTGATTTTGCAAGGGAACTAAAGAAATTAATTGAAGTAATTAAAAGTCACAATGAATGCTGGTATCATGTGATTCCTTCTTGCAGGTGAAATAAAAGGTTATTGTCAACTCTACCTTCATTTTCAAGGTATAAGATCTGTGCCATTATTTCAAATATCTGAGGTCCTATTCATGTGGTCATTAAATTAATTGATATGAATTCCATAATCTCCAAATTAGAAATGGCCTTCTTGAATTGCTGTGACCCTCAAATTCATCACCACATAGACAAAATTGCCAACATCAGTCAGGGCTGAGATACTGAAGCCACAGATACAGTTTTCCAGAACAACCATATCTGAAATTATGCCTTGCTTTTGGGTTAGCTGATAAAACCTGTAATATAATTATTCCTATTTTATAGATGGGGAAACTGAGAAAAAAAAGTTAAATTACTTTCCCAGGGCCAAAGTCACAGAGCTTTTGAGTGTCTGAGGCTGGACTCAATTTTTCTTCACATCAGGCCCAATACGCTGCTGTGCTACCTAGCTGCCTCAACAATTTAGATATACATATGCATTTATTATATGGAAAATAATCTATATATAATAAAATTCATATTATATATGATGTTTAACTATATTTTTCATGTGTACAAGTATGTATATACCTATAAATACATATAGTTTGATATCTTTATCAATAAGTATCAAGGTATAGGTATTCATATATGACATATGCTTAAATACACCTATATATTGTTGAATATGTAATGATACCAAGTTTTTGCCAGTGTGGGAAAGCTTTTTTTTAATTTTTTTAAACCCTTAACTTCTGTGTATTGGCTCATAGGTGGGAGAGTGGTAAAGGTGGGCAATGGGGGTCAAGTGACTTGCCCAGGGTCACACATCTGGGAAGTGTCTGAGGCCAGATTTGAACCTAGGACCTCCTGTCTCTAGGCCTGACTCTCAATCCACTGGGCTACCCAGTTGCCCCCAGTTTTTTTTTTTTAATGGGAACTTCCTTTAGCAAAGCATATTGGGAATTCTTTGACTTAGAAGATGAGTTCTATATTTAGAAATATAGAAGGTAAATACTTTTCCCAAGGTCTCATAACTAGCTATTATTAAATGCAGGTTTTAAACCCAGCCCTTCCTGTCTCAAATTACTATTGCACAGGAATTGAATAGATTAGTCATCATCTTCTTCCTCATTCTTCCAAAAAACTGACTTAGCTCTTGAGATGCTAAAATTTGATAAGTGAAATGTCACCTTATATTATCTAGTCCCAGGCTTCCACATCACTTTCTGATCACCTCCACACCATATTCCTTTGAGAATGCAAACCCATCTCTGTTTTTCTAACTCTCTTTAGTATTTTGACTGTCCTCATTAGGATGTAAACTTCTTGACGGCATGGACTATTTTTCTTCTCCATATTAGTTACCTCAGTGCCTGGTATAGAGTAAATGATCAATAGCAATAATAAATAATAATGAGAAGTATTATTTATATATCACTCAGAGGTTGTGGCCATTTGACAAAATGAAGTAGAGAAATGTGTGGTTTCATGCTTATAATAATAATTAATCTCTATAGTTCTTTAACACAATCAGCTGACAAATAAAAGTGAATATTTTCTCTGAAGACCCCTTCAAAAGTAAAAAAGTAAACAGTATGTTTGGTGAGATGATTTGGAGGGAAGAATTTTTTTATTTTATTAATGCATGGAACAAAATGAAATCCATTGCATTCAGTTGGGATGTCCACAAAATACACACATTTGCTCTGGGTAATGAATGGATAGTTTCCAATTTTACAATTTAATGTTTACATATAAGTTCAAAAACACTTCAGAATACTACCAGTTTCATGCCATTTGGCAGCACTAGTTTTCAATTCTTCATTGTTATTCATATGCACTGTGTGCTTTCTGACTAACACGCTTTTATAGCAAATTATCTACCCAGTGCATTTGGTAAATAGTAGTCTCTAATGGAAGAATGAGTTTGTGATAAAAAAAAATCTATACAGAATAATCTTTAATTGTGAGCATTATCATGCAGAATAGCACAGGAACTAAAAATTGAACACTGGAAAATGCAAGGTAACTATAGGTTTGTGTCAAAACCAGAAAAATTTACCATGGCACTTGAAATAATATGAAATAGGGCTCATCAAGATTCATGTACCTATTTTTAAAGATGAATTTCTTTAAAATTTATTTGGAACTTGTGGAATTTTGATTAGGATAAGAAAATTTTCCCTTTCCCCCCAACCCTAGTTCTACTTTCCCTAGTTTATCAAGATTGCGAATAGGTTCAGAAGGTCAAAGAATCTTTTGGCCCATTTTATAAGTGTTCAGGGAGGACATGTATTTTAGAGTACACAATACTAGCAAAGAACCAGGTTTATGGTGACATTTTCTAATTTTTGTCAATAAAAAGTAAATATGTGAAGCATTTTTACTATATTTAGAATTTAACATTAGTTTGTACTTGGTAAATCTCTGGAATGGGTGCTTGCCTTAAAAGCAGAGAGCAAAGGAAAGAGAGAGAGAGAGAGAGAGAGAGAGAGACAGAGAGAGAGAGAGAGAGAGAGAGAGAGAGAGATTGATTTATTGTTCAATAACTGCTTACTAAGTGTCAGTCCCTTTGCTAAAGGCTGGAAGTTATGAATAATAAATAGCACATAAGATATTCCCTCCCCTCAAAAAGTTCAATACAAATACAAAAAGGGGAACTGGTAAATGAAAAGGAATGCAGGAGGAGTGAACAAAAATTTGGAAAAGAAGTCCTCCAGGCAAGGGAAGAACCAATAAGGAGAGCATATCCGCAGAGCAGATGTTTCTCTAGGGTAGGAAGGTGGTTGATTATAAGGGAGAAAACCGTCTCTGTAAATTTCAGAGAAATGCAAACTTTTTTAAGAAATATATCTTGTTCTCTTTGTTTTTGTGTTAATCTTCCATGTGTGGCTATCCCAACTAAATAATATTTAGCATTAACAATGCTAATGCATTAACCAACAACCTTACTCATAACATTGAGAAATTCCTTTGTGACATCACTAGACTACTTTCTATTCTCTAGAGCTCTGATGGCAAACTTATGACACATGTGCCAGCACTAACACATATAGCCATTTTTGATGACTCACAGCCACATGTGACCACATATAGAGAAGTATGGGGCCTCATGCCAAGGATGAAACATGTTGCTATAGTGTAGTGTAGACGCTCTGTGCACTATAGATGACAATTCTACCTATATTCATTTACCTATTTTGGTTTATTAAATACAGTTACATTTTACAATTATACATTTTTGTTATTTAAACTATAAATATCATGAAATTATGGTTTTTTATCTAAGTGACACACCATCTGAGTTATGCTCAGTGTTTTGGTGAATTTTGACACACCAAGTTCAAAAAAAGTTGCCCTTCACTGCTCTAGAGCCATGTTGGCCAACCTATGGCATGCCTGCTGTATGGGGTTTCTCCCTTCCTTCTCTCCTTGCACCTGAGGATATTTTTACTTCACCTGCCCCTCTGATCAGTAACTCAATGGGAGGGCTTCCTCCCTCCCCTGTCTGGAATAAGAGGGCAGCTCACATATGAGGGTACAGTCAGGGCACTCAGTCTCTAAAAGATTCTCCATTACTGTTCTAAAGCATTATTTCCTTGGAGTTATTGGTCCCCTCTATCAATCTTGTCACCCACTATTGTGGTTTTGTAGTGTCCATTAATAATCTACACTCAAGTTTAAAAAAAGTTGAAATCAAATAATTCATTTGAAAACAACTGATGCTGAACTATTTGTTTTATTGCTTTTATCTTAATTCTCCATTGATCTCTTTCCTCCAACCAGTCTCCTATAAATACAATCCTAGAAATTAAATGAATATGTGCGTGCATTGTGAATGCATTCCAATAACACTTTAGGATTTGCCAATTACTACTCATCTGATCCTTTTTGAATCTCAAAACAGCCCCATCAAATAGGAGGTATAATATCCCCATTTTGTAGGGGAGAGAATTGAGATAGAGACTTTAAGTGATTTGTGTGATTTAATAATAATAATAATAATAATAATAATAATAAAAAGTGATTTAAGTGACAAATCTAGATTCTGAGGTAGTATTTGAACACAACTCCTTTTCTCTATCTACTGAACTGCTATGTATAATGTTTTTAGTTGTGTTTTTATGCCCATGTATGTGTTCATGTCCCTTTACTGTTATTATATTTAGGTCTTTAATGACATAATTCCAGAGAATATTGAGGGCAGTATTCTACTCTTGCAGACAAATTATTTTTTCTCAAATTATCTGAATTATGGCCTCATTTTTCTATCTTGCTTTGGCAAAGGAAACCTGTAATATCTGTGTGACTTTCTTCCAACAACAGTTTCTATCTCGAGCTATAAATGTACCACATAATATCTTCAAAATATAAGAAATGAACAAAGAAAAATAATAGGAATACATAGTATCTTCAAAATATATTTTTAAATAAACAGAGAGATCCTCTGGTATATCTTTCTACACACCAATTTTTCTTTCAAAGTATGACTTTCACAGATGGTGAGTTGAATCTCAAAACATAGAGCTGAAGGTTAGTGTATTACAGGAGATTCCTAAGTGTGTTGAAAATTGGCTGTATTAAAGACCTAACATGCTTACAGATAAACATCTTGAGCCCTTTAACTACTGGGCTCTTGGCATGGCATTTAGAGGTCTGTGCCACAAGTCAATTTTTAGTTGATTCTCTAGATATTTACATTTGTCAACTATTGTTCTGCCCATTTTATTCATTAGCACATTAGCTGTTGCCTTCATTTTTCTAAACCTGGAAATGCCAGAAGGACATATGGATAGTTCTGTGGGATATAACCACCTTTTCTCTTCTGACTAGACATATTTGTTCTAGAATAGAAACAAATCCTGACTGCCTGTTTGTGAGACGCAAACATGACTTTTCCTCAGAGGGTAACTTGCTGTGAGAGACTGCAGTTTGCCAAGGTTCAAACTTTGAAGTGAACCTTTTACAATCCAAATTAACATACCTTTGGCAACAAGTGGGTTCCAATTAATAAAAAAAGAAAAAAATTAGCATAGCCTTATGAATTTTAATATTATTTTGGAAAATGTTTTCCATTAAAAAGCTTTAAAGTGTGTTTCAGGAATAATTATTGAATTAGAATACATGATTCAATGTTCAATTATATGTTGCCTTGTAGCACTCTATTTTTTTTCTGGAAATCTGGTAGGAGAAATAAGATACATGTACAGATAATTCTAATTCAAGTAAGACTATCAGTCTATACAAGAATTCCCAAAAAAATAATAACTAGCATTTCTATAGCATTTTAAGGTTTGCAAGATGTTTTGCAATTATGTATTTCAGCCTTACACCTCTGCCTCCATTTCACTCAGTGAGGAAACTATGGTTGAAAACATTTAAGTGACTTGTGCCTAGTTATACAGCTATTAATTATTTGATGCAAAATTAAATTCAGATCTCCCTAATTCCAAGTCCAATACATTATCCAGTATGTTGTTCCTTCCGTCAGTAAAATGAGAGATTTGGAAAGAGTGAGGCCACATTTAGCTAGGTGCATTAGGGAAGGCTTAATGGAGAAGTTGACACCAAAATTGAGCCCTTGAAGCAAGTGAAAGTTTTCAACAGGTAGAGATTTTGAAGAATAGGGTGCTTAGAAGCAAAGAGACAAGAAAGGAGAGGAGGGGAGGTCAGGGAAAAAACGGTCCAGTTTTGGTGGAATGTAAAATGCATAAAAGCAGGTAAGATGAGGTAAATTTAGAAATGTAGTTTGGAGGAAGAATAGGGAGAACCTTCAATGCCAATCTAAGAAGTTTATATTTTATCTCAGAGAAAATGAGAAATCCAATAAGGAGGACACAGATAAGTAGGGCAGTGTTGGAATTATCATGTTACATTTGATTTATACCAAAAAATGTATTTAATGTGAGAAAAAATGGTATAAAAAAGTTCATAGTTTCATATATATTCCTCTAATTTTCCCTTGTATATTGAAATTATAAGAATTAGATTCAGTTGATTTGAACAGTAGATTCAGAATATTAAGGTAATCAAATGAACCTATGATCTCAAAAGGTCTAGATTTCCTTCCAATGATAGAAATTAGAACTCCTCCATGCCTTCGTATCTCATATAATTCTTGTCCATATTGCAAAAAGTTTACCACAGGGCACTGGCTATACTGGAGGCCTTTTTCACTTCTAGATATCACCAAGTATTTCAGGAAGCACTTTGAGTCACCACCTGTCTTCCCTTATTCTTACCCTGTGACTATTCATCGTCTCTTACTATCACACGAATCAATAATTACATCCCTTGTTCCAGGTCACAAGTTCCTCTTTGATTTAAAGTTGCAGCCAGTTCATACTAATCATGAACCTTTCCACTATTTCCTTAGTTGGAGATAGTGATTTTACATGTCTCACTGACATATACAACAGGAGCAAAAGCAATTAAAACATAGACCTTTGTTTTCATGGAAAGCTTGATATAAGCAAAAGAGTCTTTTGATTAACCCAAGGCAGCATGGCTTGCTTCCTTCCTTCTTTTAAACTTTGCCAGATCACTCTGCATCTGCACCATCTAAGCCAGCTAAACAAATTGTTTAAAAATTCTACAGGCTGTTTATCCAAACATATGTTGATTTCATCCACTTAGTATTTCCTACATGAATAAATAAATTAGTCCCCTTTGAATGATTGCAGATTATTTTCCAAGAGGCTCTGCAACATTGTGCGACTTAGTATAATCAGGTAAATGCCACTCACAAGTAGGAGCAACTGGAAGAACTTTTTCTCCAAAACAAATCCTTCTTAAGCTAGACCATGTACTACATTGCCTCTATCACAGTAATGGAAACTTTTGGAAGACATTAATCTCTTTGCTTTATATCATGCTTAATCTTTATCAAAACATCATTAAATAGGATTATTGTCGTATTTACTGCTTTCATAAAATTCTGTGCGATTCTGTTCAGGAATGTTTACTCTGTAGTAAATGATCCTATAAAATGACAGCCCCTGCCTTATCGAATCAAATCCTTTTATCTTTTAAGAACTAAGATCAGATTTTTTAAAAATAAAAAATAATAATCAGTATACAATTAAAATGCGTTAACCCTGGAATATTTAAAGGTTATTAAAAATCTAGCATGAGAAATGGACATTAAAAATGATATTGACACCAAATAGAACATTTTCTTCCCGAACTTTAACCAATGTAAATTAATTACCATAAGACCAAAAGATGCAAGAAAACATCTTAACAAATAGCTGACATATTAGGCAGATGGATGAATGACAAACACTCTGAAGGATGATGACTGATTATGAGCAGTATTATATCATAAAGTATAAATAAATGGAATATTCCATCAGTTTAAAGCAGTGATTTCCAAAGTGGGTGCTACCACCCCCCCTGGTGGATGCTGCAGTGATCCAGGGAGGCAGTGATGGCCACAGGTGCATTTATCTTTCCTATTAATTGCTATTAAAATTAAAAAAAAATTAATTTCCAGGGGGCTAAGTAATATTTTTTTCTGGAAAGGGTACGGTAGGCCAAAAAAGGTTGGGAACCATTGGTTTAAAGAAAGCTTGCAATGCAACATTCCAGGATGATCCTGAAGGGCTTATGAGAATGTTATCCACATCTAGAGAAAGAACTGTGGGAGTAGAAATGCAGAAGAAAAACATGTGATTTATCACTTGTTTGAATGGGTATATGATTGGGGTTTTGGTTTTGAAAGATTACTCTATTACAAAAATGAATGAAATGGAAATAAGTTTTGAGTGATAATACATGGATAACCCAATGGAACTGCTTGTTAATTCTGGGAAGGAGGATGAAAGAGGGGGATGAAATAATATGAATCATTTAACCATAGACAATATTTTAAAAATAAAATTATATTTAAAAAAAAGAAAGAACAAAAACTTACAAAGCTATCTGGATAAACAAAGCCATTCCAAGTGCATTCAAGGATGAAAATGGTAGTTGAATTGAGTAGAGCGGGGAAAATAGATGAGAAGTCTGTAGTAAAAGAAAAAAAGTCTCAATTCAAATTCAAAAGCTCAGATTCTGAACTATTCACATTTTCTTTTTATTTTGTTTCAATAGGAATATTTTCAGATTTGTTATTGGGAAGATTACTTTGCTGATAGAGAGAGAGAGATAGATTGGTGAAAGGAAACATTAAAAGAAGGCCTGCAAGTTAGGAGATTTATTTTAATAACTCAAGTGAGAGATAATGGTAAGTTGAAGTAAGTTGGCAGTGAAATATAAAGGAGTGGTAGGTATGTGAGATTTTCTGGAGGTAGAAGTAACAGTACTTTGCAAATGATTGGATTATTGGAGAAGAGGAAATAGCCAATGTTATTAGTAGCCTATAGGAGGCTAATGTGTCTATCAAAATAAGTGAGGAAGTTAACACAGATTTAGGGAGAATGATGACATGTTTACTTTTGAACATGTTGAATTTCAGAGTCAACCAGATATTCAAGTATCAATATGATTTGTTAGGAAGTCAGAAATGTGAGACCAGAACCACAGGAAACAGAGAGTGATTGAAAATATATATTTCAGAGTTATCACCATAGATTTTATGACTGAAGCTATTATTAAAGGCACCATTTGTTGGAATTTTGCCATAGTTGGGAAGGAGACCAGAAACAGAGCCATGGTCAAGTAAATTTAGAATGCTGGAGAAGGAGAAAGAAAAGAAGCAAGTGGTCAGAGACAGAGAAAGAGAAATAAAAGTGGTTTCATAGAAGAAGAGCAAGGATGAGAATTTCATAGAAAGGTTTAATCAACAGATCCAAAAGCTGCAGAAAGAGCCAAGTGAATGAAAATTGAAATTAGATTTGGTCATACAAACTCATTCTTGCTGCTCAAAAGAATAGTTTAACTAAAATAGTGAGGTCATTTACCCAAATAAGGAGACCACAAGTAATTTGCAAGAAAGCAAATTATTTAGCAAACATTTGACTTTGTAGGTGGAAAGATAGTCGTCAAAGGTGAAGAAAATTGGCATGAATTTATAGTTATATTTATATACTTATATTCCCAGCAAAATATAAACTCTTTGAGGAAAAAGTTTGTAACCTCAGTGACTTGTGGGTACAATGTGTTATGGATAGGATTTTGGATTGTAGTCAGGAAGACCTTAGTATGAACTCCCCTTTAAAAAAATTTCTAACTTTGTGACCATGATCAATTCATTTAACCACCTAGAACCTTAGTTTCCTCATATGTAAAATGGACTATTAATCTCCCTAGTACTTATCTCACAAGATTTTTAGAGACATAAATGAAATGTTTATAAAACCCTCTGCAATTGTTAAAGTATTATATAAATTTTTTTATTATTATTAGGATAGTATCTTATGTAGACTGAGAATTTATCAAAATCAGATGACACCTCTTTGGGATGATACTGATGACTATCTAGAATGTCCAAAATGTTATTGAGGATAAAAGGCCTGGAGAGCACATCAGGTGAAGGTCAGTTGAAAAATGATCTTCTTTACCTCAGAAAAGAAGAGAACTTTGTGTTTGAAAAGTTCTCACATGAACTAACATTGAATTTGTTCTACTTAGCCCAGAGGGAAGAAGTAGGAACAATCTGTGAAAATTGCAAAGTACATATTTAGTCTTGGGTGAAAGGAAATATTATGCAATGACTAGCACCACCGCAACATGAAACTAACTTTCTTAGGGTGATTCACATAAGAAATAAATGGGCTCCTACTTATTAGAGACCTTCAAGCAGAGACTGGAGGGCTATTTCTTGACTGGAAGGACATTGTACAATATTCTTATACATGTAAGGGTTGAACTAAATATGATCTCTTGAGATCCCTTTCCATTCTGGTCTATGTTTCTGTGAATAATAAGGATAGCTAATATTTCCGGATGAATTTAAGACTTCTAAAGCATATCACCTTCATGATTAAAGTCTATGATCCTATTATCTCATTCTATTCTCACAGCAACACAGGATACCAGGGATATATGTATTACTATTCCTACTTTTCAGAAACGGGATTCAGAGCAGTTAGTTTACTTCACATGAAGAGTAAATGTCAGAGAAAGGATTCACATCCAGGTTCCTCTTGTTTCTAAATTCAGGGCTCTTTCCATCAATACTGTTTGACTTAAAAACAACAGCAACAACTTCAAAGGGATAAAATTTTGTGTCTGGAAAAAATATTTGTCTTTTTACAGGGAGAAAAAGAGAGACAGAGACCAGAATATATATACATATATCCATATACCTGCTTTAAGGAAAAAAGGATATGTGTGTGTGTAAGTATGTGTATGAGTGAGAGAAAAAGAGAGAGAGAAAGAGAGAGAGAAAGAGACAGACAGATAGACAGACAGACACACAGGTATAAATATAGACTTATATATGTAAACATACAAATCTATTCAGAGAGGGGTGTGTCTGTGTGTGTCATAGATAAATGCAGAAATACATGGAAGGAGTCACAAAGAGACAGAAAAACACAAAGGGAGATTTATTAGATAACATCATCCAGGACACACCATTTTCAAGGTCAAAAGAACCTGGATTACTAATCTCTTGCTCTGTTGGAACAGTAAACTTAATAGATCCCTTAAAAGATGATAGTGGCTGCTTGACCTACTTCACCATGATCAACATGAATACTGCTGAAAAAGTATCAAGTGCTATGCCAGTGTAAGGTATTATTACTGTTATTGTGGAACAATTCTCACAGCCTTTCAATTCAATTGGGAAAGTGGGAACAAAATTACTCTTTCTAATTTCCTCCATTTTTGGCTTAACTTGTGATGGAGATGTGGCCAAATAATTCTCATTGGATGAGTAACAAATTTTACAGTTCAATTTTAGAAAATGATTAAAAAAAAACCTAAACTCTAATAAACCAGTAAAATAAAGCAGTGTGCTCAGGAGTCTTCAGAATATTTTGGCAAATGTTATAATTGGGCCTCTTTTGCTATTACCTAGAATCCCCTCATTGTACAATAATAATGTTTGGATGAGAGGAAACCAATAGTTGCCAATGGCAGAATGACATTTGAACTCATAACAGGAACAGAATGTATTTAAAAACAAGAGCACTGAAAAGAAATAATGTTTTGATGTCATGCACCTTAAAATAATTAGTAGAACCTAAGACACATTTGGGAATATCTCAATTAAATGTCTTGCAACCTTGAGCACATGATTTAGAAAGCTGCAGTTTCTTTGAAGCGTAAACATTCATGTAATTTATTAATGCTCAGGATTTTCTGGATAAAATGAAATAGATGTCTAGTAACTCTAATGGTATTAGAAACAACAAATTTGTTTCTAGCAATTATAATACGGTTCAGATCTCCATGATAGAGTGGGCTAATGAATTCCCTGCCTTTCAAAAGACTGAGATTAAATTGAAGTTAAGGCTGGAAATTCCATTCTATCTCCTCCAAATCTGGGTGTATTCCAAGTTGTACTTGTGAGGCAAACAGCAGCCAAGTATGGCATCTCTCCTTTCTGGGATAGCAGGAGGTCAGACTCCAGGGGACATGACTGGCACTGTAACATAATTCAGTGAAAGGCAATCAGGCAGCAGACCAGGATCATGAAGCTAGCAACAGAATTGGCATGAAGAATGAAATGCAAATTCCCAGAGGAGGATTGCCCTAAGGCTCTGTATTTCATAGCACTAGTAACATCTTGACCTTTTCCTGGAGACCTATATAGAGCAATAGAAAAATGGTTCTGGTAGTGGTGGTGGAAGTAGTATTTGTGTGTGTTTCTTTCTGTTATACAAAATCTAAGTAAAGTATATATCTACAATATCTTCTCCATCTTTTTTAGTTACTGTCAAAACAAAACAAAACAACAATAAATAGGAAATATGTTGAGTCTGGCAAGATTTCTTCTTAATGAAGTCATGTGGAATTTGAGGGTGGCATTACTTCAATTTCTAAGGAAAAGCATCATCGATCTCAAGTTAGAAAGGATCTTCAAGGCCACCTCACCCAACCTTATCATTTTACAGATGAGAAACAGATCCACAGAAGTTAAATAACTTACCCAAGGACACCATTCCAGAAACATCCAAGAATTTTGAAATAAGGTTCTTTGATTCTGGAATCAGTAGACTTTATTCTGTTCCATTATTTTTTTAAGGTTCATAAATCACTTTCTTAATGAGTTCAAGAATCAGAGTCAAGCTCCCTGTCCTATGGTTTGAAGATGAATAGGGAATAACTGGGGATACCAAAAAAGGCGAGAGGAGAAGAATGTGGTAGAAATATGTCCTTTAGCTCACACAGAGCTATTGTGAAACTATAACACTTCCATCAGTAATTCTTACAAAATTTAGCCTCAAGAAATGTGTACTCTAAAAAAGCCAGTGTGATATAGTGGAAGGAGCCCTAGATTTGGAGTCAGGATATCTGATTTAAATACTGACTATGAGACTAACTAACTCTTTGTGTGATCATGGAAAAGTTCATAAAAGTCTCTGGGTCTCAATGTTACTTAGACTGAGAAAACAGAACAAAGTTTAAATACAATACATTAGAGAAGCAAAATCCTGGCCCAAATATATGATTTTGTAAATGAGAAGAATGCCTTCCAGTCATGAAAATGATTCAATCTTCTATAATATGTTTGGAATTGTGTGGGATCCTGAGAAGTAAAATGACTTTTCTAGGGTCATGTAGCTAGTATGTGTCAAAAGAAGGGCTTGAATCCAGGTCTCCCTCCATCCAAGTCCAGTGGCCTCTATCCAAGATACTACAGTGCTTTTCTGAAATGAAACAAATAATTCTAGAATACAGTATGAACAAATATAGTAATGAATATTCACATCCATTAACCATTCTATATTCAAAGGGCCTTGATGTTACTGATATTAGAAATTCCAGTACTGTAAAATGTAACCCCACATAGGCTTAATAAATTCATTTCATACACACACATACACATACACACACACACACACACACAAATTCTTTTGGTGAAAGCAGTAAAAATCTTTAGCTTTGCTATGCTGGCCTCTGGATGATAAAGAGACATATAGACCATCACTAAGGTGACATTAAACATCAGTGCAACTTAGTAGAAATTGCTGGAAAATAGTCGAATAGGTTTTACTGAATTGATTTTTAAGAAACATATTTGCTTCTTTAAGAAAATAAAGAAAAAACAGACAAACTTTTTTTCTGACTCCCATCATACTGTCTCTAGCAGTAAAATGAGTATGGGATTTGGAAATAGAGAAGGTGGGTCTAAATCCCAGCTCTGCTACTTCTATCTTTGCAAGACAAAGAAAGTTATTTCATCTCTTTGGGTCTTTAGTTTTCTCATCAAAATGGGTAGAGGCAGACTAGATAACTTCAGGGGCCCCTTTCAACACTTCATCTAGGACAGTGTTGCTGAACCTTTTAGAGATTGCATGTCCAAACTGCATCTTCAAGCTGCCTGTGAGTCCCCAACATTACCCAAAAAGCAGGGGAAGGAAGTGCTCAAATTATTCTGCTAGGGAGAGGGATGGGGCATGCAGAAAAAATGTCCTCAGGTGTGGTAGAGAGGGGGAATGCAAGTCCCCCCTCTTATACCAGGACACACATGCCATAACTTCACTAACTCAATTCTAAGATCTCATCTAACTTGATCAAGTCAGTCCTGATAGTTTGTGCCTTTTGACCTAGCCTCAGATTTCATCTTTGCTATGGAAAAGATTTGTGATGGAAGTTGCTTCTGAAGGATGGAAAGGACAGAGCTTAGTGACAAGAAAAAACAATGCTGATTCCTAATGCAAGGAGAGAGTGCAAAAACACATAAAAAGTAATGAGAAAATTCAGCCTGTCTCTTATACAGAGGTCAGGAAGGTATGTGAAATGTAAGCTCTGTCCCCCGCTCCAACCTGAACCTAGTTAAAACTCTTCTTCCCCTCTTTTTTGCTGTTTGTCCATATATTAGTGCATCAACGGGTGATGATTGGTGTTGTTGTTGCCCATAGCAGTGACTATAATAATAAAATCTTTTGTGGATGTGGAGGTCAGACCTTGGGACCTTTAAAGGGACCCTCAAGCTATAGAAGTGTTTGCAAGAACAATCAGAGACAAATTCTGCACTTATGACCCATAGCTAAGAAGTCGTGAGACTTAAAAATATAGAATGGGTGTTGGTGGGAGGCTGTATTTATTTTACAAAACATTCCATAGGCAAAGTTTAATAATATAATCAGTTTAATCTCATTGTTTCCCTTGATTACCTTAAAGTATATTTAGTATCTTAAATATCTCTTATACCATAAGTTATTTAAATATTCTAGTTATCATTTTCCCATGCAAAGAATATAACCAGTTTAACTCCATTCTTTTTCTTGATTACTTCAAGTATATCAAGTACTTTATGTATCTCTTGAACAAAAGAAATCTTAAATATCCTAGTTACCACTTTGCCATGAAGGGATGTGATTAGTGTAATTCCATTGATTCCCTTGATTTTTTTCTCTATTTACCTTTTTATGCTTCTTTGAAATATCACATTTGATCACTGAATTTTCTTTTTTAACTATGGCCATTTCATTAAGAATGTCTGAAATTTCTCTATTTCATTAAATATTAATTTCTTCCCCTAGAGTATTATGCTCACGTTTGTTGGGTAGGTGATTTGGGCCTGTAGGCTTAGGTACTTTGCCTACTAGAATATCATATGCCATGCCTTCTGATTCTTTAATTGAGAAACTGCTAGGTTCTTTGTAATTTTGACTGTGATTTTACAACATATGATTTTTTTTGGCTGTTTGTCATAATTCCTCCTTGATATGGGATTTTTGGAATGTAACTCTAATAGTTCTGTGATTTTTAAATTTGGGATTTCATTCAGAAGGTAATTAGTTAATTATTTCAATTTCTAATTCTTTTATTGTTCAAAAACATCAGGGGAGTTTTCCCCATAATTTTTTTCAATATGGTGTCCAGATTCCTTTTTTAATCATGGTTTTCAGGCAATTTAGTGATTCTTAAATTCTCTCTCCTGCATCTATTTTCTAGGTCAGTTGTTTTTCCAGTGAGAGATTTAAAATTTTCATCTATTTTTTCTTTCTTTTGAATTTGTTTCATTGTTTCCTGATGTTTTATGAGGTCATTAGACTTGTTTCATTTGTTCAATTTTTTTAATGCTCTTTTTTTTTAAACCCTTGTACTTCTGTGTATTGTCTCATAGGTGGAAGAGTGGTAAGGGTGGGCAATGGGGGTCAAGTGACTTGCCCAGGGTCACACAGCTGGGAAATGGCTGAGGCTGGGTTTGAACCTAGGACCTCCTGTCTCTAGGCCTGACTCTCACTCCACTGAGCTACCCAGCTGCCCCCTTCAATTTTAATTTTTAGAGATTCATTTTTTTCTTTGAGGCTTTGTATTTCCTTCCTTATGGGGGAGTATTTTATTTACTTTTTTGGGAACCATTTTCTTCTATAAATTTTTGTTTAAATTGTTGATTTTTTTATTATTTTCCCCAATCTTTTCTTCTAAGTTTCATATTATATGTTTTTTTCCTATTCTTTTTTTAAAGCTTTTTCTAGGCATTGATTTTGTGTTTGACATCCTTTCATATTTTCCTTAGAGGCTTCATACTTTTTCATTTTTATATTGCTGTCCTCTTCTAAACTTTTATTTTGCTCATCTCTCTTTGTTGAGATATTTTTCTGGTATCAGGCTTTTTCTCTATATTTTGCTCATTGAGAAGTATTTTTTTCTTAATTACAGCTCTATACTAAAGGTTAATTCTATTTATTGGGTGGAAGGAGTAATCTTCTATGGTTGCACTGTGTGCCTAGTGTCAGCTCAGCTGCCTTAGTCTTATATTAAGCACTCGTCAGAGACAACCTGCTTTACCTGCTCATGGATGTTTGCAGTTGTTTAATTCAACTGGCAGGTTTGGGTTCTTCCCAATCCTGGAGAGGCTGGACCTTGTTGGGCTGCTACTTCCATTGCTGTTTGGTCTGGGTTGTACCTGGTCTGTGTTTTGTCTGGATTATGCAGAGCCACTTTCTTTCCTCTGCTACTTTTTCTATATTGCATTGGTTTATAATCTTACCCTTCTGAGACTGGAATGAACCTTCTCTTTTCTTTCTCCTGCCACTTATGCTGTATTATAAGAGAGAGGTAATATTTGTATAGCACTATGTCCTCATACTCTATTTGAATGAGTTCTCCTTGCTGTTGCTCCACTTTGTTCTGGGCTGAAATACTACTTCACCCCTTCTTCTGTTGTTTCTGGTACTCCAGTATTCATTTTGAGGCATTTTTGTCCTATGGTCATTTGGAGGGTGATTGTCAGGCTTTGAATGTTTTTTACTTCTCCATTTTGGCCTGATCTGTGGCTGCTATTTCAACTGCCACTGTGGTGACTGCAGCTGCTGCTGCCATAGGCAAAGTATAAAAGTGAAGATGGAATCTATATCAATAAACATAAACTAATAAATGAGACAGACAAATTATTTAGGACTATGTTCTTAAAGTGGAAAAGGAGCTTGGAAGCCATCTAATTTTACTCCTTTATTTTACATCTAATGAAACTGAGGAAGAAGTAGGTGAAGCAACTTAGCCAAGGTCACCAAGATAATCTGACCATCAAGTTCATAAAAAATACTTTATGGTAATGAGACGTAGTATGTCAGTGGATGAAGGGAAAGCTGTGAAGTGAGGAATATATGGGATCAAATCCTGCCTCTGAGCCTCTGACATAACATCTAGGTGACCTTAACTACTCAGTACCACCAAGCAGTTCTTTAAGATTAAACAAATTAGAGAGGAGTTAATGATCTGTATGATTAGAGGAAGATTTCACACTGGGACTTCCCCAAACTGATGAAATCACAGGTCTTGATGAAAACAAACAAATTTCACAAGCAACAATACCTGCCTTTTCTGTGTATAGTAAGTGAAATAATAATCCTGTTAAATCAGTCAAGAAAGAGATCCAATGGAATAAAGCTATCATAATTGAACCAGAAACTTAAGTAACAAATTTGTTTATTTGTTTTTTAATTAATTAATTTTGCAAGTTGTGTGTTCCCTTTACAGTAATTTTACAGACTTTAGATCAGAAAAATGTATCATATTGGGAAACTATAATTTTATAGTTTTTAAGCTCCAAAATATAATTTAAGCAAGTACAGCAGAAAAAAAGTTGATTTATGAAAGACATCTAAAATGTGTCACTCTGTTACTTGAAGCTGTCCTTATAGCTACCAAGCCCATAAAAATTATTTACAAATTTTGGTTGCCACCCACATGTGAGAGCAAAATCAAACATCATAAAACACAGAAGTCACAGGTGATTTTATTCTCATAATATTTCCTGATTGAATAAGCCAGTCTGATTAAGCTAACTTGGAAAGGTAGATAAACTTGCTTCATCCTTTTTTGCTCTTATGCAGCATCATTTTTAGTACTGGGATAATGGCATATTTATTACCTTCCTTACAGCTAACAGCTGTGCAATCAAGTCAGAGTTATCTATTCCCCCCTTTAAAGAGTAGTAAATTCAGTCTTTTCTCCCTTAAAATTAAAAATGTTCACCATACTTATCAAGATCCCCTTTTTAGTTTCATGAGAAACTCACTACAATCTACAGAAACGTCTTTTTCTTTTTCCTACCAAAGGTACTCCTAGTGAACACAAAGGGTGTCTGAATAGCTAGACAGATGTGGAGTCGACATTTCTGAAAACAAACAAGATTTGTTTGGCACACTGAAACCATTTTCTCCTGGGATTCCAGAACTGTAAAGGAATTTAATTTTGCAGGCCAACAGAACAGTTTCTAAAATATATATTTGCACTATGAGTTTATAAGGAAGTTATTGATTCAAGGAAATAAGGAAAAGGGAATCACAACTGAGTTACCTATGATGCACTTGTCCATTATCTGGGAAGACTTTTTATGGCATCAAAGAATGTAAAGAACACAACAATCTTCTATAAAGTAACTAAGAACATCATTCATTCTGCAGAGGCGACATGTTTGACAGTTGTAAGAGCTATAAGATCTATGGAAGCATTGTCCACAAAAGTTTGGGAACATAAAAAAAGATAAGAAATGGCTGGGAAAGTAAAATTCTTAACAAAATATTCTATAATAAAATAGGTACATGTATTATACCTCAAACTCTACACACATACTTCTATATTGCTAATTATATTGATTTTACATGTATAGTATATATATAATATTTCTAGAACTATAACTCCTTCCATATATGCAGATAGGCTACTCTCATTTATAATTTATAACATTAAGAATTGGCTCCAGCACTGAGAAAGTGAGTGTCATGGCCAGTATTGTTTTAGAGGAAAGACTTGAAGTCAGAATTTCTTGTCTCCAAGGCTAATCTTCCATTTTGTTTTGCTACCATATAAATGGGCCCAGATTCTATTAACATAAGTATGCTATGATTGATAAAATATCATAATTAGTCATTTGAGACTAAATATTAACTATTGAAATTGATGATTTGAAAACACTATGAATTTAGCATATTGTAATAGTTATGTTAATCCGGGATTGTTGAGGTCTATTCCAAAACAAAGTAAGTTCTGATAGAGTCAATCAAGCCCAAAACGGATTGGGGGCAGGCCCAGTATAAACTCTGTATTTATTCCTAAAAAAATTGAATAAACTTAACAAGCGATTGTTGACTAATAATTGAATAATTGATTAAGGACCAGACTAGCAATACATAAAGAAATTCATCACTAAAATATTGATAACAATAGAAGATGATATTGTTCATTGTTTTTAGTCTTACTTCATGAAAGTCTTCAAAGGCATGAATGTATTTAAAATTTTTGTCAGTGGAAGAAATATACACATAGGTAGGAACAGGTACCTTAAGCATTAGATTGTGTATCATTGTGCAACTCTTCAACAAATTCAGAGTTTGAGATAGCAAATAGATATGGGAAAAAGTCATAGGAAATAATTTCAACTGCCCATTATAATTTAAAAATCAATAATAATTATACTGAATTTTAAATAAAACCAATTAGCCTATTGGAATAGAATGGTATTCATAGGTTTATTTTAAATATTCTTAAAATAGAAGTCTTGAAAATGTCTTAATAGTTTTTTTTTTTCCCAGTCTCTCGGTCTCTCTCATTCGAAAGAAGATATTAGAAAAGAAGTTTTAGTAGAAAAGTTAAGGTTACCAATATCAACAACATATTTTTTAGGAATTTTGCTTGCATTGCAAAAGCAATTAACTTGAGATGAATTAAAGTCACTAGTTCTAGACAAATTACGTCTCAAGTACTCAAGTACTCAAAGAAATGGTAAACATTATTCTAGAGCCAGTGAAAATGATTATTTCAAAGTCTATGAATAGTGGGCAAGTGCCAAAGGAATGGAGAAGGGTAAATGTTATAAACAACATTATATGTTATATTACATATTATATTTTTATTATATATTCTATATAAATATTGTTATATAATATAATAAATGTATATTATGTATATGTTATATATTTTTCAAATATATAATCTTGAAAAAGGGGAGAGAATAGAATCTTGAAACTGTAAGAGTTTGATTTCATGGGCATATTCTAAAACAATCTATACAAGAGGTGAACATTTAAAAAAAAGCAATGACTACAAAGAAAGACTTTATTGAGAACAGGTCTTGCCACACCAAAAAAGGCTAGTTAATGGATAGATTATGGAAAAATACATATAGTTTACCTAAATTTGAGCAAAGCTTATTATAAAGTATAATCTGATATTTTCAAAAGGGATATGAATATGGGCAAGATGATTACATATTTTGATTGATTCAGTATTCTTTTAATTGCTGGGCTCAGATATGTCAATAATTTCATGTAATTTTCTTTTTAAAATAATATCTATTTATTTTTAAATTTTGAGTTCCAAATTTCTCCCTCTCTCCCACACCTTCCCCATTACATAGAGAAAGCAAATAATGTGATAAAAATTATACATAGGAAATCATGAAAAACATATCTCCATATTGGCTATATTTTTTAAAAGCAAGAAAATGAAAAAAAAATTACATTCCATTTTATCTCAGAATTTATCAGTTCTCTCTCTAGAGATAGATAGCATTAACTTTTTATCATGAGTCCTTTGTAATTATCGTGGATCATAGTATTAATCAGAGTAGCCTAGTCTTTCACTGTTCATTGTCATTGCAGAAAACATATTTAAGGGAGTTTGTAGTGGGAATTATTTTTTATGGTCACTTGAAATTCTGAACTCTTGTGATTCCTTGGAAATTTTAGTTCCATTTGAGATTATGACCAAATTTCCTTTCCTTCTCTATCAAATTCTTACTCTAAGTCAGTGATTCCCAAAGTGGGCACTACCGCCCCCTGGTGGGTGCTGCAGTGATCCAGGGGGGCAATGATGGCCACAGGTGCATTTATCTTTCCTATTAATTGCTATTAAAATTTTAAAAAAATTAATTCCCAGGGGGCTAAGTAATATTTTTTCTGGAAAGGGGGTGGTAGGCCAAAAAAGTTTGGGACCCACTTTTTTTTTTTTTTTTTTTTTTTTTTTTTAATCCTGGGACTCCATTCTAGGAGCATAGGGCCACAACCAGTAGGCAATGGGTCGCTCAGGGTCACCCAGCTGGGAAGTGTCTGAGCCCGGATTTGAACCTAGGACCTTTTGTCTCTAGGCCTGGCTCTCAGTCCACTGAGCTAGACCAGCTGCCCCTACTTTAGGTTGCAGTTTCTTTAGCAGATGTAGTTTTTACAGGGTGGGGTTGCTAGCCCCACGCCCAACCCTCCTCCTTTTTCATCTGGGCTAGGGACCGTCCTTAGCCCAGGAGTGGTAAGGGTGGGCGGCGATAGGGGTCAAGTGACTTGCCCAAGGTCACACAGCTGGAAGTGTCCGAGGCCGGACTTGAACCTAGGACCTCCAGTCTCTAGGCCTGGCTCTCAATCCACTGAGCTACCCAGCTGCCCCTTTGGGACCCACTGCTCTAAGTTATTCTTTCTCTCAAAGGTTCTACCAAAGTAACCAATTTCATCATTTGGCAAAAATCAGGTAAAGAAGGAAGGTTCCCTTCAATGAAACTTTGACCTTTTGAAGGGTTAAATTACTACTAAGGAAAGTGGGAAAAAAACTGTTCTACTTTTGGCAACCAGAGAAAGCTTCAGCAGATATCTAATTAATGGAAGCCCTTTTCTATCATTACTCTGTCTTGCCAGGCTTGTGGTTTATTCACCTGTGTGCATTTTCTGTCCAGGCTGTCTGTACTATACTATACTGATGACAGTATGAATTCTGATTAAACCTCTGCTGATATTCACACAAAGAATCTCAATTATTTTTTTCTGCTTTTGATTCCTGAATTTTCTTGCAAATCTACTTAATATATAATGCTATTCCCTCTCTTCACAACAAACAGACTCATTTTACCTGTTGTGGTCTTTTGAAGAAACAGGCCTTTTGAGAACTCTATTCTGGTCTTCAGTCTTATCCTACTGTCTCAGTAGGTCTCAGTGATCACTATCAGGTCAGCTTTTCCCTTTTGACATTAGACCCTTTAGTTTACCTTGTCTGTAACCTATTCTTTGTGTTTCTGTATGTTGGCATATGAAATCATGGGTTTTGTGGCAGATTCCTTTGTGGGAGTTGGCCACCTCTGAATTTCTTCCCCCCAAAAAAACTGGTAACATCTTAATCAATGGGAGATGCCCAGTTTCTGAGATGGAAGGCTTTTTTTCCCTTTCTTTCCTGAATCAGTTTTCTCTATGCAGACAGACCATCAGCAAGTTAAAGCAAAGGTCAAAATCAACATGAAATTAGGATAATGAAAAGCAGATGATACTGTGTGCCACTTCAACATCTTCAATCTAGCCTAGCCAAACAAACTGGCATTTAGACAATAGAAAACAGGAAAGAAAAGAAGTCAAAATTATCACCATTTTTACAGAAGTCTGACTGATGTAAAACAATAGTGGCACTGAAGAGACCAAATGAACCTAAAACCTTTTCATCCAGCAAAAACTTAAATGCTTTTCTAAATAAACAGAGCAATCATGTTTACATTTTAAACTGGCTTAGAAAACAAATAATTTGCAAATGTTATAAATAGGTTGCAGTATTTCCTCACAAAGTGACCAAATGACCAAATAACCAAAATAGGTCAGCAGAAAGCTAGGTATGAGATCTAATAAAGCAAGCCATACCAAACAGTGTATAAATTCATCCTCTAATGGGATAGACAAAAGGCAAATTATAATGTAACTGCATGCATTTTTATGATAAAATATTTTGATCATTGATAACTATGAAACCAATGTATTTGAATGCTAATGTTTCAGCCCATAGTTTCACTAAGAAGAAAAGGAAGTAACACTAGATAAGATGAAGACAGGGAGAGAAATTGGATCAGGACAAGTACAAATAGAAAAAAAAACATTCAGGTTGGAGGAGTAACAATTCTGAAAGCACTAAAGAATGGTTTTCAAATTATCTGGAAGAGGGAGAAATACTTGTGTTAAAATTGTATCTTGCTCTGGTCCCCCTGATCAATCTCCCTCACATCTTGGTCAGTATTATAAGTTTATAAGTAGCCAGTATCAAAGGGCAATATCTATCTAGAAGTAAGATTGAAGATTGGAATCTTGAAATCACACTCAAACTTTCCCAAAGATTAAGGGAGAATAATTTACAAATTGTATCATATATTAACCAAATTTCACATCCTGGTAATATATGATGAATCAGCAGAAGCCATCCAGGCACTGCTGTTAGCGTTCTTGTCCTATGATATGTAAATTCCCAGCAAATTCCAAACTTCCAAAGTTCCAGACCAGCAGAACATCAAAAAGGTGCCGATAGCTTTGAGAGGACAACTTTGAAGTTTTATTGATAACTCTGAGATGATTTAGACATATTAATGAACTAACCCCTATGAGGTACAAAGAGGAGATGGTCTGTTTTTCTCTCCCAAAAAACCTATAAAAATGAGACTTCAAACTCCTGTCCCTCTTCCCCAGGTCTTCTTCTGTCTTCATCAGGCCTACCTTTATAAAATTATTGAGAGTGGCTCTTCTCCTACCTATCTGACTAGTTGGATCTCAATTAATGTCATGGGTGTTCCTCCTTTTTTCCTACTTCTCAGTGTAATATAAGCAGCTTCTATGGCCTCGATGATCATAATTTCCTCTCCTCCCCAAACATGTGTATATTGACAGACATCTATATATCAGGGCTGGCACAGAAGATACTTGGTATAGGGCTGCTGCTGTTCTGCTGCTACTATTGTCCCTACTGCCACCTGCCTGCCAAGAATCAGAACTTTCTTGCCCTGGGGTCCTGCAGCTCATCCCTGTCATGTACCAGGGTGGAATTTTCTTAATGTGAATGTATGTAAAATGAGAGTTATCTATATATGCAGGAATATATAGACAGATATATACACACATCACACATAAGAATAATAGAGAATTTTGGACAAGGGGAATCATGAGTCAGTGTGGGACATGCTGAATTTGATGTGAGCATAGGATATCAAGTTCAAGTTGGATTCAGCTTGTATCACCAAACTGCTTTTGGACATTTTGAACTAAATGTCTTACACACTTCTCAAATTCAAGATATACAAGGCTGGAATAATTTCTACACACCTCATTTTCAAATTCCCTTTTATTATTTGGGTACAATCGGTTTCCCATCTCATAGTCTCCATGTTGCCCCTGAAACCTCACCCACAGCCAATTTATGTATTTTATCCATTACCAAATCTTGTCATTTGTACTTTACAACATCTTTCCTATAATTTACCTTTTCTCCCCTTTCTCAACACCAGTTCATGTCCTTTTCCCTTCTTACCTGGAGTACTATGACAGCCTTCTAATTTGTCTTCCTGATCCATTTTTTTAACATTTTCTCTATCAATTTATTAAATCCAAGCAATCAATAAAACAATAAATCAAAGCCTGTTTCATAGTATTTGCTGATTTCCAAGATGTAAATACTCACAGTAAGAATTGACAATTGGCTCTCTCAAGCCAATTCTTTTTTTTTTCCCTCTTTTCTCAGCCTGAGTTTTCTTTATTCTTCTTTCATCCTAATAAGAGCCAACCCCAAGCAAGCCTTAGCCTATCATCCCTTAGGTCATATTTTTTTCCCTTTTTTTATTTAGAGTATTTTTCCATGGTTACATAATTCATGATTCCCACCCCCTTCATCCCACTTTTTCCTCCCCACCTCCTGAAGATGACATGCCGTCATGACAGTTGGGCCAGGGGGGTATAAAACACCCTGGCAGCCCTGGCAGGGGTCCTTTCTTTCCCTGAGACCTGAGATCAATGGATCCTGGTCTTTTTGGGGATTGAGACTTGCAGACTCAGCCTTGCAAGATCCTCCTGTTTGTTCCTGTAACATCATCAACCTGTAACCAGACCATCATCTCGGATTCTACTGCCCCTAGATATTAGGAAATCAATCATCTTAGTTATCTAGGTTTCCCAGGGCTGGGGAGGGATCCGGGAAGTGGGCAGGAGAAGAAGAAGAGGGTGGAAAGGGGTGGATATCTCAAAGACTGGGTTATACATGTATAATTTTTCCTGAACCATTTCTTATTTTTTCTTGAATCTATCCTTCAGGCAGGTGCCATGGTCTGTTAACCATGCCATCTTTTGACCCATACTCAGTAAATTCAAATGGCTTCCTCTTATCACTAGTCAATTATCTTATAGATTTTAAAATATCTTATAATTACCCCTCATTGTTAACTCATGTCCCCAAAATCAATTTCATAAAAATAAAATCAACAATAACATCATTAACAGCACAAATCAGGGCTGGGGCTTAGGGAACTTAGGCTAATTTTTAGTCATTATTCTTTTATTGGCTTGAGAATAAAGCCTAGAAGTAGGGACAAAAACTAGGTGAAACAGGCAGGACTGATATTCCAATTTATGCTATACACATCTGCTACAGGCAGAGTGTCAATTAATTTTGTGTAGCATTTCAGCCAGCGACAATCTTGCTGATCTCTTTACATGAGAACTGGTGGTATCTTCCATCCAAATATGATAAAAGAACAGGAAGATACTTAAAAATGATTCCCCCACCCACAAAGACCACAACTTTAGTCCTACAAATGAAAAATTCTAGATAATACCACCTCCCTCTGTTTGTACTTTTAGTGTTTACTTTCAGTATGTATTTGGAGAGACTTTGTGTCATTGTATCATTGAACTGTCCCTGGAGAAAATAGAACAAGTTCAAATTCTGCCTCTGACACAAACTAGCTGCATGAACCTAAGCAAGTCATATATAGCCTTTAAGGGATTTAAGAAGTCTTCTAAGCCTTTAAGTACCCTACACCACAAATACAAGTACTCTGTCTCTGTCTCTCTCCTAGTCTTCCACTCTCTGTCTCTATCTCTGTCTGTCTGTCTGTCTTTCTCCCTTTCCCACTCCTCTCTCTCCCTCTCCTTCTCTCCCTCTCCTTCTCTGTCTCTCTGTCTTTCTGTCTCTCTGTCTCTCTCTCTCTCCCTTCTCCTTTTCTATCTCTCTTTCTCCCCACTTTCCCCTACTATTTCTCTCTTCTTCTCTCTCTCCCTTCCTCAATTCCCATATACATGGCATATGTGTTAGTATACATATATACACATTTTCATTAGAGTCATGTTACATAATATTTAAGCTCAACATTTTTTTCCTCAACAAAGTACTTCCTATGAATATTGGCAGATCATCCAAGATTTCTTGTTATAGTCATCAAAGTAGTTAACATTGGTCATCTATATGCAGATTGTCAAGTCAACATTAAATGAGACGTAAGACAGAATTATATATGTCAAGCAAAAATGTTCACTGGTTCCATGCAAAATGTTCTGCACAGAGTTTAAGTGGAATCAGGATGTCCTCTACATGTTAGTGTTCTCTGTCGATTGAATTAGGCCATCACAATTCTATAGATCATTTTCAGTGGAACTGGAAACAATTTAAGAAACTATTAAAATAATGTAAAAAGGAAAACCCAAAAAGACAGAATATGCATATTTCCCAGAATATGCCTTATTATTTGATTGTCAGTTCATTGAATTAGTTCCTCAGTTTATTACAGATTTTGACCAACTAAAGCAGATGGTCAATAATCTGGCCTAGAACTGATTAGAAAGAAGAGATTGGGCTGAATTGCACTGGGGAAGTTGCATGTTGCATTAAAAAACCAGAGGCTGTTTCCAGATTCAAAAAATCTATCATTTTAGTCCTCAAATTTGTACAGTGATACTGTAAAGCTTTGAATCATAGAACACTACAAACTCTGATGAATCAAACTTCCCAAAGTCTCACTTTTCTGAAATATGAATTTATTGGGTTAAATTATCTCTAAATTTCCTTCTACCCTGTGAAATGAGATCTTCCATCTTATGACTGAAACCTTTCATCGTGTGGTATCCACTTAGCCTAGTTTTATCTCATATCACTCTCATCAATATACTTTACATAGTAAATTGATATACTGAACTATGCCCTTGCCTTCTGTTACATGCTCTACACTTTCTCACCTTTATATATTTGCTCATGCTGTTGTAAGGGTGAAGACCTATTAAATCAGAATCTGTGCTAAACCAATTTTCCTTCTGCTTGTAATCTTTTCCAAGCACAGGTGTACACATACAACAATATGCACACATACATGCAACCCTCTGTGGCTAATTTATTACCAAAAATTTAAATCCCCAACTCTTTTTAGGCTTTCCTTAACATTTCATTTGCTGCCTTCTCCTATGTTCATTAAGCATTATTTTGTACTAAATTTTTGTATATTTCTCCCACCCTATTTCTAATAGAGTATAAGTTCCCTTTGAAGTAGAAACAACCTAGTTGTTTCTTTTTTCTCATTTTTTATCCTTAGTTCTTAGAATAGCCCCTTGCCTATGGTAAAAGCTTAATAAATATTAGCTGAACAGAATTGGTTCTCATGAGCAGAGGGGGCTACATCTTATTGAAAACTTATATTTCTCTGAATAGTTAGTAGTAGAGCCTTATCTGGGATTTGCTGAATTGAATTAAATAAATTTAAATTTTCTAAAAGGCACAATTAGAAAAGATGGAGATTGTTCAGTAAAGTGACACAAAGACTCAGAGCACAAATGGTCATACCATTGACCATCAATATTGGATTGTCAGAGAAAGGTAAGAATTACATAAAGATTCAGTTTAACTAAGTAAAGACATAAGCAATTAAATTAAGGTCATATCCTACAAGTAAATTCTTCTAAACATTTATTGTCTCCAGTAAACATAATATTGGAAAATGGAACATTATTGTAAACATGATATTATTATAATAGCAATTAGAGTAGATATTATATAAATGACCTATATTTGGCTAGTGATGATTTTTTTTCATATAGTTGGGAATAAAACTATTAAAACATGGCACCTAAACAATGTGATGTTTGTCCCTGTTTTTGTATCTTTCAAGAATGTTTGGTAAAAAGATCGCCAATGGCCATTACTAAATCCAACTATTTATTAGTATATTTTTTTAAATTAAGTGCCAGATCATTTGTGGGCTGGAATGCGTAATTCAAACATTTGAATTTTGCTTGTTTTATCTGCTATTAAAGATTTTAAAACTTATCAAGGAAAGTTTGTATTTCTTTTTTGATCAAAACTTTAGCACATTATTAGTATCATTTCTATTTCTTTAATTCATTTAACTTGTTCTTAATAAGGGCAACATTTAACTGAATGATCTCTTTTTTGTGATATAAAATCAAGGATTATCAAAGCACTCTTTTTTTAACCCTCATATTCCATATTATAATCAATACTGCATATTGTGTGGTGAGGGCTAGGCAATGGGTGGTTAAGTGACTTGCTCAGGATTACACAGGTGGAAAATATCTGAGTTCACATTTGAACCCAAGATCTCCCATCTCTAAACTTGACTCTCAATTTACTCATTCACATAGCTGCCCCCAGTACAGCTTTTTATTAAGATAAGAGTAAATTTCATATTTTTAACTAGATATAATTAGCCCTTAGCCAGAATATGACTTCTTGCATCATAAAATGAACCTTCCAAGATAACCTACAAGTTGTACCCCAAACATAACAACTTATATTTTTCCTTTTTTTTTCACAAGACTGATGTAAATTTCCATATAAACGTACAAAATGCATATAAACCATGTGTGTTAAGACCCAAAAAAGATATCAAGAACATCCAATTTCTTGATAAAATGTGTAATCCCATTGTTTACATAGAGAGATTTTCTATGAAGTAGATGGTAATATTCACTCATACATCATTTAAACTTATGAAATAATCTGCCCCATTGTATTTTAATCATCGATGTGAACAATGACACTGCATAAGTCCAGAAACTGCCCTAAACTGATGACAAGGAGACAAAGAAAATAATATTCTTTTTAAAAATATAATTTAAAAAATATTTTCCATGGTTAGATGATTCAGGTTTTCCCCTTCTACTCCCTGCCCCCTCCCAGAGCAGACAAGCAATTCCACTAGATCATACATGTATTATCAACCAAAACTTATTTTCTTATTAATTCATTTTTATAATAATCTTTTAAAACCAAAACCTCAAATCATATACCCATATAAACATGTGATAAATCATATGTTTTTCTTCTGTATTTCTGTTCCCACAATTCTTTCTCTGGAGGTGGATAGCGTTCTTTGTCATAAGTCCCTCAGGATTGTCCTTGGTCATTGCATTGCTATTAGTAGCAAAGTCTGTTACATTTGATTGTCCCACAATGTTTCAATTACTGTATATAATGTTCTCCTGGTTCTGCTCATTTCACACAGCATCAGTTCACTGAGGTCCTTCCAGTTCTTATAGAAATCAAGCAGTTTATCATTCTATACAATAGTGTTCCATCTCCATCATAGACCACAATTTGTTCAGCGATTCCCCAATCAAAGACAACCCCTCATTTTTCCAATTTTTTGCCATCAAAAAAGAGCAGCTGAAACTATTTTGTACAAACAGGTCCATTCCTGTTTTTTAGAAAAGTAATATTCTAACAAGATTGAGTAAAGACTTTATAGAACCAAAAATTGAACTGTAGTCTATATTTTATTAACAATATGTACCTGAGAAAAGTTCATTTCCCCTATTTTAGCTCTGCCATTTTCATTTTATTTTTAAGGACTAAGAATCTCTATCTCATGAGTCTGGAAGTACATGGACTACTCATGGGCCTGGGTCCTTTATGAGCTCAGGAGCTCGGACCCACTCTGGTTCTGACCTGGGTCAGTTCATGTCTCTTAGGTAACCTTGTATCTCTCAGTTTTGTGAAAGGATCATTCAGTTAATGCTTTATGCCAGTGATGGGCAAACTATGGTCCGCGGGCTAGATGCAGCCCCCTGAAATGTTCTATCTGGTCGTGCAACATTATTCCTAATCTGAAAAATACGAGTAGGATACAATACAATGAAACTTTGAAAGAGTTGCCTTAGAAACAGACTGACAGATGAGTATTTCCTTTCCTTTGGCCCCCTCTTAAAAAGTGTGTCCATCACTCTCTAGGCAGTACTCTTAAGTCTATAAGCAGTACAAGAGATGTCTGCTCTGGTATAAAATATTTCCTTAGTGGGAGCTTCAAATGAAATCACAGATCTGTTATTTTTTTTTAAGACAGAAAGCAAATCTTCCCAAAGTGAAAATTTCTCTCCTCACTCCTGCATGTTTGCTAGCGGAATACTGGTCTTAGGGTACTGTTACAGGTTGAAAGTATTTAATGACAGGTGAGAAGTGAAGCATCTCATGTGAAACTTTAACGGTAGCAGCTGGTGAAAAGAGGTCATCAAAAACATCTCTTCTTTATCCTTCTATAGTGTTTCTTCCCCTCTATTAATTCTTCCTCTTTTATTAACAAAGTCCATAAGATAATAGGAATATGGGCATTCCATAGCTGCCAGATTATAGCTAAGTCCCAAGTCAGGTTTAATAGGCAGGGGAGTATATCAATAACTATGAAAATTCACTGGATAGAAATTATCTCAAAGGGTATCGACCAAGCAGCCCTTCTTTTCCCTAGCTTCCAGTTTTTCAAGCCGTTCAATCTATTTTTGGAATTTCTCTCCCCTGCATATCCTCACACAAATTTGTGCCAACTCCAGCTGCCCAACATTGTGATTTGTGGGCATTGAAGCTATCTTAGTATCATCTGCTAACAATGGTTGCTACAAAAATATAGTTAAGAGATTCTGATGTACCACTTAGGTCTAGAATCCAAGAGCTAGAGGGGGCATAGAGGTCATCTAATTCACCCCCTTAAAAAACCTGAATATGGTCTATAAAATCCTTAACAAGCTTGTCCTTTACAACTTCCAGGGTCAAGGAGTACATTTACTTCAGAAGCAGCCAATTTCAGCAATTTTCAACAACATACAATAATAGCAACTATTTGCTTAGCACCTTCCTTGTGCCAGGCACTGTGAACCAGGCACCATTTCATTTTCAACAACTTAAGATTATTGGAAATCTCTTCCTTGTGTTTACCCAGAAAATTCCTTGTCATACCTTCCTTCCATTGGTATTAGTTCTGTCCTCTAAAACTTGGTGCAATATAATCTAATTTTTCTTTGAGAAGGCAACCCTTTACATGTCGGAGATAGATCTTGTTTCCCATAAGTGTAAACAGCCCCAGTTCCTTCAACTAATCTTCATCTGATATGATTTTGAGAGCCACAACACCCTGCTATTTACCATCTGTATTCAGTACGACATGTTGAGATTCTTCCTAAAATGTGGTACCAAAGAACAATATTCTAGATTGGTATAGTCAAAGTACAATGAGACTATTCTTTCTCTTGTTCTGGACACAAAAATTCAATGTTATATGATGCTATTTTTATGACTATTACACCACATTATTTCAATAATATTGACTTATTTTTCATTTTACTTCTGTCTTCATCCATAACTTTTTTCATTTTATACTTATTCAATTTACCTTTTTAACATAAAGGACAGGACTTTACATTTTATAGCTTACCTAATAAATGTAATGTTATTACATTTGACCTCTCATTTCAGTGAGGTAAAACATTTGGGGACTTTAATTCTGGCAGTCCAAATCACAGCATCAATGCTATCATCTAAGTCATCTGAAACAAAATATTCAATAGTTTAGAGCAGACAAACTGAGAGACTTTTTTGAGACTTTCTTTAAGTTCAACATCATTCTCTTCATTAAAGAATCAAATTTAGGTTAATGTAAGGGGGAGGGGAATCTTCTTAACAATTACAGATATTCAAAGATAGGAATAGTAGATTCAAAGGGCAGCAGGATCACCCTCAATGCATGTCTTCAGGTAAAGTTAAAGATGGTCATATCTTGAGACATTCATTACAGTTCTGATATTAAGTTATTCTATGATATTTCCTTCATATTAAACTATTATACATAGACAAAAATTCCATTTTCTTTGGATTTGCTATATATGCTATTTGTGGGGGAAATATTTTTTTTGCTTGTTTGTTTTTATATTTTGAAGTCTTTGGTAATAATATCAAAACCATCTCATTGCCATGAAGCAATTTCATATCCATTCTATAAGTTTAAGTGGCAATAATAACACCTCTTGGCTCATTGTACAGCAGTTTTAGATCCAACTTCTAATGCTACTTGTATGATCTTGGGCAAATCACATAAACTTTCTTGGTCTCAGTTTTCTCAGCCCTAAAAAGAGACTAGATGATCTCCAAATTGCCTATGAGATATATAAGGTATTATTATTTTCTTTTTATAGATGAGAAGACTGCATGTCAAAGTTATTTAACTAAAACTACAAGGAAAGTTAAAAAGGTTAATCCATGAAACAATTCAAAATCATAAAGTTTGGTAGGTGCAAGAGTCATCTAAACAATATAATCAAATTCATATAAAAAAGTAATCTCCACCATAACTTATCTTACATTTATTATAAATGTGACCCATTTACAAGTGAATTTCAGAGAGACCAGGTAATATCATTAATGACACACAAGTTATTGGTCAATGCTAGCATTAAATGCATGTCTTTTGATATTAAATGCATGTCTTTTGACTTCCAGTCAAATTATATTTCTATCAAAGCACTATACCATGCTGCCATAAAAAACAAAGCTTTAAGAGTATGTGGGTTTAGAGTTTGATATGATCTCTATACTCTGGAGATGCCTAGGACAAAGCAGGTGCTTAATAAATGCTCATTGACTGATTCACTGATTTCCAGAGTGGACTGGCTTAACTACTGAAGAGAAAAGCTCAGTAGGACTCTCTCATTTTTTATGTGATTAGAACTACAGTTTTAATATGTACTGCAAACTTTATTTTACTAATTAATTCATAATTATTTATTTAACATTGAAATTGCAAAATAGAAATGTAAACTATTCAACAAATGTCTATTGACACACACAAAGCACTGAATAAACTTTTGCAATTTTGGAAAAAAATTGATACCAAATATCATAAATAACTTGTATTATAAGTTGTTGTTGGTGTTTTTATCATTGAATTTATACTGCTAAGGACATGGGGATCTGAATAGTATATGTAGTGCAAAAGGGTGCATATTAATTCTGCAAAGCCTTACTGCAGTTTCTGACAGTTGAAAAGGGTTTAGAATCCTGAGGAGGGACAGTTGACCCTGGAGACTTGATGAGAGTAGGATGGTCAACTGAGCTCTATCTTTGGACTAAAAACCTGGCCTATATTCTTCAGCTTTTCTCTTAAAATTTCTTATCTTAACTATTTCCTTTGGATCTCCCTAACCTCCCTTATTCGCAATTATCATTTTCCCTTCCTGAATTTCTGTGAGTTTTGAAAGGAGGGTTGATCTGGGTGTTAGCTTTCAAACTTGGATTTAGTTTCCCAGTAGTCAAATAGGGCTTACCCTTGTTACAAATTATCTCTTTAATTATTGTATCCAATTTTCCTAATCCTATAGGCTACAAAACCTCTCAGGGCTGAGTTAGGCAGGTCTTTTCTCAGTCTCACATTCCTGTGTCCCTCCCCGACCTGAAGCTTTCCCTAGGTGGCTGTTAGAGTTACCTTGTATTCCTCCATCCCTTCCAATCAACCCTGAAACTCAATAAACCCTGTTTGTCACTTAATCAAACCTTTGGCTAGTTTGTTAGTTGATTGATAAGAAAGGGAGAAGGGGAGAAAGGAATAATATTGTCTCTGGGTCCTGAAGGGAATTGGAGGTGTCCATTTTGGAGGAAGTATAATCTCAATACTTCCTCTGAATCTTCCTTTGAGAACCTGAGAAACTGACTAGAAAGCCCTCTAGTCAGTTTCAAGCCATTTCTGGCTGGCCCCAACCTTTGTCTGTAGAAGTGCCCTTCCTGCCTGGAGGGCTCAGTTTGTTTCCCTTCAGTGTCTCTATCTCAAACCTGTGTACCCAGTCTGTGTCTCCCAGTTAGCACAGCTGCCTGCCCAGAATACCTCATCCTCTCCCTTGCAATTCTTTTACCTCTCCTATCACTTCAAATTTTACCACCTTCACCATTGTACCTTCCTTATCCACTTTATTGCCTTAGGGATCCACAAACCCTATCCACAGTATCTTATCCCCTATTCACACTACCTTTAATCCCTTACCTGCCTTATCTCCTATTTCAACCTTACCTTCTGCCTTAATTTCCCTATTACCCCTAGCCTATTCCCTTATTATTACCAGTTTATTACCTACTAGCTTAATCCCCTTATTTGTTTGATTGTTAATAAAATTAACAGATATTTATGTAGCTGACTGTTGGACAACCCAGCACAGTGGAAAGAGTCTTGAATTTAGAAAAAAAAGACAGCTTTGTGAAAGCCTTTCATTTTACCGTCTGCTTCTGTCCAAATCACTTAATCTTTCTGAGCCTCAGTTCCTCACCTTTAAAATGGAGATAATAATATCTAAATATATATCTCAGCAAGTTTCTAGTAGACTCAGGTGAGAGGATTATTCATATCAGTCACTTTACAAATTTTCAAGTGTGCTAAAAGTCCCACCTGTTCTCATAATGAATTTTATGTATCTTATTTCTTTTATTTCTTATAATAGTTCTGGAAAGTGGTTATTACCTTCATTTTACAGGACAAGAAACTATGAGGCAATAAGAGTTTAAATGTTTTCCTTATGCTAAGGTAGTAATAAGTAGTAGAAACAGAATTTGAACCCGGGTCTTCTAGTTCCAAATCCAATATCTTTTCCATTATATTTTAGTATTTATGGGTGAAAGGACAGGAATGCAAAGAGAGTTTAAAGAGTATTTATGGCACTTGAGGCAGAGAGTAGTATGACGTTCAGCCTATGACCTAATTTTACCTGTTTTAGGAAATTTGTTGTACACACCCCTTAAGTATTTTTTGGTAATATATTAGACTGAACCACAGGATTGTAAGATGAGAGCCAGAAGCATGGCTCTGAAGTGATCTCTTCCAACCCCTTCATTTTACAGATATATAAACTATGACCCAGGGAGGGTAAGTAAACACAGATAGGAAATTGAATGCAGGTCCTATGAAACATGTACATTTTCTTCTTTTCTTGACAGCATCAGGATATATATGATCATGGAGCAGACTGAATTTATAGCAGGGCAGAGACAAATTCTGACTCCTCCACCCACCCCACCCATTTGCCATTAAACTATTACCTTTGTTTCTCTGACTAGTAATTCATTAGTTTTAATAAAAATGAATTAATCAGCCTGCCATTAGTCATTTAGTATTCTTGAAATGACAAAGAGAAGCCCAATCCTCACCCTGAATCTTTGCACTAGGGTATACCATAGGCAAATCATTTATTTGAGTTTCATGAATCTGTGGTCATGTGGATTAGGGAATATTCTCTAAATGAAGCAGAGCACAATCTATACATTCTGTGCATCCAATGAAACACTTGTCTATGTACTCCCATAAATTCCCAAGAAATGATCACCTGATATGCTGGAGGAATTTCTTCTGACATCACAAGTGTTCCATGGGAGCACTATGACTGTTCATCTGTCATTTCTCATTATTGTTGTATGACTGACTCATTTTCCCTTTCAATCACAAAATTCTATGAGGTTATATTTTAGTATTATTCATCTGTAAAGTGAAAGTAATGCTGACACTATGAACATCACAGGGTAGTTATGTGAAGAAGATATTTGAATCTTCTATGATTCAATAGAATCATAAGATTGGAGTTACTATTTTCCTTCATTGGTCTTGATATCATAAGTCATAATATCCAAAAAATGCATTATCTAGTAACCAAACTATTGAGGATGAACCTTTTAATGGATTTTTTTTTACTTTTACCCTCAACAGAGACAAAGAGTCCACTGTAGGACTTGTGATTGAAAAACTTTCAGCTTAGTAAGATCTATGAGACGTCGTGTCCTGATAGTATGACCTGAAAGGATCCAATGAATGAAATGCTTGTAATCATGAAATGTTGTGTAAATGTGAACTATTATTATAACTAAGCATCTGCTGAAGTCTTTCCTGTTATGACTCAGCATGGCACTGAGGTAATCCCAGCTAGGTTCCTAAAGGCTATGCTAAGGGATCACAAGCTGTGGCAAGAGTTATGAAGCTATAAAGGTTTTTAGTATAAAACTACAAAAAGACCATATGTCTCTTGCCTCAGAACCTGCCCGATTTAATTTAGAGGTTCAAGGATTTGAAACATTTCTGGTGTCATGGATGCTTTTAACAATCTGGTGCAATCCACGGACTTCAGAATGTCAAATGCATAAAATTAAATACAGAGGAAACCAATTACATTGAAAAAGAGTTAATAAAGCATATTTTTAAAAAGTTCTTGGACTCCAAGTTAAAAAACATGTTTTAGGTAGGCTCGCTATCAATGGATTAGCCACAAAGTAAGACTTTTTTTAAATTTTTGTTCATTGTAGTCAGGAAAATTTTCTAATAAATTGTAAATGGAATCCAAATTATGCTGGCAGAATACTACCCAGACCCAATAAAATCTAGGATTCCTGAAGAAGTATCATTATGATTATGGTTTTATTTTAATAGATTATTTTAACTCTGGCTAAGGAAGCATGGCTTAAGAAGGTCAATTAAATTTAATTCATTTTGAATCAGTTCAACAAACATTCATTAAGTCTTTACTATTATTAAGTCCTTAACTACATATGCAAAAGAGAGAGTTAAATAGAATGGTTTGTGTACTAGCCTCTTAATAAAAAAGATCTAGGTTCAAATCCTGCCTCTGACAGATTCTATGTCCCTGGGTAAGTCAATTCACTTATTTAATACCCTAGGCAGCTTTCTAAGACTATAAGATACATAGAAGATACCAATATTTTCTGGTAGAGAATGTCTCAATAAAGGAAATTCTTTTCAATGATCTCTATATACTAAGGAAGTGACAGTTTCAGGAAAAAAAACAAAAAGTCTGTACAAAGCATTGTCTTCCTTTTTTCACTAAATAAAATAATATAGAATGCATTTAGGTAAATATATAGGGAGGCAGAACCCATCCCAACCCCTCACCCAATTTAACATCATTTTCCACTTTTTTTTTTTTCGGACGGCTGTGTTCTCGAGTCAGACCCCCTGTCAGTCAATCTGACATCCTATACTCAGGATTACTGGACAACATTTTCATTTTTAGGAGGGCTAATAGGCAAGCTGTTATAACTTCCCTTGTAGTTTGCCATGTTAACCTGGTGTGGAATAAATACAATACTCCTCTTTCATCCACTTTTCAGCCCTGACATATACCTTAGCACCATTATCTTGCTTTACCCAAGAAGAAAGCACTTGAAATCCCCTTTTAATCAAAAACCATGCACATTTACAGTTGCAGGCTGCTGAGGAACCTTAAATCCTAAATCCATAGAGGTCTGGGAGCTTCTCAATGTGCTTTACAATCTCCTACAGCTTTCAGTGGAGTATCCATACACCAGGCTTACTCACTTAATTTTTTTTCCAGTCTGACTGATTATGCTCTAATACTTAGTTAAAAAAAGAAAAAACATGAAATGCCCCATTACTTGAAATATGATTCACTGACATGATTAAATACAGCCAGCTAGTTGGAAAAGATAGATTTTTCACAAAAATAGTAGGAAAAAAGAGGCAGCCTCGCTACTTAAAGGATGGAAGTCAGATATTTCAGACAGTCTTCACTCTCTTACCCTGAAAAATCAGCAGAGCTGCTTTGAAAACCTGTTACTTGAAGCAAATCACCCTTAATCAGTCCCTTTCTATCCTGTCACATGATTAATTCCAGGCTGCTCTTCTTCTGATAAGAATAAATTGGGGAGGGAGGGGGAGGGAAATTCTTAATATCTCCTAGTTGCAACTGTAATTTCTAGAACCGAATTACTAACTAAAGATTCTCATCAGAGACACCAACAAATTCAAGGAAATTATAGGACAATATTTTCTCCCTTAATTGGCTAGCTTCACTTTTCCTCTGTCAATGGAGTTTGAAATGTTGGAGGCAGAGAAAGAGCAGTCAGTCAAGTATCTGATAAGTATCCCAGAGTGTGCAGTACTATACATAGAAGTGGAAATGGGGATAGACTTGCTGCTAGCTTCTCAATTTTCTAGTAGAAGCTATAAGTAGGGACAATGTTTTTTAGTGGTATTTGATAGAGCTTCTTTTAAGGTGACAGGTTACTTACTTTGCCTCCTTCATATATTCCTTTGGACTAGTGAAACAATTTCTAATTTGATACCTTCTCTCCTACAAAATCCAAAAACAAAACAGCAAAATAACAATGCAGAGATGTTAGGTGGGTTAATGGATTCTTGATTCATTGTTGTTGTTTTAATTTATAAGAAATTATATCCCTTTTTGACTTCATGCAACTCAAATAATCATCACAATTCAGAGTTGGAATAAAATGTTTTAGTCTTCCCCTCTTTGAAAGTTGTTTGCAAGAAGTTGTAAGGTGGGTCTGTAATCTTGGAGAAGGCTGAGATTGGTGGATCTCTATAACTTGGGAGTTATGAGTTTCAGTGGACAAAGCAGATGAGGTGTTAGCACTAAGGAATTAATATGTTGAGCCCATCAGGAGTGATAGCCTACTTTTTCTGCCTAGTATTGAGGGAGTAGATTATCATAAATAGGACATGAGCATGTCAAAGTTGGCATATCATTCAGAGAGAGATTGGGCCCAGAAGCAGGCATTTGTATTACCATCCTGGAAGAAGTAAGGAAGACAGGGAGAAAGGGAGAGAAGAAGAAAGGAAGGAAAGAAGGGAAGGAGGGAGAGAGGGACGAAGGGAGGGAAGAAGGGAGAGAGGGATGGGTGAAAGAAAGAAGGAAGGAAGGAAGGAGGGAAGAAGGGAAGGAGGGAAAGGAAAAGAGGGAGAAAGAAAAAAAAAGCATTTTCTTTAATCATAAATAAATCCTAGCATTAAAAATGCAATGAAACAACAACATTTGTTAAAAAAAAAAGGATTTTCCCCCCTAAAATAGAAAGAAGCTCTCCATGGAGCAAAGGAATACCTGCATTTTAGTGGATCTTTTGTTATTCTAAAGCAAAAAGAATTAATTCCATACTTCAGTCTCTAAATGCAATGTTTTACAGTACATCCAGAGTTGACTTCTTTCTTATTCTGGGCTAGAGGAGATGAAAAGCAGGTTTTATTCTGGAAGACTGATATCCAGTAAGTTCCCATTTCAGCACCAGTTTTCCCTCTCTTCCTCTATGACCTATGTAAATCACTTAGCAAGATTCATAATGGTAAAGTGGCTTGCCCAAAGTCAAAACAGAAACCTAGAAACACAATGGGAAGTAGAATCCAGCACCCTGATGCTAATCTAATGCTTTTTCCACAACAAACTGCCTGCTCACAGTTAATTCCTGATTATGTATCAGCATGTTTGATTTCAGAGTCCAAAATTGGATTTTTTTTTGTTTAATATATTTGCCAAATAATGTCATTAAAATTTAGTTTGCATTCCTTGGGCATATATCCACTGGGCAATTTAGTGAGGCAACCTGGGTTATTTTGAACATGTGGGCAAGGGAAGTCAGTTCAGAAGTAAATAAGGTTGAAATCCCATAGAGTTCTTGCCCTCAAGTTGGTTATGATGTAACTCAGAAAGAAATTAGTATATTGTCTAATCAGATAACTTTAACATGAGGGCAGAAAACAAAAATGTCTGGAAAGGTACTAGGAGAAATATACTTCTGGATTTATAAGAGCATTCAATAAAATAAAATAATAGCAACAATTTATTTAAGCTTTACAAAGCACTTTGCATATATTATCTCATTTGATCTACACAACTCTGTGAAGTGGGTGAAATTATTCCTATTTTACAGATGAGAAAAATTAAACAGAACATATAACTCCTTCCACATCCTTTTTTGTCAAAATTGGAGACCAGGGGTGAAGAACATTGTATTGTATGGTATGGTAGATATGGTATTGGTTTCATTGTTGAATTGCCTTCTCTCTTCCTTACTCTTTGTTAAAAGAAATAATTTCTCTGCGGAAGGAGGGAAGAGATATATTAAGAAATGAGGGCAATATTAGAAGAAAGTGTGTGTGCACATGTATATATATATATATACACACACATATATGTCATCTTTTATATAATATGCAGAAAGACACCTTGACTCCTATTTACATTTTCTTTTTCATTCTTTAAGTATATAATGCATGTTGTGAGGGTTTATTTATCAATTAATTAAGTATTAGTGTTGGACCTAGCAGGAAGGGCTGGAGGATTCCAAGATGGAATGAAGGAGCAGGAAGTGGGCTTGTGCTCTAAGAGAGACGCAATTAGTGGTTGGACATAACTGATGCAACCCTGGGAGATCTCAGAGTTAGGGAAAAACTACATCCAGATTCCCTGGGATTCTGAGAGGTGGAGGCTTTCAGCAAGTGGACAAGACCTGCAGGGCTGCACCAAGTGGGGAAGTGGTTTGGGATTTGGTGGACAGCATCTCAAGCTCACTCTCCCTACCTGGGTACCTTGGACCACCTTGGCTCTTGGCATCCTGTGATCATCCTTGGATTACCGTGAGACCCGAATTACCCTTTTGCTGTGCTGACCAAACCTGGCTGGAACCAGGTTTGAAGAAGCCTTCCCTGTGACTCCAGAACTGCTCCTTTGGGCCCTGCCTGGCCTAGGTCAATTAGGCTAGAGTAGTTAAGTACTTCCCTGCCCCGTGTGTTTTGCCCTTAGGTTTTCAAGTGTAGAATTCCCTTATTCCCATCCTTCATTATTATTTCCCAATTAAAACTGTACAAACTTTTACCTTGCCTGCTGGTTCCATAGACCCTGGTCTAGGGTGAGTTGGGCGACTGTTGGGTCAACAGCCATTCCTGTGCCAGTTAAAACAGTGAACCCTGGTCTCCCTATCCTGTTTGGTCCTGTCTCTCCATCAACCCAGTGTGTGTACTCACAAACATTTAGGGTACATTTTAATAATAATAACAACATCCCTGGTGCCCTACTTTTACATGCAGTACCCTATACATAATGGCACTGAAAAAATATTTGTTGATTAAATGAGTGGGGTTCCCAAAGTAGAAGCATGTATCCTGGCTAAAAAATAGAAGAGGAAAATAATAAAAATTTAGGAACTTTTTTAAGCTGAGTTATGCATCTCTCATATCTTTAGCTATAGATTCTCTTGACCACAGATCCTCGATCCCTGTTTCCTTTTCTTTTGTGGATATAGAAGCTATTCAAAAACTTATCATTTGTGAGATATAGATTTTCTCCGAATAGCCTCCAAATACCGGTATTGCTGGGGATGGGGAATGGGCATTAAGAGAAAGAGCATATCTTATAACCTTCCCCTTATGACTCATTTCACAGCCCATGAAATTGTAGATTCCAGTATTAATTCACATTTAATCAGTTCACCTGACTTATTCAACCCACCATCCCAATTAGCTCTATTTCTCACTTAATCCAATTCCCTTATTTACTTGTTTCTTCTTCACAAACCACATTTTCCTAATCTCCTGTTTCCTCCCATATGACAAAGTGGCTCTCATTTATCCTGCAGATACCCCTCTCATCTTTGTACAGATATCTGTTCTCTATGTTTACTCAAGCCCTCTGACTTCAATGCTAATCACTACATCCTTTGCAAACAGTGAGGATCATGGGTAAGATGCAAGACTTCTTAAGTCAGCTGTAGTCATTCCTGGTAGGTGTGAGAAGGATGGACTCCACAGCTTCGGGCAAATAGTTGTTTCTTCTTTGGTGGCATCCTGGACTCCAATAAAAAGGAAGAAGGTGATTGGGAAATAAATTGTAATTTCAAAAGGCTGACCTCTGGGAACAGGAGGAGGAGTCAAGATGGTGGCCCACGGGCAGCAATCAGCTGAAATCTTCCAATATCCTCCTCTACTCCTCAACTCAAATTCTGGAGTGGCAAACCCATAAAGGTCAGAGATGGCATTTTTTTTTCCTAGTAGAAAAAGGTCTGTCCCACTGGGGTGGTGGTTGGCCTGAAGTGAAATGCTGGTTTCAGCAACAGCTAGACCGCCACCACCATATCAGCCTGCTTCTGGGAAAGTCACTGCAGCAGTAGCGGCAGCTTTGTGAGTCCTCAGCCAGCAGACTGTAAAAGGGGTGATAACTGGTCCGAGAGAGGTTTCAGGGATTCCTTAGCTAGTAGTAAGTACAAGAATCTGTTGCGCTGCCTTTTTTTTTTTTTTTCCCCACCCCGCCTGTTTAGGATCCCTTTTACAGGTTGAAAGAAGAATATCGGAACTTTCAGTCACAGGGGTGTGTTTTTTGAAAAATGAATATTAAAAATAATAAATTAAAACAACGACTCTGCAAGGTCCCATGCTCTGTCAGTATCATTAACTCCTAATGTTTTCTCTTAAATTAGATAAATGATAATACATTAGTTTCTATAATGTTTTAAGCGTTACAAAGTACTTGCTTCACACTACGTGTACATGAAGTATTCAGTTGAGGCTAAGATCTTCTGTGCTATCTCTGTGAAAAGATAAAATTAATATTATTCCTGATTTTACAGTGTCATTGATTTTATACTGTATTGATTTTTATAATTGAGTGAGCATCTGCCTGAACTTACCTCCTTCAGAAATGCAGTTTCCCGCTCAAGTGGATATAAAGGCATGGTGGAAAGGGATTGTTGTTATCACTCATGCCGTTAGCCTTTGGAGCATCTGTTTGTTTTCTGTAAGCCTCAACCAGCTTAACCTGGCACCACCTCCCAAAAGATGTGGAGTTTGTCCTTCCCTGACCGTGTGAAATCAGGGGAGGTTTAATATCCCTCAAAAAGCCAGTAAACCTGCTGTTCCTGGTCCTCTAGAAAAGATTACAAGAGCTAGATGAATCCTATTCCTTGATTGCCAGAAGAGGACAAGATTAGCTACACCTGAATGACAATTCATTTTCCTAGCATGACCAGTTGGATGTTACCCAAACTACCCAGATTCCCTTCCTTTCTTGGACATCAATAATGGGTACCTCCCCCTTCCCACACACTTCTGACTGAGATTGTTGGCCTTACTGAGGTGACCAGTCTGATCGGCTAAGTTAACAGTTATACACAACACTGTTTATGCTCAAACTACATACAGCAGGTTAGAATTAATGAATACATTCATGACATCTCTATTTTACAGATAAAGAAATTGATTTCCTAGAACATCAGTGACTTGTCCAGGCTTACACAGATAGTAAATACCTGATTTGAATTCTCCTCTTGGTTTAGTGAATTTATTCACAGCAGATCACTTCTGGTTCTAGTTTATACTGGTATTTGTCAAAGAAGGGATTTTAACAACCACAGGAAGAAAGAAAAGAAAGTATACCTTTTAGATGATTAATATTTAACTCCCCTTTTTGCTTACGTCATTAGTATTAGATCATAGAATATACAAATAGATGTAAATAAATCATATGTATATATATTTAAAGTGTAGCCCGCTTTAACTGAGTTGAACTGCTTTTGATTTTCATGCTTTCGGAAGTGAATGGAGAGGGTTTTTAAAGATGTGATAAGTATACACGGGATTTAAAGAAGATACCATTTATATTGTTAAGTTACTATATTGCTTAGGCCACATGCTTTATAATATAAAATAAAATTTTGAAAATTTTGTAGCAAAAATTATTGAAATAAGATGAACTAAGTTGACAAGAAAAATGTATAAAACAGAACAAAGTGATAATCAGTTATGAAATTGTTTAAAAATGCATGTGCAATATTTTTGTCATGAGCTTATATAAAATGAAAGGTTGTGAGTATATGAAGGCAGGGATTTTCTCACTTATTCTTATTCTCATGGTTCATAAAAATCTACCTAGAAAACCTGGGAGCATATATATAAAACAGTCTTCAATGTTATGGTTAATTGAGAAAGAAAATAAAAAAAAATATCACACTTTAAAGAGTTATCACTAGTCCCCAAGTCAGTGTAAGTATCATAGATCAATATCTGGAAAAGATGTAAGGGCCATCCATTCCAATCACCTTATTTCACAGATTTTAGAAAACAGGCCTCAAGAAATCAAGTGTCTTGTCCAGGGTGACAAAGAATACAACTCAGGTGAGATTTGAACCCTAGTCTTCCAACTTCAAAGTTAGTACTGTTTCTGTTATATCACCCTGCTGTCTTAAAACATCCTTCCTTCACTTTCCTCAGTTACTATCTGGTTTGTGAGAATTCCTTCAGCAAGGTTTCCTCCCCAACAGGTTAAATCTTTACCCAAACTTCTCAGTCAATAAAAGAAGGCAAGAAAGCTGGGAGCTGGGAGGCAGGACATTCTTTTTCTCCAGCTTTCTAATTTGTCTCATGATGCCTCCAACTTTATAACAGATCAATTTAATCCAACAATTTCTCCGGAAAGGATAAATTTGAGTCTCAAATACAGTCCCTTCTTTCTGTTGTCATTCTCACCTGCAAAATAAGGGACAAACCACCTACTCTTCTTTCTCAGTCCAAATTTCCACCATTATTCCATTGGGAGTTCTTTCTTTCTTCTACCAGTTACAGCAACTCAGCTCTTTCTATATGTGTACACTTTGATATGTGGATCATAGATTTATGCTCAAATATTCTTGTTATTTATTCCTATTTTACACTTTAAAAATGCCAGTACAGAATTTAATCTTAGCATACTAACTAACGTAGCATGTACAGTAAAAATGATTCCTTTCTAATGTGCTTTTAAAATTATCTCATATTCTGCATTTCAATAACAGTTCTGGGTTGTGTTTTTTTCACCCTTTATTTTTTCCTTGGTACTAGTATTTTAGATGTAGCCTTTCAATATGAAGGCCTGACTTTCCCATGTTAGCCAGTATAACTCATTCTGTGATTCCCCTTTGTGGATTCCTGAGACTCTTCTGAATTGCAAAGATATATCCACAAGGGGGAAGAAAATCCCACACCTGAAAAACTTGGGTTCCAAGAACTGTAAAATATTGAATTGTAATTCAGTGGTTTCTATAAGGGCTTAATGGAATTTCAAGGCTTGCATTTCTCTTCTGCTCTCCTCACTGGCTGCTTGCCTGAAATGGGTGAAGAGTGTTCACACTGAGGATTTTAGTACACAGAAGGATTTATTATTATTTTGATATTTCACATAAGAAAACTTTGATTTACTGGACTTGGAAAGCATAAATGTCAAAACAGGCATATTTTAGCCTGACGGTTTTGTTCATTAAAGTGGCATTTAGTTTTTAACCAAGTGGAGAAAGGTAAATGGGCTGCTTAAGGAATAATGTGTCATCTTTTCAAAGTGGCAAGTGTGTAAAACGTTTTCCCTGCAAAGTACTCCTATTGATTTATAAAATACATAGAAGGATACTAAATCCATTTAGAAAAACAAAACTGGGATGCCAGTGCTAAATAATAGTAAGACAACTATGAATAATAAAAATAAATGTGGTTTAGAAGAGAACAATGCTAGTGAGGGTTTGGGCCGTCACCAGTATCCCAAAGTAATCTTACAACTCTTTCCCATGAAGTTAAAAGAGCAATTTCAGTAACATATTTTCCCCGCCCTCACCGAGTCTACCTTTCTCTACTTTGGCATTGCTTTCATTCACTGATAGAGCACCTACTATGTGCATGGTGCTATGGATATAGGCACAATACAATGGTTTGTTTCTGAAACTCTTACTTATGGGTCTACCCTCTAATCAACACACAGCTGAATTAGAAGTGGTTAATGTTGTTATTAGAGGAGGAAAGCAGCATAATAATATGCTAAGGGAAAATAACTGTAAAATTTTTATAAGAAAAAGAAAAATACAAACAACCATTCATTTGAGACCTGACAAGTTTGGAATACTAAGATATGGACAAAAGTAATATTCATTTGTTGAGTAAATTCCAGTGTGATGAGTAAAAGGAGCAGCCACAGGATTTGGAAACAGATTAGTTGAAATTCTGCCCTTGCTACTTATTGTCTTTGTGACCTTTGACAGGGAACTTAATTTTGAATTTTTTTTTATCTCTAGTATGAGATGCTTTGATTAGATGACTTACTAATTCCTTCTAACAATGAATGCTGAATCCTGTTTAATGAATTTATCTTTATAATATCACTAATTTATATCCATGATATAATTATCTGGATAGAAATCCAGATCATCTTAATAATTCAGATAACATAACATAAAATACTACTGTTCTATTTGAAATAAATCTATGGTAACATATTTTAAAAGGTAATTTACTTACTCTGGATCATTTCCTTTAAAATATGAGATATTTTGTTTCTAATAAATGTCTCATATATTTTTCTGAGATATCATACAATTATACTAAACTTGGTATACCTAGAAAGTAACTAGCCTTTCTAGATAGAATAAGGAAAATTCTACTTTTTCAGAAGCAACATATAAAAGTAAAAAGATTATTCGATTTTTAATAAATATATATATATATACTGTATATATTATAATAAATATAATAAAAGAGATCAGGGTTCAAATCCTGGCTATTTCACGTATTACCTGTCTTAGCTTAGATAAACCACAACCTCTTGGGGCATGTTAATTTTTAAAATAACAATAACAATGCTAATAACAATTATTATTATTATTAAAGTGATCTGTCCCCTAAATAATTTATTTCACACACGTTTAATTAATTTTATTCTGAATTCCAGAATCCCTTTTTAAATATTTTTTTGTTTAATGATCTGAAAAGGGTGCATTTAATATTTCTGGTTTTCTACTTTGAACTATAAAATTCTTGCCTTAGTATACTATAATTTTTGTAAAAGTACCATTTGCTGCTGAGAAAAAAGTATATTTCTTTCTACCTCCACATATTTATCATATGTAGTTCTTTCAATATAGCTATTATATCTTTTTGATTTAGGATTTTATTTATTTTTGTTAGATTTATCTATTTCAGGGAGGGGAAGTTTTAAATGCCCCACTATTATAGATTTTTTTAATTTTAAAATTTTATTTCTAACTGTAATTGCTTTAGTTTTTTCTTCAATTATATGGATACTATAGTATTTGGTTCATAATTGTTTAGTACTTCTAACACCTCATTTTCTGTTGTACTTTTAAACATAATGTATTGTACCTATTTCTTTTTTAATTAGATCTATTTCTGCTTTAATCTTGTCTAAAATCATTATTAATACCCTTGCTATTTTTTATCAGTTGATGCATAATATATTCTATTCCTCAATATTTTTTATTCAGTATATGTCATTCATTTTTAAATGCGTCTCTTGTAAGCATCATATGTTGGTTTTAGGTTTTTAATCCATTCTTTGATCAGTTTCTATTTTTAATTCATTCTGCTATCAGTTTCCATTTTATGGGTGAATTTATCCCATTCACATTCAAAATTATAATTATAAGTTTTGGATTTCACTCCATTCTGTTTTTCTTCATTATTTTTCTTTGTCACTCTTTTTATTTTATTCCTTCTCAGAAATCTAATTTTTTCTGTAACCACTACTTTCCTAATTCCCACTGCTTCTTTGATCCCTTCTATATTTTCCTCTTCCATCCTTTTAAGGTTCCTTTTCTTTTCTCTTCCACTTACCTTAGTAGTCCCTAAGCTATCTCTTATCCTTCTCTTACCCTTTTATTTGTTAATATAAATGACCTCTGTAATTCCCTCCAATTTTGTCCTCTTGCTCTCTTTTTTCTAAACCTAAATGTCCCTCCAAGATTCCCTCTTTTAATCTTCATCTCTCTCCCTTTTTTCTCCTTATAAGTTAAGAAAAAATTTACCTTTCTATATGCATTCTTTATCTCATCTTTTACCCTGATATAATGAAAACAATGTACTAGCATTACCACCCTTCATTCCCTCCTTTTTATTTATCATTTCTTTTATTCTCACCTCTTTTATATGGGATGATTATTTTAATTTATGCCTTTGCATCCAATTTTATTTTATTTTTAATGCATTCTTTTATATTCAATTTAACTTCAAATCTTCTATTTTTAAATATAAATGCTCCTTCAAACCAACCAATTAATGATAATCTTAAATTTTAAACATACCTATATTAGAATTAAACATTTTCATTTATTAAGTTCTTCATAATTAGTCTTTCATGTTATCTTCTTATGTTTCTTCTTATTCTTGTATTTCAAATTTTTCCATTCAGTATTTATCTTTTCTCCAAGAACATTTGAAAGTCAAGGAGTCATTAGTTCCCTCTCTAATCCTCCCTTCTTTGCTTTTTACCATTTCTCTTCCTTGCAGCATGAAATTTATATCCAAGCCTTCTAGAAACTGAGTGAATATGACACAATAAAGGATAAGTTATATGTGGCCCAGTATTATCAGTTAGTCTCTCAACTCCTGGATGATCACAAAGATGTGATAATTCTTCTGGAGGAAGGGCTTCAGGAATTCTAAAAGCAGGTCCAAGATAAGAATTTGGTCTGATATTTCTTGGACAAGACACTGACTTCATGGCTGTGAATTAATGTTGGCAACTCATTAAATGGCCTTGCATGAAGACAAGTCTGACTTTGTAGAGATCATCCCTATTCAATTATCCCCAAAGAAGATCATTGAAAAGTAGATGGACTTTCCAGGAGGTTGTGTGAACACAAACATGGGAATGCCTCTTGAGTTCAAATCAATGGTCAAGTGATGCCTGATTCCTCTTCATCCCAATGCTTTGAAAGCTGATGAAAAATGCCATGAAAGTCATAATGAAAGGGCATCTAGATTCTCTGCACAATGTCCTGGATACTGTCATCAGTTTTGACAACAATGACATCAGCCTCATAATCAGAATTCCAGATTGGGGTGAGAGCATCATCTCCCACCACTTGTACAAAAAATGGAATGCCACTTCACCATGGCCAAGGCCAGCACCCAGGACCCCCTGAATTTTGGTCAACTGGATACAAACAGTAATGGCCAGTCAGAACCTATGCAAAGATTTGGTTTGGGGCTACCTATATCCTTGGCTTATGCAGAATACCTAGATTGCTTACTTTGACTCCAGTCTTTGCAAAGGAATGGCACAGATATCTATTTGTGACTGCATCATCTTGATGCCAAGGAAGAGAGCTTCTGTATCTGACCCATATAATCCATCCTCTCCCAGACCTTTACCCCCTGGGACTTGCCAGGAGAAGCCCCCTGCCTCTTTCCCTTCTTACCACAATACTGTCCTTCCTCACCTTCTTTCTAGGTCTCACAGCTTGGTCTGAAATATTAGGAAACAAAAGTTCACCTCAAGACCTTTGTTAATGGCTCTGCCTGGGGTCTCTGAACATTTTTTTTCTCTTGCATCTTTATCTATGGGCAATCAGGTCCCCAGAGCCCACCAGTCCAGGGTTGGTAAGTCAGAATTCTCATACATCAATTACTGCAGTCCTTCCTTTCATACCATTTTTCCCTTTTCCTATTTATACTGCCTCTGGCTTATTGGCTCAGAGCTTGAGATTATGGGTAGAAAGAACATTCATGAGCCCCACAAGCCTCCTGCATCAAACATGTTTCTGAGAAAGTGGATTTGGGGATTCATAAGCCCTTATTGCTCTCCTAATCTACTGTTGTGTTTGTAAAATAAAAGGGTACATTTTGAAAGATCCCTTCCCCAAAGAATATTTCAAAGTCTTCCATTTCTTTCAATGACCATTTTTTTCTTGTTTGAAGGATAATATTTAAACATTTTTCTGAGCGTATTTTTCAGGTAGTCCATGAAATCTTTCATTGTATTTTCCCAATGTTTTACAGGTCAATTGTTTTGGAAATGTTTCCTACCTTCCATTTTTATATTTAGTTTGATTATCTTTTCTTGTCTTAAGAATTTATCATCTTCCTCTAGCTTAATTTAATTTTTAATTGATTATGGATTTTTTTTGGTGGGATTGCATTTCTTCTTTCTAATTGGTTGATCCTTCTTTCATAATTTTCTATATATTCTTGCTTTTTTTCCAATTTTTCCTCAACCTTTCTCATTTGGTTTTTAAAGACTTAAAAACTCTTCTGAAACTCTTCTTGGATTTGTGCCAATTTTACATTTTTCCTTTAAAGTTTTAAAAGTGAATGCTTTAATTTCACTGTCTTCAGAATTTCAACACTGATATTCTTTTTAAAAAAACATTCTTTTTAAAACTTTCTTAAATTTTTTTCTTTTGGAGAGTGCTTTATTTCTCAAAATGATTAATACTAAAATATGTTTTATGTTTTATATAAAATATATAAAATTACTTGCCATCTCAAGGAGTGGGAGGAAAAGAAGAAGAGAGAAAAATTGGAACTCAAATTTAAAAAAAATGTTAAAGATTGTTTTACATTCAATTAGGAAAAAATAAAATATTGAAATAAAAAAAAACTTTATCTAAGGGCCCTATACTATTCTACATTCTCAGGATGCAAAGAGAAAATAAAATAAACAACCCTTGTGAGGCCCCCCCCCCCACCTTATCCCCACTAAAAACAGACATATATTCCAGGACACTAATACAATGCTGGTATAGCTGAGAATGGATGCCCTATTCTGGAGAGCAATCTGGAATAATGCCAAAGAGTCGTTAAACTGCACATACCTTTTGATGACCCAACAATACTATACAAGGTCTGTATCCCAAAGAGATTAAAAATAGGGGGAAAGAACCTCCCTGTACAAAAGTATTTATAGCAGGATTTTTTTCTGTGTGTTTGTAGTGGCAAAGAACGGGAAACTGAAGGGATGGCCATTAAATGGGGAATGGTTGAACAAATATGTTTATATGCTTATGTATGCTTATAAAGGAATACTATTGTGGCATAAGAAATGACAAATGATGATTTCACACACACATACATACACACACAAAAGAAAGACTTATATGAATTGATACAAGGTGAAGCAAGCAAAAGCAGGCAAACACTGTATAGAGTAACAGTGATGTATGATGATCAACTGTGAATGGCTTAATTTAACAACAGGATGAGAATCCAAGATACTCATAGCAAAAAGGAGCTATCTCTCACCATAGGAGGAACACAATCAGAGTTTGAATTGAAATTGAAACATACCAAAATTACCTTATTTCCCCCATCAATTTTTGTCTAGTGAAAGCAATATGTGTCTTTCATAACATGAAGAACATGGAAATATGTATTATGTGTTAATATATGTACAATTTATATTACCTGCCTTCTTGGGGAGAATTGAGGAGAGAGAGAATATGAATTGCCAAATATTAGAAAATGACTATTAAGAAATTATATTGACATGTAATCTGGAAAAAATTATAAAAACAATCAAGAAACACTTCCTGTCTTGCCATAGTTTATAATTTAGCTTCGGGTAGAAGGTTGATGGATTGCAACCAGTGTGTAGGATTTTCTGAGGAAAGAACACTAAAACCTAGGATGTATTAGGGAAAATTAACATTAATTGAGCACTTTAAAAATTAGTGCTTGATAATAAAAAGATGAGAATGAGAATTTTAAATTAAAAAAAAGTAAGAATCTTGGTGACTATGTAATCCAACTGATGCACTGAAGCACATATAACTAACAACTGGTGACCCAACCTCTGCTGGATAAAACCCCCAAAGAAAGGGAACCATCAGGTCTCAAAACATGACCTTCTACTTTTAGATTATTATAATTCTTAGTGGGAATTTCTTTTTAGTTTCATTTCCTTTTTTGTCTATCAAGTTTAAATTTCCTTCTTTGACACTTATTTCTGTCCAAGCAGAAAAAATCTAATCCCTCCTCCACTTGACAGCCCTTCAGACACTTAGAGACAGCTGTCCTGTGTCCTCAGAGCCTTCTCTTCTCTAGCCTAAATATCCTTTGTTTGTTTTTTCAAATTTTCTCCTATGACATTTACTCTAGGCACATCTCCAAAACAATTAGAATTATGCATTTGGCATGAAAATGCACTTGATATTGGAACAGTAGGGAATGGTATAGCTAGGTGGCTCAATGGATAAAATGCCAGGACTAGAGTCAAGAAGACTAATTTTCCTGTGTTCAAATCAAGCCTCAGACACTTACTGGTTGTGTGATTCTGGACAAGTTACTTAATCCTGTTTATCTCAGTTTCCTCATTTGAAAAATGAACTAGAGAAGAAAATGGTAAACTATTTATTCCAATATTTTTGCCAAGAAAACTCCAAATGAAGAAGGAAGAGCTAACGACTCAAATGGCTGAGCAACAATGAACTCAAATTGCTTTTGTTTACCATATTTTGTTTATGATTTTTGTCATATGGGAAGCAGCATGATTTGATGTTAAAAGTAGTATATTTATTTGATGTTAAAAGTAGTTAAAAGTAGTCAGGAATACTTCCTTTGCTACTACATGGGTGACCTTGGATAAAATAACTTAACCTCTCTGAGATTAAGCAAACTCTAAGATGACAAGTAATAGACAGTTATAGTTGAGAATAAAATCTCATGTCTCTGATGCAATGGCCTCGATGGATGCTGTAGAGATTAAGTCATACCAACTACAATTTTTAGTATTATAACGTTAATTTATGTTATTAGAATAGCATGCTTTGTTGGAAGTGCTAGATTTTTGCTGTGATATCTCTGGAATGAATCCATACTTTATCAGTTACTTCAGTAGTATGACCTGTAGCAAGTGTTCTGAGCCTCTAAAGTGAAAAGGTAGAATTTCATCACATAGAGTCAATGAAGCAAATAGTGATATTTGAGATAGATAAATTTATACCTATGTATATTTATATACACATATATATAGTTTAATATTATTATTATTATTTTACTGGATAGCACCATCAAAGATAGAAACACTTAATGAGGATATACATTAATAAACAGAGCTCTCTCAGTCCCTCATTTGTAAGAACTTTTCTGGATTGGTAGCTAATGCAATCATCACTGAACAAAGTCGATCTGGTGTGAAGAGATATTTTATTCTGCTTCATAGCTCTAATTTATATTGGATTTCTCAGTTCCCAAAGGATAGGCTTTATCATTTTAGCCAATCACTTAAAGAACGCACATGCATGCATACATGTTAATAGACACACATTTACATAAGGTATGCACATAAACATATGTATACATGCCAAAAATATGTGTATGCATTCATTTACATGTGTGGATTTACATATCTAGACAAAAATATGTGTATATAACCTACAATGTATAGTTGTATATGTGTGAATATACACACATGTATACACATGTGTATTGTGCCTTGTATGTATATGTGTTTTATTCTAGCTAATCATTTATGATTATAATATCTGTTATATATAATAGGCAATATTATGGTTAATATAATTGAGAGAGAGATTGAGAACTCTATATGACATAAATGGAAATCTGAGTGGAGGTGAAAAAGGAGGTTGGGGGCAGAGGCTAGTCACTCTGCTCTCTTCACAAAAGGAGTACAAGGCTGGAGTTGTTTCTGTCTGTTCCTTTAGATATCAATGAGGAAAATTTCATTTTTTAATTTCAAGCTCAGCTCCTGATCAATATTAATTAAAATGAAGGACTTTTCCCAAAATATATATCCAAGACTTGACTACTTTTCCACCAAATGCCAGTTTTTTGACAAATAACATGACAAATAACAAATAAATATATTTATCCAAACCAATAACAAAGAAAAATTATAGAATGTATGCAAATGAAAATATATCAGACAATACACATAGTGAATGAGTTCTAACATTGGGAATGAAATATCAACCAATATTCCCAGATTTCATCTGAGGGAAAATTCCCCAAAGTCTCTATCATGGCAAACTGCAGAGAAATACAAAACTGAATTGCTGGCTCCACTACATGTTGACTGCTTTCTTTCCCTTTAGGGCACTGAAGAGAGTCTGGAACTATGTGTCTTCTCTCTCTGAAGCTAGAAACTAGAAGACCAAGATTTCTCCTCTCAGCTTTCTCCAATTCTGTGCTTCACTTAGGCATAAAGCATTAACCATTGAAAGAAATTCCATGCAAATGGGTTTCAAGGCTTGCTTTACATGTACATAAGCATACATCTATGCATGGATATCCCTGGTTAAATGGGTATATATATATATATATATATATATATATATATATACACATACATACATACATATATTATCCACAAATGTAATATATATACATAAGAAATATTTTGTATATATACATCTATACATTTATATTTAGATATACATTCATATGCCCCTTTTTTTGTATTACTTTGTTCTTAGTGGGGAATTCCATTGCTACAAATGCTTTTTGAATCATGAATCATACAACCTATTCCTACTCTTAGCCCTCAAAGCAGCATTGAAATGGATTCCCAGCAGCAAGTCACTTAACATCTCTGGGTCTTGTTTTTCTCAGTTGTAAAATGAATATTAGACTAGATGACCTGAAAGGTCCTTTCTAGCTCTAAATCTATACCAATATTTGTAACTATTTTTAGTTTATACCAATGATTCCCAAAGTGGGCACCACCGCCCCCTGGTGGGTGCTGCAGTGATCCAGAAAGGTGGTGATGGCCACAGGTACATTTATCTTTCCTATTAATTGCTATTAAAATTTAAAATAATTAATTCCAGGGGGATAAGTAATATTTTTTTTTTCTGGAAAGGGGGCATTAGGCCAAAAAAGTTTGGGAACCACTGGTTTATACCAATATTTGTAACTATCCTATTCTCTGGGTTAGCATTATCTATAATTTTTTTTTCCTGATTTCTGAAGTAAGTGTCTTTTTCTATTGGATTGATTAAATTAATTTATTTGGGTCTCAATTTCATCATCTCTAAATTAAGAAGGTGGAAATTCCATTATTTCTAATATATGTCATAATTATAAGACATAATTGTCACTTTTGTGCCTCAGTTGGAATAGGCATAGCTTATGTTCAGAAGATCCTAAACTAGGGGTCAGCTGGATGGCTCAGTGGATTGAGAGCCAGGCCTATAGACAGGATGTCCTGGGTTCAAATCTCACCTCAGACACTTCCTAACTGTGTGACCCTGGGCAAGTCACTTAGTCCCCATTGCTTAGCCCTTACCACTCTTTTGCCTTGGAGACAATGGTCAGTATTAATTCCAAGACAGAAGGTAAGGGTTTAAAAACAAACAAACAAAGAAGATCCTCAACTGTGTTCAGAGGGTTTTCACATTCCCTTTGAATCAAGCTCTCATTTGGAACCCAAGAATCTCCCTAGAGAATTTATCTTCTTCACCATGACCCTAACTAGAGACAGTCTGTAATTGCCATGTATTCTATGTAGTACAAAGTATTCTGTGATGAGAATCCTGTCTTCGTACTCCTATCCTCTCTACCACTACACTATCCCTTATATATACTCAGACTCTGAGGATGCAAATGGGCAGGCTAAATATTGATCGACAGAAGTCTAAATACTGCCAAACTAGTCACTTTTTTATAAAGCGACAAAGGAGGAAGAAACGATTGCACCTTTCTCTTTAGGAGATGTGTTTATTTTGTAGGTTACAAGAAATAAAGGAACCTTTTCTATAATCGTTGCTTGAAGGTACAGAATTTAAACTCTGGAAACTTCTTTGAGGGAATGAATGTTTCCTCCATGCAGACATGAAACTGTAAACAGAAAGAGAACTTGAGGTTTGAGGGAAATATCTGTGTATAGCATTGGAAGCCGCCAAGAACTCAGTCTCATTGTTGATTCTTAGGCTGCTGACACAGATTCTCTGAAGACCGACTAGGGGAAATCCAGGAAAAGTTGTCTTTCTTCTCACAGTCATGGCCCAAGGCTCAGCACAGTCAATTTGCAAAGCTGACAAGCCTTAGAAAACTATAGGACAACAAATTCTAATCATTTCTTTTTTTTTTTTTAGCTATATCTTGGCACTGTAAGAATATAGCATCCAATAAAATATTTCATTTTCATTATCTGCTCTACTGAAAGACAAATTTTTATAAATAATGATCTAATAGCGTCTATTTTGACTTACATTTTCACTGTTTCTGAGTGATTTGTTTGTTATTATTCTCTTTTTTAGGATCGCTGTAACTTAAGTAATTTCTCCATAAATTTTTAGATGCTCTGGTAACCCTGCTTCTTGTCAAAAATCCTTTTTATATCTTATATAAGCTCAAGATTTTTTTCACGTTTTCCATTTGTGTATTGTAAATTATAGCTTTTATTGGAAAAAGTGGAAAAAATGCAAAGTCCTGTGATCTAATTGATTAGGTTAGTTGTAGATGGCAGCCAGAACTTGCCTGAGTCATTCACTCATAAACCTCATTTTCCCTCATCAATGAGGGCTTTGCAATCTCCAGTTCTAGTATCATTCACTCTAACTTTTGACCATGGTGGCTGATTGAAGTGGATTTATCATCCTACGTTCATATTCAGAGTCAGTACTTGCCTGGAACTCTCCCTGCTTATACTTCAATCTCCTTTTGCCCTTCTCACTTTGAAGTGCAGATGACACTCTAGTTTCAGGCATTTATAGTTCCATATATCATTCCAGATTTGATAATACATTTGATGATAGGGAGTGGAGGGCATTTAAAATGGCATACCTATTTTCCCCTGTGAAATAGCAGGTCCTTCTAAATCCTACTTAATTGTACTGTGTTTAAAATGCTTGCAAGCAATCTTGATAGAGAACAAAATGAGTGACATATTCTCAGTTGACTCATAAGGCAGGATTTTTCATCACAAGGAAGATTACTTTTTTTAATCTTTTCTGTCTATAGTTAGAATCATGTTTAAAAAGAAGCTCTCTATAGGTTCACAGATTTCAAGTTGGAAGGGATCTTGGAGACCATGGAGTCCAGTCTATCGTTTTATAGATGATGAAATTGAACCATAGAGAACTTAATTAATTTTCCCAGGGACACTTAAGTTGTGAACTTCCAAGGTAGAATTTGAACTCAGGTTTTCCTTATTCTAATTCCAGTACCATATTCATGACAACACTTAACTGTCTTCCTGAGAGTGGCTTTTGAAACAAAATAATTATTTCCTGAATTATTATAACAAGCTTGCTTTATGGAATCCAAGAACAAAATCTAGTGGTGAATAATCATTCCTCTTGTGAGATGATTTTCAATATATTATTATAGTTAAGCTATTTATATCCCAAATCATATGATTTAGAAGATTGGTTATCATTTAAATTATTATATGCCAAATGCTTTGCAAATGTTGTTTCATTTTGCTTTCACACATATACAAACATAAACACAGTCAGTGTCTAAAGGCAAATTTGGGCTTATGTCTTCCTTAGTCCAAGACTGACACTCTATATCCCGAATCACCTTGAAAATTTAGGACATTTTTTTCATATAAAATATCCAGCAATAATGAAAGAAGAAAATTTTTTATAAAAGAAATAGAAAATAACTTTTGACAAGATGGTGGAGTGAAAGAGGTAGTGTCAGCTGAGCTCCCACACCTTTACCAAATCAAAATGTCAAGAATGTACCAAACTGACAGTCATAGCCACTAGATATAACAGCATAAGCTGCATTCTAGTAGCAGTACTAGTCTCCTTCCTAATTAATGGGAAAGAAGTACATACCATCATTAAATCTCTACATCCAAAACTGGCCATTACAATTAATCATAATCAAATGACTTTTAGTGATATTTTAATCTATTTTACTACAGTTTTCATGTATATTGCTTTCTTATTTTTTACAGAGATCCAGATATTTGAAAAATGCATATTTTTAATATTTATTTTCTGATATTTTGTAATCCATATTCTCTCTTTCTCTTCTATCCCTCCCAAAGAAAGCAGTGATATGATATGGGTTCTTCATATATTATCATATAATACATATTTCCATGTTCAATATATTGTGAAACAAAACACATGTCACTTAGAATAGAGAAAAGTTGTAGGAGGAAATAAACAAACTCTGTTTCTTTCATGGTGGTGTGTCCAATTTTTTTTTTTCATGAGTCTCTTGGAGTTGTTCTAGATCCTTGTCTTACTGATAATGGTTAAGTAAATCAAAGATGATCATCATATATTATTGTTGTAACTGTACAGCATTCTCCTTGATCTACTCACTTCACTTTGTATCACTTCATTTAAGTGTTTCCAGGCTTTTTGTTTTATTTTGTGATCATTTTATATGTCATTTCTTATGGCACAATAATATTCCATTACAAATATATACCACAGCTTGTTCAACCCTTCCTCAGTTGATGGATATCCTTAAGTCTCCTATTCTTTTAAAACCACAAAAAGAGCTGCTATAAATAGTTTTGTACAGGTTGCTTCTTTTTCCTTATCTTTAATTGCTTTGAGATGCAGACCTAGTAGTGAAATTGCTGGGTCAAAGGGTATGCACAATTTGAAAGACCTTTGGGCATGGTTCCAGATTGCCCTCCAGAATGATTGTATCTATTCTTAGCCCCACTAGCAAGGATTAGAGTCAGGATTTGTCCAGCTCCTTTTAAACATTATGATTGTCCCTTTTTTTGTCATGTTAGCCAGTCCTATAGGTGTGAGGCAGTATCTCAGAATTGTTTTAATTTGTATTTCTTAAATAATGTTAAAAAGAATATACCTCCCAAAGGAGATATATTGATTGGGAAGGATCTAGATAGGATGGCAATGAAGAAACCCAACTAGAGACCTACCAGAGCCAGTGAAGCACAAAACCCTTGAGACTATAGAAAAACAAGTTTATTTAGCTTATGAAGGTTAAGGAAACCAATAAACTCCACAGGGTCCCTGTCTCTAGAAAGCTTAATCTCCACCCACTTTTCTACACTCCCCTCACAGGACACTCTTCTGGTCTTCTCAAGCCCTCCTTAATAGCTCCCTGATCTATCTAGACCCCAAAGCATCTGACTACCTTGCTAAACTAAATATCCCAGATTGTCTCTAAAAGACTGGGGAGACAGAACTCACAGGTGGACTGAATACTTTCCCAAGTTAGTTTCCTAGGTGAACTCAAAGTCCCCGATGTAAAACCCCTTGGTTTACCTTAGCCAAATTACCACAGCCAGATTATTCACAGCACTTCAAGGAGACACAGATCTCCTCCCAGGTATTCCTCCGGAACCTCCTAGTCTTTCCACAAAACTAGTTAGTTCCAAGAAGTTGATGGAAAAGCTGTTCTCCTTTCCAGCTAAGAGAGAAGGCAAATCAGGAGTCACAGTTTTCCCCAGTAAACTCCCCAAAACCCCTTCTACAGAACTCCCCTTTCTAGAATCTTTTCCCATGGTTTGTGGCTAAAGTTTCTTCTCCCCCTCTTAGAGACAACCTTAGCATTTTTCCCTATCCCTTATCCCTTATCCTTACAAGTGGTTTGGAGAATTTTTTATGACTAAAGACAATTTTAATTTCTTCTTTTAAGAATTGTCTGTTTGTATCCTTTGACTATTTGTCAATTGGTAAATGCTGAGTATTCTCATAGATTTGACTCAGTTACCTATAAATTTGAGAAATGAAGCCTTTGTCAAAGACTGTTGCTAAATAGGTTTTCCCCCCAGTTTGTTGTTTGCCTTTTCATATTAGCTGCATTGCTTTTGTTTGTGCAAAAACATTTTTCATTTAATGTAGTCAAAGTTATCTATTTTATATTTCATAATGTTCTCTATGTCTTGTTTTGACCTAAATTGTTCCCTTATCCAAAGATCTGACAGGTAAACTTTTTTGTGGTACCTGATTTGTTTATATTTAGAAATGAAATACATTTATTCCAAAATAATATATCCATTTTGATTTTACCTTAGTATATAATATGAGAGATTGGTCTAAGCTTCATTTCTGCCATACTATTTTACAGTTTTCCCAGCAGGTGGATTTTTTTTTTGTCAAATATTGAATTTTTCTTTTAAAAGTTTAAGATCAAACATTAGGTTATTTTGGTCATTTGTCATTGCATGTTGACTATCTAATCTTTTACAACTGTCCTCCACTCTATTTCTTTGCTGGGTCTGATTGTTTTGATGGTTTCCACTTTATAATATAATTTGAGATCCAATACAGTTAAGACCCATCCTTCAGTTTTTTACATCAATTTCTTTGATATTCTATGTCAGGTTCTCCCTGATAGATTTTGTTATTTTTTTCTATCTCTATGAAATAATTTTTGGGTAGTTGAATAAGTAATTTAAATTAGGAAGAACTGTCATTTTTATTATATTTGCTTGATCTAACCATGTGCAATTAATATTTTCCCAATTGTTTAGATCTGATTTTATTTGTGTGAAAAGTGTTTTGTAATTGGGATCATATAGTTTCTGGTTTTGTCTAGGCAGTTAAATTCTCAAGTATTTTATATTGTACACAGTTCTTTTAAATGGAATTTATTTTTCTATCTGTTGCTATTGGGTTATATTGGTAGTACAGAGAAATGCTGATGATTTGTGAGTTTATTACCTATAATTTGCTAAAGTTATTGTTTCAGTTAGTTTTTTATTTGTTTCTCTAAAATTTTCTAGGTATATCATCATATCATTGACAAAGAGTGTTAGCTTTATTTTTCATAGTCTATTCTAATTAATTTTTTCTTCTTTTTAGCATTTTTTGTAAAATATTGAATAGTAGTGGTGATTATGGGCATCCTTGTATTATTGCTGATCAGACTGGAAAGGCTCCTAGCTTATCTGCACTACAGATAAAAATTGATGATGGTTTTTGATACATGCTTTTTATAACTTTGAGGAATGTTCCAGTAATTTCAATTAGTATTTTAATAGGAATGAGTATTGTATGTTATCAAAATCTTTTTCTGCATCTATTTAAATACTCACATGGCTTATGTTGGTTTTGTTAATGTTATGATCAATTATGTTGTTTATCTAATATTGAACCATTCCTACAGTAAAACCAACTTGCTTAAAATATATGATTCTTATGATATATTGCTGTAATCTTCTTGTTAGTATTTTGTTTATAATATTTGCATCAATATTCATTAGGTATATAGGTGCACAATTTTTTTATCTGTTTTGTTCTTCCTGATTTAGGCATTAGCATTATATTTGTGTCATGAAAGGAATTTGGTAGATTCCCTTCCTTCCTTATTTTTTTCTGAATAGTTTATATAGTATTGGGAATAATTTTTAAATGTTTTATAGAATTTATTTGTGAATCCATCTGGCCTTGGAGCTTTTTTCTTAGAAAATGCATCGATAGCTTCCTTACTTTTTCCCCTTGAGATTTGATTGTTTTAAGTATTCTATTTCCTCTTCTGCTATTATAGGCAATCTGTATTTCTTTAAATATTTATTTATTTCACTTAGATTATGAGATTTATTGTTATATAATTGAGCAAAATTAATCCTAACAATTGCTTTAATTCAGGATTTCTAATTTGGTGTTTAATTGGGGGTTTTTAATTTTTTTCTAGTTTTCTTTTTAATTGCATATCCAATTCATTTATTTTCTATTTTTCTGTTTTATTGATATGAACAACATTTAATGATTTAAATTGTCCCCTAAGGATGCCTTTGGCTACATCCCCAAATTTGGGTATGTTGTCTTCTTGTCATCAAGTCTCTTTGAAATTGTTGGTTATGTCTATCATTTGTTCCTTGAACTACTTATTCCTTAATATGAGGTTATTGTAGTTTCCAATTAATTTTTCTTCTTTTTTTTTCTATAGCCCTTTGTTCAGTGTAGCTGATAAAAATGTAGATTCTTTTCTATTCCCATTCAGTTTTCTACAGACATCTATCAAGTCTAACGTTTAAAAATGTCTATTTGCCTCCTTAATTCTTTTTTCTTGTTTATATTTTGGTTTGATTAATTCTGAGAGGGAAAAGTTAATATTCCCTAGTAATTAGATTATATTGTGTATTTCCTCTTGCAACTCATATAATTTCTTCTTTACAAATTTGAATGCTATGCCATATAGTGCATATTTGTTTAATATTGATAATACTTCATTGCCTATGGTTCCTTTTATCAACATGCTATTTCCTTTATCTCTTTAATTAGATCAATTTTTACTTTTGCTTTTCTGTAATTTGGATTTGCTCCCCAGGAACTCTCATTCCCAGCTTCCCATGTGCTTTCTCACATTACATCCTAACATAAGGAAGATATAAATTTTGTGTGGTTCTGCCCCTCTCTTTCTTTTCACCTGATTGTGGCTGAGAAAGCGGGCTTTTTTTCCAGGCAGGAGAATCTACACCCATAGATTTACTTTTTGATAGATAATTAGGTTTGAACATCTATTTTTTTTAGTTTATTTTCTTTCTACTTCAAGTGATTACTTTATAAAATGTAATACTTGGAGTTAGTGATATTAATTTATATCTTACAGTTTGTCTGAGATCATATTTGCTAACTCTGCTTTTTTTAACTGTAGCTGAAGCATAATAAATTTCTTTCCAGCTCTTTACCTTTACTCTTTGTGTGTCTCCATGGTTTAAATGAGTTTCTTATAGACAGTATATTGTCAGGTTCTGACTTTTAATCCATCTGTTATCCTCTTCTGTTTCATAAGTGAGATCCTTCCATTCATATTCAGTTATAATTTACTGTGTGCTTCCCTCCATCTTATTTTTCTTTTGTTTATCCTTCTTTTTCTCTCCTTTCAGTCTTTCCCTGCTCATGGATGACTTTGCTTTCTGATTTACCCCTCTCTTTGTGCCTACCTCTTTTTTTTTGTTCTTCCTCCCCTTCTTACTTCCTTATTGGGTAAGATACATTTTTGTACCTAAATTACTCACTGGAAAATTCATAAAAATGGACATGACTATGATAGAAATTAGCAACTCTGTTTCTGAAGATCTCAATTAGGAAAGAATTCAAAATCTGAGGACTTAAGCAACATCACTGGAGACATCACCACAGAGAATGATAAGCTTCCAAAACTGAGAGGAAGAAGAGGCAAGATAGAAGTCTTAGATGATTGAACAACAAAATGGATGAAGCTGCCTATCTTGGACCATGTTCCACATTCAGGTGATATATCTTTCTCAGGTTCCAGGGAGTCATTCATATTTTTGGTTGTAACTTTGCTACACTTTGTGCCTTTCCTGTAGCATCAATCACTTCCATGGACCTAATCACCCTGTAGTCCTCAGAAGGAGTTTGCACCACTGATCTGCTTGCTCCTGTGCCAACAAGTAGATCATAAACCTGATCCCCCACTGTCAGAGAAATGTGAGCTTCAGTACTATTTGGTGGTGAATATGTTTCTAATACTAGGGCTCACATATTTGGATCTGGGAAGTCCATATCTACCCCCTGAGTTTTCTAGCCTCTATCCTCTTCTATATTCACTTCATTACACTTCCAGGAGTTTGCTTTGCTTATGCTTTCCCATGAAACAGTATTTCCCCACAACTTCCCTCAGCTTGTGTTATGGTATTGCTTACGCTTTCACTTATATCTATTAGTTTGGAATTACTGTTCCCTCACTCACTAATATTTCTTTGTTTTCTATTCTAGAATTTGGTTTTGTTTTCATTGTTATTATTACCACTTCCTTTTCTTCTATACTGTTTGTATCATTCCCATTACTGTCATTTTGTATTTCTTTGTTGTTACTAGTTTTCCCATTTCCTAGTTCATTTTGCTTTGAGGGTCCTGTATCTGTGCTTTCCTGGGTACAACTTTATAAGTCTTCTGCACCTTTTAATTCTGCTTTCTTATAATTAGCTTCTGCAGGGAGTATTCAGGATGGGGACCACTCCTTATATACTCCTGCATGGTGTACAAATCAGTGACCTGTTGGGATAACTGACCACAATTTTGGTTGCAACATTGCTTTTGCACCAGTCCCTGATATTTGGAATACCTTTGGCTTCCGTTCTGGTTCTATATGGTTCCATACATGTGCCAAGCTGCTGTACAAAGTCTTTGCATGCCCAGACCCTTTGCAAATCTCTCATTCCTTTTATTCTATTCTTCATAATGTCAGTTTAACCCCATTTTCCCATTAAATACCTTAAAGTATTTTAAATACCTCTTGTACCATAAGTATCCTAAATATTTTAGTTATCATTTTCCTATGCAAAGAATGTAATCAGTTTAACTTCATTGTTTCCCATGATTATTTTAACTATATTAAGTATTTTAGTTATTTCTTCTACTATAGGATCTTAAGTATCCTAGTTACCACTTTTCCCATGCAGTGATATGATAAGTTTAACCCCACTGACTCCCTTCCCTCATTAAAAATTTACCTTTATATTTTTCTTTTAAGTGTCAGATTTGATTATTATATTTTTTTTAGCTCTGGCATTTTTTTCAGGAATGCCTGGAATTTCTCTATTTCATTAAACATCCATTTGTTCCCTTGGAATATTATGCTCAGTTTCACTGGGTAAGTGATTTTTGGATATAGGCCTAGATCCTTTGCTATGCAGAATACCATATTCCATGCTTTCTGATCCTTTCATGTAAAAGCTGCTAAGCCCTGTGTAATCCTGATTGTGGTTGTTTAACAATTGAATTGTGTTTTTTTTCTTTCTACTTATATTATTTTTTCCTTGGCTTTGGAGTTCTGGAATTTGAATACAAAAGTCTTGGAATTTTAGATTTTGTGATTACTTTCAGGAGGCAATAAGTGAATTCTTTCAATTTCCATTTTGTCCTCCTGTTCAAGAATATCTGGGAAATTTTCTCTGATAATTTCTTTCAATACGGTGTCCCGATTCCTTTTTTAATAATGATTTTCAGGCAATCCAATAATTTTCTCTCCTAGATCTATTTTCCATGTTGGTTGTTTTTTCAGTGAGAGATTTCAAACTTTCACTTTTTCATTCTTTTGAAGTTGTTCTATGATTTTCTGCTCTTTCATGAAATTATTAGTTTCCATTCACCCAATTCTAATCTTGGGAGTACCATTTTCTTTTTTGAGGCTTTGTACTTTCTTAGGGAGTTATTTACCTGCTTAAGGTATTGTATTTACTTAGGGAAATGTTTTCTTCAGTAATTTTTTGTTCTGAACTGGTAACTTTTTCTATCATTTTCTTTTCTAACTTTTTCCCCAAGTTGCTTATAATCTGTTTTTCTAAATTTTTTTTTTCTAAAATTTTTTCAAAAAAATCTCCTTTTTGGAGCTTTTTCAGGGGTTATTTTGAGTTTGACATCCTTTCACATTTTCCTTTGACACTTCACTTCATTTTTGTGCTACTGCTGTCTTCTGAGCTTGTATTTTGGTCATCTCTCTTGTTGAAATATTTCCTAGTGTCAGATTTTCTCTGTCTTTTGCTCATTGGGACATTACTTTCCCCCTTGATTTTGTCTATATGTTGAAGCTTACTTCTATTCCAAAGGAGGAGAATGTACTGTCCCAAGCTTAAACTGTGCCTGGGATGGATTCAGCTGTCTCAGTCTCAGATTGAGCACTCTGCAGAGGAGGCCTTGTTGGCCTACTGTATGAAGTTTCGAATTTTTCATTCAACTGTTTGAGTTCAGTTCTCTTCAATTCTTCAGAGAATGGACATTATTGGGTAGAGTGCCTGTGCTGGGTCATATTAGGCACATCTCTATTGCTACTGGACTATGTAAGTCCCCTTTCCTCCTACTGCTACTTATTCTGTATTACATTGGTTTTTTGCAATTACCTTCCTGAGACTAGACTAAGCAGACTATTTTTTTCTTCTATTGTTTATATAACAGTCATGTCCAAATTCTGCTGAAGCTAACCTAGTGCTTTCTCCTCATACCTCAGTAAGATGAATTCTTTGCACTATCTCTCCATGTTCTTCTGGGCCCAAATACTACTTCAACCCTTCTATTGATTCTATAGTTCCAATGGTCAATTTGAGATGTTTTAGTTCTTCTTGGAGGGCTGTTGGCGGGTTTAAAATGTTTTTTACTTTGTCATCTTTGCATGATATCTTCAGTATTTCCCTAGATCAATTGCCAGAGTTCTGTGCTCTGCAGCCACCCTCACCTGGAAACTTTTTCCAGAATATGTTCTTGAGACCTTGTCCTTGGTCAGCATTGGATTAATATTAATTTTTTCTATACTTATCAGAATTCCTCATATCTGTTGTTACTCATGGCACAACACCATTTAACTGAATAGATATAAGAAATTCATTTTCCTGGTCATTCTCCAAGTGATGGTTTATGACTTTGTTTTTAGTAATTTTTGTGAGCAAAACTTTCTTTGGGTTTTTTCCATATTACATAACTGTACAATTTTCAATAATTGTTTTCTGATTTTTTTGTGATCCACGTTTTTTCCCTCCCTACCACCTTTCCCACTATCCCCAAAGCAGCATATAATATTTGATAAAAGTTGTATATGAGTTATTATGCAATATATATCTCTGTCTTCATGATGGTGTGGAAAAACATATCACTTAGACCAGATAAAAATTCCTGGGGGGAATAAACAGAAGAAAATCATGCTTCATTCTGCATTTAGACTTCATTACTTCCTTTTTTTAGTAGAAATCCTGTATACACATCATTATAATATAGGGGTTTTTTTTAACTTTAAATAATCATGCAAATAAAAACATGTGTTTAAATCATCAAATTAGCATATTTTACAACTGATGGTCTTCTTTGTTCTTTTATTAGTAATCCTGTGAACTCACCCCAAACTTCCACACCAAATTGTAAGCTGCAAAAGTTTATACCTTCCTTTATGTCTCTCCCTTTTAAGCAATGTGGCTTTAAAAAAATAGGTGTTTTTCTATTTGGGAATTTATGAGGCATGTTACTTAACATGCAGATTTCTGGTCTAATTTCTTTCAATCAGATTTCAACTTTTCTTAGTAGTTCTTATCAGTTGGGGAGTACTCATCCCTTTCTCCCTACAGAATGTTTTGTGTATTTGGATATAAGGAATCCTACTCTACTATGTTTATTTGATTATCTAGGCTTTTTTGATAACATTATATTTGATTTGCTTATTGAGTAAAAGTTGATTTTGATAAATTTTTAGTTTATAAGTTTAGTTATTATAGCATTATATATATACTTTTAATTGCTGTGTTTCATCAATTCAATTAATTCTCTTGACTTATTCTAAATGTTATATTATTTCTCTGTGTAACTATTTGTTTTTGCTTGAAACAAATATGTATCTTAAAGTCAGAATACTGAGCAATGGCTAAAAAAAAGAAAAGAGGCACAGCTAGAGGGGAGGTTGGGTCAAAGCTCACCAAGGAGTCTGAGTGAATCATATGGTCACTTATTTTTCATGTTTCCTTGATAGCTAGTTACCAGAGGTTTCTGCTATCTTTTAAGATAACAAAGCTCAAGCATGTCTGCTCAATTCCTTCCTTCCTAGCCAGACCTTCTGGAGATAAAGAATATGATCAAACTTCCTCACTATGAGTTAATTCTGGCAAGTCTCTCTGTCTCTCTGTCTCTGTCTCTGTCTCTTTCTCTTTCTCTCTTTCCTCTTACACATAGACACTCACACACATATACATATATATGCATATATGTATATCACATATATATACATGCATACCCACTCTAGTGACATTTGGAATATCGTATAGTTTCCAATATCAGAAACCATATAGTATATAAACCATATAGAATTTTTTTAAAATTGGGCACTATTCTAGTGACTAGAATAAATTAAGGTGTCCTGGGATGGCACGATCCTGAAAATTAGAAGGCAAACTTTTGCCATGTATACCATATGGTAAATAGGCAACCAAATATTTTCCAGATTGTTAATAATGTTCTAGCCATTTTTATATCCCAGTGTCTCATCAGAGTGTTCAGGTCATTCTGTGTTATTAAAGTCAATATATACCAATGAACCAGTAAGATGTAAAAATTTGAGAATGATACATACCATAGATTTTTTTGTATCTCTCTTCTGAAGACCACTGGTCCAAATAAGTAATAGGAGCAGTAATAATAGCAACAGAAACAATATTAGTAATATTAATAGTAGTTGTTTGTCCTTTGTTTTGAAGAGGACCAGTGATATCATGAAGATGATTCCTTGACTTGGATTTAAATGAGACAGAGTTACACAAAGTTCTCAGGCTCACCCTCTTTTCCAGTCACCAAAGTCCATTGGCAAGACAAAAGTCAGGATGACTGGTGATGATCTCGGATGCAATGATGACTTTTTCATCTTTGATATCTGACCATGTTCTAGGTGTTCCTCAGTGTCTGTTGGGTTTGAAATCTGTCAGTGATACTCCATCTGGTTTAGTCTGGCTATTTTCCTGGTTCTACCAGTGTGTAACCACTTCACATGCTACAGCCTCTTGGAGATTTGGGTGAAAGTGAGGTACCAAAGGTGGAGGAGCATCCCTGAAAAGGCTCATCAAACCCTCATGCCTCTCTGAACACTAAATAAATTTAGTTAGTAGTGCAGCCGTTCATATATAGATAGCACTTTAAGATTTACAAAGTATTTTATCTCATCTTATCTTCAAAACAGCACTGTCAATATATTTCTATTAACATTTCCTTTTATAGATGAGAAAACTAAGGAAAAGAGAGACTAAGTAACAAATGTGAGATTTCAATTCATATCTTTTGACCCTAAGACCAGAGCTTCCTGTACTATATGACATATTTCATAAAGTAGCAGTCTGACCACAGTCATTCATTTAGATCATTTATGAGCACATGAAAATGGGATTTTACCAAGTGCCAGACACTGTGTTAGACCCTGAAGACATAAAATAAAAATCAAAGCAGTTCCTACCATTAATAAGTCCATTTTTAAGCATTCGTTAAGTGATGCCAGGCACTATAATAAGCTTTAGGAATAAAAACAAAGGCAAAAGGCAGTCCCTGCTTTCAGGGAACTCAATGTCTAATGGAAGATACAACATAAAGACAATGATTTACAAACAAGATATATACAGGATAAGTTGTGGACAATCAATGGAGAGAAATCACTACAATTAAAGGCAAAGGGGAAGGGCCCTAAGGAAATATATTTCCTATTAGGGAAGACCACACACATATGTTCATAGAAATAAATTTAGAATATGTAGAATACATAAAAAAGCAAATACAAGGTAATTTTGGATGACAGGGATGATTTTTTAAAATTACAATAATAATATTAGCTAACAATTATGCAGTGCTTACCGTATGCCAGTACTATGCTAGGCACTTTACAATTATTATCTCATTTGATCCCCACAACAACTTAACACTTTCCAGATAATCCATACTCCATACTTGCTCTTTGGGATTTGTTTGAAAGAGATTTGGCCTATAATTTTCTTCTGCTGTGTAATAGCATAGTCTCATGGCCTTCTTTCCTTGAGTTGATAATGATATTTGAAATCCCTTTAATATTTTTGTCTGTGTGGATTCAGTATTACTAGCAGACTTTTTGATCTGATAAGTTCTAATGAATGCCATTGTAGTAGGAACTATGATTTGGAAGCTCTACGCAGGTACCTTCCGTTATTAAATTGTCCTTTCTAAAAGAAATATTTGCAGCTTCCATCTTATCTATTACAAACTTTATGGTTTCTAAAGGGAGTTTGCATTAGGTACCAAGGTTATCCATTGGATTTTGTAGTTTCTATTCTTGCATACCATTCAAATGTTTTGCCTTTCTCTGCATTTCTCAATACATCATTCATATATTTCATTTTCTTGTTGCACAGCACAGTGCAAATCTCAACAGCAGGCTAATATTTATCTCTTTCATCTGCCAAAAATGAGAAAGTGCTTCACACTCCCAGTGCTTCGAGCTCTACTATTGTCAGTAACAAGGCAATTCTTTAGGCTGTCATTTGGTTTCAGATGTTCCCTACTGTTTGCATCTACTTCTCAAATTAGTGTTTACAGTGTTTCCAATTATTATCATTTTTTGTATATTTACATTTTGTTTATAGATAGCTAGCTAGAGTTTATAGCAAATGGATCTGGGCATTTAGTAATTCCTTGGATAGCCTCAGTACCAGATAATCTCATCGAACTGAACAACACAAAAATATAGTGTGACAAATTGACCCACTAATACACTTTTGAAAGAGTCAGGGAGGGGATTTGTCCATTTGCTTATACTACAGACAAAAGTGAGCATACATAATTTCTTGGTCATGGGTAGATAATTCTCTTTGAGAAGATATTTTCTCTTCACTCCTCCTTAATATGCTTTCAGAGCAAAAGGGCCACACAATGGCATCCAATTTCTTCAGCAACCATATAGCCCCTGGGGAATGACAATGAGTTCATTATTTTTCATGCTCAAGAAATCAGTCCCTGTCTAATGGAACATTTGTCCACTCTCTATAGAATGTCATCTATATCTTTCAAAAGAGAATGTGTTCTTTGTCCTAAGAAGGATTTAAATTTCTAGAACTACCACTCAATCTTGGATTCAGCAAAAAAAATAAGTGTTTCTCTCTTCATGTACAAATACGTGTGTGTGTGTGTGTGTGTGTGTGTGTGTGTGTGTGTGTGTATCTTGGCCTCCAGGAGAAGGGGAAATCAATTTATTTATTTATTTATTTATTCATTCAGTACATTTTTATTAAATTCCTATTTCTGACACTGTGCTAAGTGCTGAGGAACATGTAAAGCAATCCTAAAATATGATCATTACCTTCTAAAAGCTTAAATTTTAACTAAGGACCTTGAAATACACACATTGAGGAGTTCAGGAACTGCAAAATAAGTTGTTAAAATAATTTCTATAAGAGTTTAGAAAAAAAAACTTGCCCTTTTGTCTACAAATTTGTACAACCTGGTTGTGTCAAAAAGTAAGAAATTTCTTAACCTAGAGGCAAGCTGCTCAGTGCATGTGCACAATAATGGCAAAATTTTGCAGGAAATGATTGAAACAGATGGATTCTGAGGCAGTATTACTTATCTATTAATAAATATTTAAATCTTAGTACCTGCATTAGTGTTACAGATTGTGAACTGGAAGCCATCTAGTTAAACCTCATTTTACAGATAAGAAAATTGATGTCCATAGACTTTAACTAACATCATACTTTATAACCTAAATACAGTGAAAGGCAGGATTTGAACACTAGTCCTCAGATTTCAAATCCAAAGCTGATCTTGCCATAAGTATTTGGTTACTATCCTCTTTATATTTGCCATCTAATAATAACTATAATATTAAGGGTAAGGACTAGACGCCTTTGATTTAATTGTGATGGGAAAGCTCAGGTAAGGATATTCCCTCTACAGATGTGGCTAAATATGTTTCAATCTATATTATTCAAAGCTATAATTATGTAAAATGTGGTCATTAGTTCTAGCCCAATGGAAATATGCATGGAAATTTAAATAATGGCACCACTTCATAGAGTTCATTATTTGAACTAAAATAAACTATTACTATTACCATAGAGAATTTGATAACTTCTCTAGAAGTTAGAGTGACCAAGATTGCTAAAAGGTTCGATGACTTGCTCAGATGATACATGTATGTGCAAAAGGCTAGTCTTCAATGCAAATATTTATTACTTAATGTTCAGCTCTCTATTCTAATATACTATCTCTCCAATGATTTATCAACAATAATGTTAATAATAATAAAATCTCACATGTAGTAATTTAGGTTTATAAAATTCTTTCTTCTCAAGAAATTGTTGCAAATACTATTACTCCCATTTTACAGATAAGGAATCTAAGTATCTGAGAAACAACAACTCATTAAGAATCAAGGCTATATGCTTCTAATCAGTGCTATCTTTGATCAACACATTTTTGGAATTTACCGTTAAAGCTTATACAACGTAGGTTTTAACATTCTGAGTGGTGGAAAATATTTATCCTTTGAGGGTGTATTTGATGCTTTTTTAATAGTCAAAAGCAATTTAGAGCCAATTTGGGCTAATAAGGTGGGCAATTAAACTGAACAATACAATGCTTGATTAAAAACCAGAGTGTAACTAATATAACAAAAGTAGTTCATCTGTAGAAACTCAGAAAGGGAAGGGATTTCAGGGGCCATCTAGTCCAATCTTTTATCTGAACAAGAATGGATTCATAAATTGATTCTGAATATAATTTCAAAAGAAAAGCTCCAGAAGTAATAGGTACATCACTGGAATAAATATACAATACCCTAAGATTACTATTTTGAAAGACGACAGTATTTATAAATATTCATTTCCAAAGAGGCATTAAAATATAGTGGATATAGCTCTGACTTTGTAGTAAATAAGGCTAGGATTCAAATGCCATCTCTCATATATACTGTTTGTATTGACCTGGGAATTATGGTAGTAGTTGTGATGATTATGGCAATGATATATTTATATAGTACTCTAAGGTATGCAGTGTGCCTCACATTTATTAACTCATTTGATCTTCACAGAAATTATGAGAAGTTGGTGTTGAGGAAATTGAGACTGAGAAAATGTAACCAACTTGCCTGATCTCATAGAGCTAGTACTTGTCTGGGACAGGATTCAAACTCACATCTTCCTAATGCCAAATTCCATTTTATCTCCACTATACTACCTAGCTACTCTATGCCAGGAATTTTACTTAGGTGTAGAGGTTCAAAGAAAGGCAAAAGTGAGTCCTTGCTCTCACAGAGTTCACATTCTAATGGGAGAGACAATATGCAAACAACTATGTACAAGCAAAATATATGCAGAGTAAACTAAAGTTATTCTTAAAATAAAAGCACCAAAATTAAGAAGTAGGAAAGTCTTATTACTAATACTTGAAGGAATCCAGAGAAGCCAGAAGGAAGAGATGATAGGAAATAGTGAAAATGAATGCAATTGGGATTTGGAATGTTCTCTTAGAGAAACAGCAAGGGGATCTGTGTAATTGTAGTGAAGAGTAGCAAGCAGAGGGAAATAAGGTATAAAAATATTTAAAAGATAAAGGGCTTTGAGAGCTAAATAGAACTTATATTTGATCATGGAGATAATAGGGACCAGAAGAGTTTATTGAATAGGGTGTGACATAGTCAGGATGATCAAGTTAGTGGCTGAGAAGAAAAATCACTGTAATAGAGTAGGGAAACTAACCTATAGGTTATTATTATGATCCAGAAATGAAGTAATGAGTTGATAAGGTGATGCTTCTGTTATATGCCTTAATATGGTCTTTCAAGTTTACAGTGTTAGATTTAGGTGTTCCCTTAGCCATTGTTTAGAGTTGAAATAGAATCAACTAGGTTTATAAAGGTGAGAACAATTTGGTCTACTGAATTCCAATTTTCTTGTGCAAGTAGTTGGTATATATGTTTAGGGTGAAAATAAATAGGTTTAGATAAGCTACAACACATAAAGTCAGATATTTCCCTTCACAATAAAGCTATTTTAGTGGGGGACTATATTCCTTCAGTATTTAAAGTTACATTTTCTTGCATATTTGGTTTCTATTTTTATGATTGTATAATAATCCTTTCCTAAGAACTTTCAAGAATACTCATCTTTTCCTACATTTATGTTAAAAAACATTCTTGTCAAAGTGGTACCACTAAATTCCGTTAAGTTCATGTCCATAGCTTAGAAATAATTCATGATTCAAATAACTTGTTTATGGAACTGCATGTCCATTTTAAATAATGGAGAACTCAAAGAATAGATGTTCTCAAAAAGAGAACTCAAATGAATAGATGAAGAAAGCACTCTGATCTGAAAAAAAGATGAGATGGTTCATAAAGACATAAAAATATTTTTCAATTTATTTTTAGAAAAAAGGGAAAAAATATCAATGGCAGCAAGTGGCAGAATACTTTTTATCTCTTACCATGGATGGCAATATATCATCATTTCAGATACATGAACTTTAGCAAGCATTTAAACACCAGAAATCTATGCCTTGAATCACATAGCTTATAAAAACTTAGATATACATGATGAACCTGAGACTCCTTTTTTATGAAGATGTATTTTTATTCATTCCTATTGATTGATTAATTATTTTATGGATCCTTGGATTCAGGGTTAGATATTATGATTTAAGATGCTCTCTATGGTAGCTATGACATTTAATATTCACGGACATTCAACTTAACTTTCTTCAGCCTCAGTGCGTCATCTGAAAAAGGTGGTAATAACATGGTATCTCACAATATTGTTATGACGAAGGTAATTTGTAAAGCTTGAAGTGCCATATAATTTTGAGTTCTTATTATTGCAGGGAAATTTTTCAATAAAGTAGGCAATTAAATTAAACAATATATGGGTATAAACCACATTTTAGGACATAAAGTACTATAGAAATGCTACTTTTATTATTATTAAATTTCATAGGATCATAGTTTTAAAGTAGAAAGGAACATTGGAGTCACCAAGACCAATTTTACATATGAGGAAAAATTGATGCATGGTAAATTGAAATAACCTGATGAAAGGTTCTAAATTGTCTATAATCAAGTTAGATTACCACTGAAGTTAGTCTGTCATAATTACCAGCTCACTGTGTAATAAACACACATGTGCTCACAACACACACATATATACACCCCAACAGCACCCCAACAACAACAGTAACAATACCTTTCCAAAGGATTTGAATGGAAACTTCCAGGTGTCATTGTAGAAACCTATCAGATTAGCCTCCTGAAGTGCTTTTGTTGATCATTTAGTCATGCTAATTAGATTGAAGGATACTGGCATATGATTCTGTGTCATCTTCACATTTTTTACTTTTAGCCCAGGGTTTTGCACAATTTGGCTAAATAACCCTTTCCTATCACCCACTTGCATCTCATTTCATGATACTTGCCTCCATGAACTCTATGCTCTAGACAAGTTGTACTGCTAATCCTTGGACTATTAACCTTTCCTTTAAGTCAGTACCCCATCTCTTGCCTTTACATCTTTGTTATAGCTCATGGCTGAAATGAACTCACTTCTTTTCTTTACAGCTCAGAATCAATGACTTGCTTCAAGGTGTGTGGATGAAGCTCTCTCTTCCAGAAAGTCTTATCTGAATGCATTCCATATACCTCTGGCAGTTGTTAGAGCTCTCATCTTTCTCAAATTATTTAAAATTTTATTTCTTTGTAGAATTCAAGTTTCTTTTAAATAATATGTTTCTCCCTTCTCTTTATATTCCCTGTGGCTCACAGGTTACTTCCATTTTTAAAAAATGTTTATAATTGTTGGGAACTTCTAATGTGGCAATCTCCCTCAAGAGATGCAGATAATTTCTCTACAATTTATAATCTTGGAAAATTGCTTGGGTATAGTGCCCAAGAATGCTTAGGTAATAATAAGAGTAAGGTCTCGAACCTCAATTGTCTTCACTCTATCTCTCTGTCTCTCCCCCCACCAAAAAATAAACAAAACCTGCTCTACATAATGTATTTTTCCCACTTTTCCGCTTATGCATAATAGGTAATTAAAGTTTATTAGATTTAATTGCCTCAACAATGAGTGAAGATATGGTTGGATAGCATCTTCCTACCCTTAGTAAAATCAGATCACATATTGTTTCCTTCCAGAGAATATAAACTTGCCAATGGTTAGGATTGTTTAAATTTTACTTTATTTCCTAGCACCTAGCATGGTGACTTGATTGTAAGAGTCTCTAAAAATGCTTGTAGATGAATTGATTCATTCATTAAGAACAAACCATTCCAGACTAACTATATTTCCTGTTCTCACAGTATAATATGGCTGAAAAGTAAGTGCAATTATATAAACATATAACACTTGGACTATAGAAACCATTTGAAGAAGTTTCTAATGCTGTACTCATGAGCTAAATAATAGTACAGTTAGGAAGATGTGCAATTGTTGAATAAATCAGCATTACTTATCGTCAATACCAACTCAAAAGAAGAGTGAAGGTAGAGAGCTACAAAGATTAATTCTCAGCCCTTTAATTTGTAACATATTTATGTATGACAGATAACTCTTAGATGGTATTCTTTTTGAATTTTTATGAAACTTGAAATGATGAACTAACATTCTGTTGTTAGTCCAAAAACAACAGGAAAATTTTATATAATAGAATGATGAAAACTGATATGAAAGTAAATGATTTTTAAATAGAAAAAAGTAAAGTTTTATATTTAACTTTTTAAAAAATCAAATGCCCAAATATAGTACATAAAAGATTTGTCTAGAAAGCAAATTCATGTGAATAACATCTGGTATAGTAGAAGGTGAGGGAGGAGGGCAAACATTTGTTGTTGTTTATGTGTTTCACTCATGTCTGACTCTTTGAGAACTCATTTGGGGTTTTCTTGGTAAAAATGATAGAGTGGTTCACTATTTTTGTCTCCAGCTGATTTTACAAATAAGGAAATTGAGGAAAACAGGAATTAAATGATTTTCCTAGTGACACACATCTAGTAAGTGTCCAGGCCCAGATTTTAACTCAGCAAGATAGGTTTCTCAGACTCTGGGCCCTGCACTCTATCCATTATGCCACCACTGGTAGTAGTCAGTGGCCTTCAAATTCAATGTGAGCAAAACATTTGACCTATCAACCAATTAAGTTCTTATATTCTATGATTAAAATAAGAATAGAAGACAGATGTAAATAACAGGAAAGGTAATATTTGTACTGTACTCTGTCCTTATCAAGGAATGGGTCAAATTATGTTCTATATTTTATTACTATATTTTAGAAAAGATATAAATAATACAAGTTAGATCAAATCCAGAATATGGCAACTAAGATGGAATGAGGACTGATTTGAGATGTTTAGCCTGGAGATAAGAAAAGTTAATAGGAATATTATAGCTATCTTCATATATTTATCTGAAGAACAGTCAAAGAAAAGAAGGACTAGCCTTATTCTACTTGTCCACCAAGTACAGATATGGGGGGAAATGGTGGAAACTGATGAAAAACAAAATGCATTTGATGTAAGTAAAACTTTCAAATGATTAGACTTGTCAAATAATGAAGAGGAGCCATGAAAAAGATCGATTTTCCTTGGAGATCATGGGAAGAGAGATTTAGAGCTAGATGGGATTATGGGATCATATTTCTCATTTTGCAGATTAAAAAAAATCAAGGCATAGAACAGTGTTTTGTCTTGGAAAAGGTCAAACAGATAATAAGTTTTTAGGGTAGAATTGGAATGCTGGTCCTTTGACTCCAGAGTCAGTGAGCGATCTACTGATGATTTTAGGTACAAGATGGATTTACTAAAAATTGGGGATATTGTAGAAGATATTATTGGTTAGTATTAAGTACATAATTGGAACACCTTCTGACTGTATGATTTTGTGAATTTGTGGCATGGAAGAAAAGAAAATGGCAAGCAGAGAACATTCAAATATAGAGTGACATGAGAGAATTCATATATTCCTTTTAATTTTTTTCATTTATTTTGTTAAATAATTCCAATTAGATGTAAAATGATCATAACAATTTTTTTAATTTTGAGTTTTGAATTCTCTTTTCCCAAACATCCTTGTTCTTTGAGATGAAAAACAACTTGATACTGTTAGTATATGTAAAATTATGTAAAACGTATCCATTTAAGTCACATTGTGAAAAAAAGCACAAACAAAATAAAACAATATTGCTATAAAGAAAAAAAAGTTTTTAGTGCTTGCTTCAGTCTGAATTAATAATTCATCAGTTCTCTTTGTGAAGGTAGATAACATCTTTCATCATAGGTCCTTGGGAACTGTCTTGGATAATTGTCTTGATCAGAGTAACTAAATCTTTTAGAGTTGATTATCCTTACAATATTGTTGTTTTTGTATGTAGTATTCTCCTGGTTCTGCTCAATTCACTTTGCATCAATTCATGCCTTCCTAATTTTTTCTGACATTATTCTGTTTCTTGTTTCTTATTGCACAGTAGTGTCCCACCACAAGCATATACCAAAACTTAAATCATCTCCCACTTGATGGGTATTTCCTCAATTTCCATTTCTTTGCCTCCACAAAAAAGAATTGCTATAAATATTTTTTGTAAAAAATATATCACTTTTGGATGTTAATATAGTAGTGGTATTGCAGTGCCAAAGAGTATCCAGAGTTTAAAATCTTTTTGAATGTGATTCAGAATTGTTAACCTTCAATAGTTGAAGAACAAATCCACCAAGCAATGAATATGTCTGAATTTTTCACATGTGCTCCAGCATCTGTCATATGCCTTCTGTGTCATGTTAGCCAATCTGATAGGTGTGAGATAATATCTCAGAGTTGGCTTAATTTGCATCTCTAATCATTCATTTTTTTGGAACTTTTTTCATGTGACTATTGATAACTTTAATTGATCTTTTGAAAATTGCCTCTTCATATCTTTTGAACATTTATATCAATTGAGAAATGTTTTTCCTATGAAACTGGCTCAGTTCCAGAGAAACTTACTATAAATATTTCCTCCAGTTTCTTGTTTTCCTTCTAATTTTGTCTGTGTTAGTTTGTTCCTGCAAAAGCTTTTTAATTTCCTATAATGAATATTATCAATTTTATTTTCTGTAATCTTTTCTATCTCTTGTTTGATCATAAACTCTTCTCTTATCAATAGATATGACAGGGACATTTTTCCATCCTCCCTAATTTATTTATCATGTAACCCTTTCTGTTTAAATCATTTACTGTTTTGACATTATCCTGGTATTATCGTATCCCTAGGTTCTGCTAAACTGCTTTCTAGTTTTCCCAGCAATTTTTGTCACAAAGTGAGTCATTACTCCCAAACATTTGGAACTTTCTGTGACCAGATTACTACAGTCATTTACTATCATTTATTATGTACCTAATCTAGTCCAATGATCCAACTATCTTTTAGCCAGTATCAGATTGTTAGGATGATTGCCATTTTTAGTAAAGCTTGAAATCTTTTACTCTTAGGTCATGTTCTTTAATCTTTTCCCTCTTCCCCCTACTGATTCCCTTGATATTCTTTACCTTTTGCTCTACCATATGTATTTTCTTTCTTTTTTTTTTTAGCTATATAAAACACTTATTTAGTAGTTTGGCCAGGACCTGAATTAGTAAATTAACCTAGATAAAATAGGTATTTCTATTATGTTGGCTCAACCTACCTATGAGCAATTAAAATTTCTTCACTTATTTAGATCTGTCTTTATTTGTGTGAATAATGTTTTTTAATTGTTTTCATGTAATTCCTGGCTTGTCTTTACACATAGAATCCAAAGAATTTTATATTTTCTGTAGTTATTTTAAGTGGAATTTCTCTTTCTCTCTCTTCCTGATGGGTTTTATTGGTAGTATTTAGAAATGCTGATTATTTATGTGGGTTTATTTTATATCCTGCAACTCTGCTGAAGTTGTTAATTGTTTCAACTAGTTTTTTTTTTCAGTTGATTAGCTAGGGATTTCTAAGTATACTGTCATATCATCTGCATAGAATGATAATTTTATTTCCTCAGAAAGATTATACTCAATTTTGATTCATGTTTATAATACTAGCTCCTTTGCCTTTTGAAATATAATATTCTTAGCTTAGTTATTCCACACCACATGGACTGTGGAATAAGAATTCATGAAACTAGGACCTACTTGTACCAAAATATTTATAGCAACTCTTTTTAGGCTTGCCAAGAATTGGAAACTGAAGGGATGTCCATCAATTGGGGAATGGCTGAGCGAATTGTGGTTTATGATTTAAATGGAATACTATTATTCCATGAGAAATGACATACAAGATGATTAAAAACAAAACAAACCTGGAAAGAGTTCTATGAAGTGAAATAAAATGAAGTGAGCAGAACCAGGAGAATGTTTTACATAATAACACCAATGATGTACAATGATCAACTGTGAATGACTTAAAAATTATCAGTAATGAAAGGATCCAGGACAACTCCAAAGGCCACCTGATGTAATGCAAGGTGGCTAACAGAAACTTTTTGCTTCTGTAATTTCTTAAGGTCACAAAAAGTCAGTTAAACATCTTAGAATCTTCAGAAAGTCAGTTAGAACTTAAATCTATAAATAGAGGTGAAGTTCCAACTGAAGGGGCTTTTACCCTTTGGCTTTCGCTGTGGCTGGAGGTTTTTGCTTTGGCTTAACCTGTTGGCTTTGACCTAATTGCTTCGGCCTTGGCCTGTGCTTATTTTGTCTTGGGGAAATTTAAACCTATCTCATTTCTCTGGGCCTCTCCCTGATCTCCCATCTCCATCCCTCCCTTTCCCTGAATTTCCTTTGGGTCCTGGTGGAAGGGAGGGCTTGATGATTGAGCATTGTTGGTTTTAGTTTCTGTAGGATAGTAGAGTATCCTCAAATAAGTTACCCCTAGTTTTAATGATTTGATAGAGACTTTATTTAAAGGGCAGTCAAATCTCCCAACTGGGAAACCTCTCTGCGACCCATCCCCCTGTTATGATTAAAAATGATGATGGCCGAGATCAAAGGGGAGAATAGTATTTTAATAAAAGCCATGCTGATAAAGATAAACTGACCACGCGCCTGTAAGAAACCTATTCCAACCTCACCTCCGCCATTTACCTTCCTCTCGCCTCGAGCTCAGGTAACTAAAGAGGAAGTTCCAAGTCACTCCCCCTACTTAAAACAGTCCCTCACCTTTAATACGTCATCCAAAACAGGAAACCCATGAAACCCATTGGACCACGGGAAATGTAGTTTTAAGGACCCCCACAGGTCCACAAAAGTTTGTCAAACACTATATTGAGGTTCAATCCTTCCAAATAGAACCCCAGGTGATTTTAACTAACACATTACCCCCCCCCTGTGATCCTTTGGGAGATAAATCTCCCCAATGGATCAGGAAAATATAATCAAATTAGAGTTTACAATAATTTAGAGATAAAAGGGAGAAAGAACAAAACCAATGTTCAGTACATTGACAAAAAACCATTAAGGGGGCAGTCCCCCTTTCTGGCATAAACTGTCCATTCAAAATAAATGCATCCAACCCCATAGTTCAGTTCAACTGCGCCCCAAAGTTCAAATTGGATCTTCATGATCCAGTGAAGGCTCTTCAGGCATCTTTTGGTGCCTCCACCAAACAGGTTCGTCATCTGGATTCTGGGGAGATGGCAAAATGCTTATCCTGAAATTACTCTCAAAGAATTTAAACTTTACATTATAAATTACAAAACATACATTTCCTTCTGAGAATTAACATTACCCCCCTGAGTTTACTTCGAAAGGAGTAAAAATTGACTTGCAATATAGATTATAGTTCAAACATTATGATTATAAAAACTTAACACATCACCCTCTCCCTAGCAGCAGTTAGAAAATCCTGAACCCCTCTCCCCTTCTGACTGACCCTAGTATTAATAAATCCCCTTGTTACCTATTCAAACCCTCTGGTGAATCATTGTGTTGAAAATTAAGACAAGGACTCAAGGGGAAGGAATCATTTTCTTTTATTTCTTGAGAGAATTGGGGGCATCCATCTTGGCAGAAAGTACCTACCCAAGACTTCCTCCAGCCATCAGTTTGACTGGCAGGGAGGGGCCCTCTTGACTCCTCCCTAAAGAGACTTTGAAATTAAAGAGAAACCTTCCAGGCAAAACCTAAATATTTCTTACTGGCCCTAATTTCCTCCCTGTATCCTCTGTCCCAAGCTTCTGAGAATAAACCTGTTTGAGCTGCCCCCTCCTACATACCCCATTTCCTTTATCTCCTATATACCTTCCCTTACCTTCATTCCTCCTCCAATCACCTTATAATCACCTCTAATATCCTCTTTATCCTTCCTCACACCCAAATTGCATTTGTTAACCCACTCAGATTCTTTACTTTCTTGATAACATTAACAAATAAAAGTTATTCACCTCCATAGAAAGAAATAAAGTGGTCTGAATGCAGATGGAAGCATATCATTCTTCACTTTAATTCCTTCATGAACTTTTTACAACTGTAAGCAATATGGGTTTTTTTTCCACAACATGTTAAATATAGAAATATAGATTATATTGTAATATGTGGGCAAACTTTATCATTTTACCTTCCATCTTGCAGGGTGGGGAGAGGAGGGAGGGAAGGAAAGAATATATATCACAAAATGTTAGAAAACAATAATTTAAAATTGTTATTATATATAACCTGGGGGGAAAATAGGTCCTGAAATTGATGTTGTCACCTGTGTAGTCCCCCTCAATACTTGGTCTGAGCTTCATGTGAAATATTCTACCATCCCTGTGAGACAGAACTTTCCTGTCAATCTCCTAAAATGTCTTGGGTTGAAACATTTTTTTCATTCAACCATTTGTTGGTTCTGCCACTCTAAAATTTCATTTGAGGTGTTATTTTGAAATTGGAGAATTTAGGAGAGCTTGACTGAGTGCTTCTCTGTCCTACAATCAAGGTTCTGACTCACATCCTCATCTTTTTTGATGAATTTCAACTAGAAATGTCTCTGGGACAAATTATTAGCTTTATGTTAGACATTGTTATTGTCATCATTATTTGTATTGTCATTTCAGAAGCATCAGATGCCATACCTTTAAAATATTATTAAATCATTGAGTATACAACAGGAACTGCTTTGCAAATTAAATTAAGTGAATGAGACTGATGGAACATAATTGAATACTGTAAATGTACAAAACAGGTGAAAAGGGGTCTATATAACCATGGGATGTTTGAATTAGTTAGTACTATGATCGAATCTTCTTGGAGTCACGATGCTTGAGAATTCAGCAAAAAATGGTTGTTTTCAACCCTATCATTAAACTAATATAGTCTAAAGAGAGGCAATAAGAACCAATTAACTTTTGCATAAATTCTTTTTTAGCATACCTTTCATTGGATCAGAATTAGGTCATAATACTTTTCCAACTGTACTGCAGAAAGGTGTATTTTTATTAGGTTCGAATGGTTATCTTTACCCTTTTCATCCTGTTTATGATCTTGAATAGGAAACTTGTGTGACAGTTATGTCTTTCTGAGAGTAAAGGGATGTTCTGACAAGTAACCTGTCTTCTATATGACATATTACACTAATTTGGGAAGGAAAAGTCTATAAAACTTTATTTTAGGATCATTGTTATAGAGATAGGAGGAAGCTAAGAGATAGATCCAACCTTCTCTCATTTAATATATTAAAAAAAAAGAGTTGAATTGATCAGTCACATAGGTATTAACCATCAGCAGTCGGATTTAGCCCAGGTCCTCTGTTTCTGAAACTAGGATTTTTTTCATTACATTGTACAACTTAATAATGAGATTGAATTAGAAGAACAAGCTTTCTCTGCTTCTGACTGTGCCTACGTGTACCATGCCGTTTGTTGCCCAAATATTTTCTTTTCTTTGAATGTAACCTTGGGCTAAGAATGAAGAGAGATTTTAGGCTTAGCATCTTCTGGATACTGAAGATTATAAAATGGGACCACATTATTTTGTTCAAAATATTTTCTACTGTATTTTATTATTTGACTCAAAAGGAATTCCTATAGAAATTAGAAAAAATCTAACATTTCAACAAAATAATTAAGAATGCTAACAGTTTCTTGCATTATATATTTTTTTTACTTTGAAAATATAGTTGCATTTAAATCAGATGTAAAATAAAATTAGATTGTCACATTTACCAGATCCTTTACACTATTATAAACACAGAGATTCTTACTCATTACTCAGAGTCATCTTATTGAACTTCACTGACCTCGGCATGTATGATTTCATTGTGATATAGGTCACATAATTTTATTAGATCTTATTGTTTTTAGAGAAGGGTTACTATAACTTGTTACTATAACTTGTTACTATAACTGTGAAGGAAGGAAAATAGTATAGTAAGAAGAGCACTGGATTAAATATAGAAGGTTCAATTTGGCATCCCGGCTCTGTTGCTTGCTTCTCTTGTCACCTTGGAGGAATCAATCTTTCTGGGCCTCTTTCTTCTCATCTTTCAAAAGAAGGGGTTGGATCTAATGATCTTTAAGGTCATTTATTTCTCTAAACCTGAGAATCCTTTTTTCTTGCTCTAGTCTAGTAGAATTTATCATTTTATTGAGTGGAATGAGTCCTGTTGTCTTTAAAGAACCAATGTGCCTCCAAAACAGCACATTTTATTGAATGCATGAGGAAGAATAGAGTCCAATTATAAACTATTGTTTGATACAGAGTTCACTGGATCATACAAATATAGCTATATGGAGCCTCAGAGTACATCCAATATGATATCTTCCTTTCTAAATATGAAAAAAAAATGACTGCTTACACAAGGATTATGTCAAAAGTTCCTACTCGGAAAATTTAGGTCTCAAGTCTTCTGACTTTAGGCGTGGTCTTTTTTTTTTTTAATTAAATTATATTTTAAATTTAAGCAAAGATCAGTCTTCTCTCCTTCCCACATCCATCCCTTCATGCCCAATCTTAAAAAATGAAGAAAAATGAAACTTCAGTCAAAAATATGCATAGGTAAGCAAAACAAAATTTCATTGATCATGTAAAAAAAGATATTCTTTTTTTAAAATATATTCTTAATCTACATTCAACATTCACTATTCTTTATGAGGAGATAGGCAACATATTTCATCACAAAGTTTCAAGAATTGTGTTTGGTTATTGCAGTGATCAGATTTCCTGATTCTTCTTTTTTTAAAAAAAATATAGTTTTGTTTCGGCTAGCCAAGATCTACCTTTTCTCCCCTTCCACTAAGAAAGCAAGGAAAATAAAAAGTATAATATTAATAATATGTAGTCAATAAAGATACTTTTCCACATTGGCAGTCATATATGCCCATGGTTTAATATATATGTACATATATACATATACATGCAAGTATACACACAATGCATGTGTACATATACATATTTTTGTATATGTACATTGTTTACACTATATGTTATACATATAAATTATATACACAAGTATGTATATATATATGTGTGTGTGTGTGTGTGTGTATAGATATTTGCATGCACAATAGGGGAACTGCTAACATGGGATACTGAATCTATTTGGAAAAAATAGCTATAAGTCTCTCCAGGACAAGTCATTAGGATTTCTTCCTCAACAGACACAACTTGGAAAACTAAGGTTTCCATTCCTACCCAAATACCAGAGAATAGTTATCTGCAAAGTTGGAACAGTGTGCCCTCTACCCCAGGAATGGAGAAGAACCTCAACGGATAGATAAGGGAAAAGGGGATGGGAAAAATAAATAGAAAAATAAGAAATAGATTAAAAAAAACTGATCTTAGAAGTTACTTTAATGACAGGAAAGACCAAAATAGGAACTCAGACCAGGCCAACAATGCTAAAAAAAGGAAACATGTGAAGCATCAAAGGAAAGTCTAAAGGATGTCAGGTCCCAAAACAGCCCCTGGAAGAATTTGAAAAGAAGTTTAAGAGAATTGATGGCAAACTCAATATTTGGGAAGAAAAATTCCTAGAAGTAATTTTTTTCACTTCAATTTTTTTTCCAGGTCAGGCACATTTGCTATGAGACACTTTGCTTTTTTCTTCTTTTTGAATGTCCTTTGACTGTTTTTAATTTTTCTTGTTGCCTCATTGGTTTATAATTGATCCATTAATTTTTTCAAGGAGTTTCTTGTATGGGCAAGGTTTTACACATACTCTTCTGTTAGCCTATTCATTCTCTTTCTAATTCTTTCTTTCATAGCTTTCCTTTCTTTTCCATCTTCTTTCCTTAAATATTCTCATTTCATTTATTAAAAATCATTTTAAACTAATTTCTTAAGTCTTGTTTCATAACTTTCAGTACCTTTAAATGAGTTTATACCCAAGTTGTGTTTTTCTCTGAAGCGATGCTTTTAGTTCTTTTACAATCATTCTCTTTGTTTGTGTCTTGAGTGTCCCTGACACCATGATATCTCAAAAAAGAACTTTTGGGGGTGTTTTATTTGCCTATTCTTCTAGGGACTTGATGTTAAGATTGGACTCTATGGCACTTCAAGAGGAAAAATCTAGGCTGCACTTATTGCTGCTTTGGATGGATGTAGAATATTAATATTATTCTAGGATTGTAGGGACAAACTGTGGACAAAAAGCTTTCAGTGTTCCCAAAGTGATCTGTTTCAGGGCAAAGTAGGTTGCCCTCCAGGGCACCCCCAGTTTACTCCCTTCCCGCCTCTCCTCTACTGGATTCCCCTTGGTAAGTTCTGGAAATTCCTGAAGTTCCTGACCTGAGTTTCAACAAATGTAAAATGCTGTTGGATTATGCCCCTATCAGTCATCTAGAAAGCTGCTGCTGCTGCCACCACTATTTACTTATGAATTTCCTCCCTTCCCCACCTTCCAAAGTTTCCCTCACCAGGAAATCACTGTCCTATGCAGATCCCTTTCTCATTCTACCCTATATCTTTGACCTGGCAGTGGGCAGTGTGTGGCAATGCTGCTATGCAGTACTTGTCTTTCTGTTTCAGAACCCTAGTATAAGTCTGAGCGTGCCAGCGTATGGGTGTAAGAATTCCTTTTGCCCTGGTATTCAGTTTCCCTCTGGGCACTGGAGTGCTTTGCTCATAGTATGCTCCTGATCCAACCCCTGTCTTATGTCCACAAACATTCAGATCTGTTTCCCTTTACCTAACCAGACTAGTAGACAAAGGTTTCCCTGTGTTTTTTGGGTTTCCCCATCAGAATTTGATTTGGCGCATTTTCTTTTTCTTTCTTTTTTTAATTATTTTTCCCCAGATTGTTTGGTTCAATTTTCAATAATTACTTTCTGTCATTTTTCGATTCATGTTTGCTTCCTCCTTCCTCATTATGGTATGTAATAGGAAATAGCTTGTACATGTCTTATTTTATAATACATACTTTCATGTTTATCATTTTGTGGAAGAATTCATTTAGAGTAAAATTCATGGAGGAAACAAAGTAAAATATGGAATGCTTCAATCTGCACTTAGTTCCTTCTATTGTTGGATAGCCTTTTTTCTCATGAGTCTCTCAGAGTTGTCCTGGATACTTGCATGGCTGATAACAATTGAATTGTTGTTCAATTCAACAGTTGGTCATCATACTTTATTGCTCTTACTGTGTACAGTGGTTCTGCTCATTTCACTTTCCATCACTTCATAAAAGTCTTTTCAGTGTGTGTGTGATCACTTTGTTTGTATCAGTTAGCAGTAGTGCATTAATATCCCATTTTTTCCACATCCCTTTCAACTTGTATCATTTTTCTTTTTTTTTGGTCATATTAGCCACTCTAATAGATGTGAGGTGGTTCCTAAGAGTTGTTTTAGTTTCCATTTCTTTAATAATAGCTATTTGGAACATTTTTTTTCGCATTCCTGGTTTGGTGCATTTTCTTTTGGAGAAATTTGCAGAAATGAATTGGACCATATTACTTCCTTAAACTCTGCCATCTTGGCTTGATCTTTCTACCGTACCACATTGTTTATTATTTCATTTCTCTTCTTGCCACTTCTTATGTCACCCATAGTCATAGTTTTAAGTTTCCATTGTACATGATCTCAACAGTCTTATTCAGGGATACTGAAGAATATAACATGAGGATAGTGACTAGACTAGTATTCAGTAGTTATTCCATAGTCAGTACAATACTGGAGTTAGGAGTTATATTTAACAAATTACAGTGAGGTTCCATAAAGATAATACAAGCTGTTCCTGTTCTCTCCTTATTTACAAGATGTGTGGGTGAAGGTAGAAAAAAAATCAAGAGTTTTTCAAACTTTACCAAAGTACCAGGAGTGAAAAATGATAGCCAGCAGGATGCTGTGCTGTACCAGCTTGCTCAACCAGATGTCCAAGGGATTGCAGAATCATCGAGGATGGCAAAGGCAATCCCTTACCTGGAAAGATACTATAGATTACCTAGATAAATATTTTATATTAGGGGGAAAAGCAACTTTGGAAAACACTGTTTTTTAAATTTTTTTTGTTTTCTGTTTTTTTTTTTTTGGTAAGTTAACCGGAGTCAGGAGCCAGCGTATATTTTTATTTTATTTTTAATGAAACAACTTAGACCAAGAAGAAAATGAAAAAGTTACCTTTTCCACAGCCATTTTTGTAAGATGATATTTTCAAAGATCAGGGTATTGACAGTTGTCAGAACAGCAGACTGAGAGAGGGCTTATCGACATAGTTCAAACTTGACGTTTGATAAACTGTTTGGCCCAGCTGTAGGAGAAAAGCGATGTCAGCTGCCATGCATAAAACATAAATAAACTGCTTCTGATGCCACTGTACTGAGTTCTGTCAAGCACAAAGGTGACCAAGTCAATGTGCACATCAGTAGCTTAAGAATCTCTCCCAGGCAGGAGATAACAGGCTGCTGATGAGGGCCAGACAGGTCGCCAACAATATGAACTGACCTTCTCTGTGAAAGGGGGGGAAAAAGATATAAAAAAAACCCAGGTTAAACTCTTTTACTCATGTGGAAAATGTAAGCTTCAAAGGAAGTAGTGTGACCCATTAGGAAATGATGTAAAGGACAGCATAAACTGTTCTGTGGAGGGTGGCATCAGCTTACAACGATCCTTGCCTCAAAGAATGAAGGCATGGCAGGTTGGTTAAATAGAATGTATGTTGCTAATTATTCAATGAAATCCATTTAGCAACAATTGTTGGTTAAGTGAGTACTTTAGGTTCAAGAGAGAACATGGCATAGAAGCCTAGTCTTGAAATCAGAAAGACCAAATGTAAGTTTTCTTTACACACACACACACACACACACACACACACACACACACACACACACGCCCATACACATAAATACTTTCTCTCTCTTCTATCTCTCTCTCTCTCTATCTCTATCTCTCTATCTCTCTCTCTCTCTCGCTTTCTCTCTCTTCTTTCTCTCTCTCTTCTATCTCTCTCTCTCTATCTCTCTCTCTCTCTCTCTCACGCACACACACTCACACACACATACATACTCACACTCACACTTGGATTCTAGGCATGCCACTTAACTTTTTAGTGCTCATGGTTCTGACCTGCCTTGGTTTGGAAATGTTTTCATCCAGGAGTTTTCTGTAACAATGAAATCACCAATATAGTAGTCCCCTTCTTTATCTCTCTTCATATCCCTATTGATTGGTGCTGGTGCCAATTAGAGTCATTAGGTAGGAGCTGGAGAGTGACAACCTTAGAGCCAGGGAAGGAACGGGTTTAAGTTCTACCCTTAACACACATTGCCCATGAGTAAACTTTTGAGTATCCTAGATTATAGGTTATAGGTGATTTAGTGATTTGTAGTGTTGGAAGGAATTGACACACCGGGAGTTTTCTATGCCCATGAAACTGGAGCAGTGACAAGAAAGAGTTAAGGCAAAAAGCCCTGCAATGGAAAAGATATTGACCCCTTGAAGTTAAAGTCTAAATAATAATAATAGTCATAATAATAATAATAATAAATGGATAGTATACAATTTTCCAGAGTGTTTCTTTGGGGCTCCAAAATTAAGTATTTCTCCATTAGCTCAATAACTTAAGTGATATAGGATTATTGGTGTCTTTAATGTCACCATGATAGACAAAATAAATTTATTAGAAAGACATATTTATGGGAATATTCAAAAATAAATATAGACACTGTACAGAAATAGAGGAATAATAAAATGAAGGAAATCAAGAGACACTAATTAGAGGAAATAGAACTTAATAATTGCATAAACTGTGCATAATTCTATGTGTAAATGCTAGCACCGATCACATAAGTATTATTATTTATCTTGTCACAATATTTATTCTGTTGTGACAAGTCACAACATTTTTCTTATTCCAGTAAAGAAACATTGCCATCAGCTTGTTCCATTTCAATAAGGTAAATACTAACAGTTTATTCTGCACCATTACAGAAGCCCTGACAGTGGTGCAACTATGGTTTGATAAACTACCTTTGCTACACATTTATAAAATGATGGTGGTGACTAGTTTCAGAACTGAAAGTGAATCTCTGTAATATAAAGGAAAAAGCAGGGACTGACGGTCAGGGAAACCTACATCTTGGACCTGGTTCAGCTTTTAACTCAATGTGCCATCTTGTTTTAGTCTGGAGGCACCGAGTCCCTTAGATTCTTCACTCTGAGATAAGAGTAAGTGTGACTTGGTGGATAGAGCACTGGATGTGGGGTCAGGAAGCTTTCAGTTCACAATCCTGTTTTGGGCACTATTAAACGGGGATGATAATACCTTTAATTTTTGCCTAAGGGAATTGTGGTGAGGCAAAAATAAGGCATTGATTTCAAGCAATTTACTAAGTTTAAAGTAATATATAAAAGCAAGTTAGCATAATTACAAAATAAATGCATTGAACTAAATGAATATCTGTGGTCCAGTTTAACTCTAAGGTCAATATCTTTAAATTCAGAAAATATTATTACACCAGAATACACATAGGTGTCTCAGTCAATAAAGAGCCAGTCCTAAAGACTGGAGAACCTGGGTTCAAATGTTGTCTCAGACACTTCCTAGCCATGTTATCCTGGGAAAGTCACTTAATTCCTATTGCCTAGCCCTTATGATGCTTCTGCTTTAAAGCCAATAAATGATATTGATTCTAAGATTGAAAGTAAGCATTAAAAAAATAAAATTTATATATATATATTTTTCTTAGTACCAGCTAGGTACATGGGATATTAATTGCAATAATTGCATATTAGTCCAATTAAATAACATTTATTCTTATACTTTGGCATTAAAATGGATGCTAGATTTTATTAAAGACTTTGAATAAGTCTATTTATTTTAAGTCTTTTTATATAAGCCTGAATTATTACCTACTTTCCTGTGATTTATTAGTCACTTTTTCTACTTTTAATTTTTCCTTGAAACAATACTAAATTGTTTTTTAATCATAAATCAAAATATTCAGTATATTTTGTCATAAGAGTAGTTTATTTTTCCTTCAGGAATTTTTAATATTAGAAATGACTTAGAATTTTCTTTTTCTGCTTTATCCTTGCTAGGTCATTAGAATAACAAATTTGCCTCATATGCAGGATTTAGTAAAATGAATTTTTTTGGAAAACTATTTATATGGAGTAGAGGTCACTTCTCTTCTGAAAGTTCAATAATTTTCACAAATAATCCCAATGTCTATTTATTGTTCATCTCATTAAAGCTATATTTAATTTTTCCTTCTGGAATTGATTTATTGATTTCATCTATTTTCCTGTTTTGTAAAGTTGAACATTTTACAAATATTCAAGTTTTGTTTTATTCTCATTCTTTTTGTATGTAGTTATGCACAATAGTCTAGCAGCATTATTGACTTCTTTAGCAAACATAACCTCATCTTTCTCCTTTTTGATATATGTAATTTGGTATTTCTCTTTGTTTTATAGAAAATTAGATCTTCTAATTGTTAACTTTATCAGTCATTAAAAATAGTTCTGTTTTATTTATTAATCCCTCTAGGCATAAATCTCTAACTTATTGCTCTCATATCTCTGTTCTTATGGAACAATTTGCTTTCTTTGTGATTTGTGCCAATAAATTTATTTATTCATTTTTGAATTTAATTGTATCCCTGAAGTGTTAATTTTCTATTTTTCTTCCTTGTTAATATAAACATTCAGAGATTTGAATTTGCCTCTGAGCACTGCTTTGGTTACATTCCAGAAATGATAAGATGTTTTATTTATATTTTCATTATTTAATGCAATTTGCATATTATGTTCACTTTGTCATTATTTAATATAAGCTGTTGATCATATAACTCATTTATTAATACAGCCAATACTCCACTGATGCTTCCTTCCAGTGCCTCACAATAATGAATGTATGACCCTACGTTTTCACATTCTCTATTAAGTAGTTCCCACCAAGCTAAAAATACTTTTCCTATAGCATTAATGATGGACATTAGAGTTGTCTGAAAAAATCCATCCATAAGTGCAGGAGAATCATCAATCACTACATTAGTTATAGAATAATTCATGTTTTGCTTTCAGTTACTCTTTTTGTTGTTAGCATTTATTTTTTATTTTTATATAGCATAATATGATATATAATATAATAATATAATGCATATGATTTATATAAATATAACCAATTATAATAAATCTGCTTATCTAAGAGAAAGAAATAATCACATTAGCTATATATATTTTTGTACTTTTTTAAAAGTATTTTTCCATGGTTATATGATTCATGTACTTTCCCTCCCTTTTTCCCCTCCTCGAACCCAGAGCCAACAGGCAATTCCACTGGGTTATAGATGCATTATGACTCAATACCTATTTCCATATTAATCATTTTTGTAATAATCTTTTAAAAACCAAAACTCCACATTCAATACCATTATAAACAAGTGAAAAACCAAATGTTTTCCTTCTGCATTTCTATTCCCACAGTTCTTTCTCTCAGTGTGAATAGGATTCTTTCTCATAAGTCCCTCAGAATTGACCTGGATCACTGCATTGCTATCAATAGCAAAGTCAATTGCATATGATCATCCCACAATGTTTCAGGCTCTGTGTACAATGTTCTCCTGGTTCTGCTCATTTCACTCTGCATCCATTCATGGAGGTTTTTCCAGCTTGTATGGAAATCAAGCAGTTTATCATTCTTTATAGCACAATAGTATTCCATCACCATCAGATACTTGTTATTCAGAAACTTGAAATTTAGCTTTGTTGAACATATGGTTACTACAATCTTTTACAATTGTTTGTTGTATGTCTATTCTGTTCCACTGATCTCCTTTTCTATTTCTTAGCCAGTATCAGATAGTTTTGATAATTATTGCTTAATAATATAGTTTGAAATCTGATTTAGCTAAACTTCCTTCATTAACTTTATTTCATTATTTCCTTTTGTTTTTCCAAGTGTAAGAAGGAATTGTTGGAGCAAGCAGTGAGATCCCCCAAACCCTGTAAAGCTTGTATTTAGCCTACTATAGTGTAGTGTAAGTTTTATCTCCCCTGCCCTAATTCCCTGGACCACCTAAACCCCTGTATCTTCCCTGTATCATTCCAGTTTTAGTATATGTGTGAATTTTCTTATTATGATTTTATCTACATAAGTTTTATTTTGGTAATTTAATTGGGATGACATTGGAGAAGTCTATTAGTTCAGCTAGGATTGTCATTGTGAAAGGGAATTTTTATTCCCTTTATTTACTTTAAGTTAATAATCAAGAGCTTAAAGTACCCTACTTAACACTTAGTCACTAACAAAGAAAGTTCATGCCCTAATAGAGCACAAGTACTGCCTCCCCACCCCCTCTGACTGCCCCCCACTCCATCCCTCTCCCACAGTACTAGGCAAATTGAAAGGCTGTGATTGATTCCTGAGATGTGAGGAAGAGAGCTGAGAGGCTGCAAAAATTGTGGGAGCCTGAGAGAGATTTGGGTCTTTATTCTAGCTTTCCATTTTTGGTGGATTCTTGGTAGCTCTTAGTCTCTGGAGCATGAGCTCTGGTGGGATTCTTGGTGGTCTTGGCCTTGGGTGCACTGAAGGTTTCTTTGTAGTTTTCAGTGTCTTTTGGCTCTTCAGATTTTGGTTTCCTGATATGGAATTTGGATTCTGGAGAAGACTCAGCTTCCTACATTGGAGACTTGGGCTGAAGAGGGTCACTTACTCAGGTGAGACTCTTGCCTCCTTGGTGTGAAAGACTGCCCTTTGTGGCTTAGCCTCTTTGGCATTGGTTTTTGGTTGTTGGAATGCCTGACTGGAAACACTCTCATGGACTGGTGTAGTCAATAAAGTGAGGTCACTAAAGTTGGGGTGCTCTCTTAATTCTTGCTAATAAGGAGGGGTAGAAGGTGATTGAGGTGATACAAGAGGAATGAAAGGGATGGCTGAGTTTAGGGAAGGAGAGGAAGAGATGGTGTATTGAATGATAAGGGAATAGGTGAGGTATTCAGGAGAGACAGCTAAAGGAAGCCAGACACTTAGGCTAGAGACAGAGGATACTGGTGGGAAATAGGATGAACCCTTCCAGGCAGGAAAGGTATCTCTATAGACACAAGGAGTTGGGCCAGTCAGAAATGGTTTAAATCTGCCTTGAAGGCTTTTCTTGTCAGTTTCTCAAGTCCCTCAAAGGAGGAATAGAAAGGCTCCTCCCTGTCAGTGAAACTGATGAGATTCAGGAGGAAGTCTTGGGCAATGACTTCCTCCCAAGATGGATGCCTCCAGTTCCCTCAAGAATAAAAGAGAATAATTCCTTTCCATTTTCAACCCTTGCCTAATCTTTAACACAATGATTCACCAGAGGGTTTGATTAGGTAACAAGGGTGTTTATTAATATTCAGGGTTGGTCAGAAAGGAGAGAGGGGTTTAGGGCTTTCTAACAGCCACTAGGGAGAAACTCAAGATGGGGGAGGGTCACAGGACTGGGTTGGACTGAGAGAGAGCCTGTACTCCCAGCCAGGAAAGATTTGGCTGCTTTAAGGTAGGGAGTGTACTAAATCAATAAAATGAAGCAATGGTCGGCAACCATTTTGGCCGTGAGAGCCATAAAGGCCTGCGGAAGGAGGAGAATGGAGGCGGAAGGCACTGGAATGTGGGTGGGGGGCTGAAGGGCCCCCTGGGGCACATCCTGGGGCTCTTCCCGGACTGGTCGGTCTGGAGGTGGAGCCAGATATGGCTCGAGAGCCATACGTTGCAGACCCCTGAAATAAAGAATAGTCTCATTCAAGGTTATCCTATTTCCCCCTAAGGAAACTAAACCCACAAAGTCTAATCACTAAAACCCAAAAGCCACCTTCCTCCAAGAGCCCACAGGAAAACAGGAAAGGTAGCAGGGGAATAATATGGAGAAGGTCAGGGAGAGGTCCAGAGAAATTAGCTAGATTCAAATTGTCCAGAAACAAAATCACAGGCCAAAAGCAAAGCCAAAACCCAAAGGCAGAGCTCTAGTTGGACATTCCGCTCTCTTCAAGCCTCAGGTTCCAACTGCACTTCTGACAGGATTCTAAGGCTTCTAACTGCCAGACATTTTCAGTTAACTTTTACAAGGGCAAAAGCCTTTATTGCATCTTTGTATTACACTGGTGAGATTTGGATTCACATTCACAATCTAGAGGCACTAGGCCTAGGATTAGGACTTAGGGTATTTTTAGCTAGGTGATATTTTCCACCTCCTTCCTATATTTCCCACTTTAATATCTCTACCTTGCTGTAAATAAAGCTACTACACACCCTACTGACTCATAGTTTAACTTTAATTTTTATAAATGGTGACAATAGCGACTTTTTTAACTCATCAATTTAGTCAAACTATTTTTAACCCTTAGCTCATTTTAAATATATTGGCTCTTCTCACCCATTAATAATCTCTTTTCCAATTACTTAAATGGCTTTAGTTGTAAAAAAGTGTTTTATATTTATATTCATATAGTTTCTGCATTTCTTTTAGAAGATATAGTACTAGGTATCTTATTCTATCTGTGGATAATTTAAATGAGTTACCTCTAACTATCTCTTTTTACAGGATATTGTTCTGTAGAAATATTGATGATTTATGTGGATTCATTTTATATCCATTGCTTTGACAAAATTATCAATAGTTTCAATTAAGTTTAGTTCAATCATTAGGATTATATTTGTACATTATATATGTATATATGTATATGTATATATAATTTGCAAAAAGAGTTTATTATCTCTTCGCTCATTTGGAGACCTTCAGTTTTTCTTCTTTTATTGCTATTGCTAGCATTTTCAATATAATATTAAATAACATTGCTAATAATGGGCATCTTTGTTTTATTCCTGATCTTATTGGAAAGGCTTCTAACTTATGTTTTTAAATATATACTGCTTATTATTCTAAGAAAAAACCATTTATCCCTATGCTTTCCATTGTTTTTAAAAGGAATCTTTTTTTGTTTTGCAAAAGTTTTTCTTCATCTATCGATATGATCATATGATTTTGATGCTGTTTTTGTAATTAATTATATGAATAGTTTTTCTTATATTTAATGATCCTTGAATACCTGGTATAAATACTGTTTGGTCATAATGTGTATTTATAACATATTTTTGTAGCCTCCTGGTTAATATTTCATTTAATTCATTTATTTCAACTAATTTCAAATTAATTAAATTCATTTATTTCAAATGAAATAAAAATATTTTTGTATTTATATTTATTAATTAAATTGGTGTGTAATTTGTTTACTCTGCTTTCCCTTTTCCTGATTTAGGTATCAGCACCATATTCATTTCATAAAAGTAAATTCATTTGGTTCTTATGTTTTTAGAAAGTTCTTTTTTAGCCTATTGAATACCTTTATTAACATTTTTCCTCCTCTGTAGTATAGACAAATTGTGTTTTTATATTTATTCATCAATTTTGCATCAAATATTACAATTTTAACATACAATTGGGCAAAATAACTCCTAATAATTATCTTGCTTTCATCTTCATTGGTGATAAATTCACTCTTTCTAGTTTTTGATATTCATGATTTGGTTTTCTTCTTTCTTTTTAAAAATCCTGTTAACCAATGGTATATCTATTTTGTTCTTTTTCCTCCATTAAAAACAACTCCTAGGCAGGCGGGCAGCTGGGTGGCTCAGTGGATTGAGAACCAGGCCTAGAGATGGGAGTTCCTAGGTTCAAATCTTGACTCAGACACTTCTTACTTGTGTTACTCTGGGAAAGTCACTTAACCTCCATTGCCTAGCCCTTATCACTCTTCTGCCTTGGAACCAATAAACCAATATTGATTCTAAGATGGAAGGTAAGGGTTTAAAAAACAAAAAACAAAAATGAAAAAACTCTCAACTTTATTTATCAATTCAATGGTTTTCTTACATTCAATTTTGTTAATTTCATTTTTCATTTTTAGAATTTCCAATTTAATATTTAATTCAAGGTTATTAAATTTTTTAACTTTTAGAAATGTATACCCAAATCATTGATATGTTCTTTTTAAATTTTATTAATATAAGCACTTAGAAATATACATTTTCTTCCAATTACTGCTTTTGCTTAAAATATGTAGATCCTCAATGGGATGGTATTGATAATGTTGTGATACCAAGGTTGAGTTGGTTCCTCAGTACCTTTTTATGAAGGAGGCCTGTGAGCCTGATTCACAGTGACCAGTGTACTCTTCAGACTCTCAGACAAGTTTGAAAAAAAAAATCCAGGACATGGGTTTATTTGGAAACAAGGTAATATGAAGGGGAGGATTTAGGAATTAGGATTCCCCAGCTCTAAGAGTTTTAGCTAACTGCCTGCCTTCCTAAAATCTCCTCATGGCAATTGCTTCTTTTGCTTCCAAGCTCCTTAGACCCTGACATGTCTGTCTAGATCCCAATGACTGTCTGGCTAACCTAGCTCTATTTAATCCTCCCTGCTTACTTTTGTAGGATAAACAGTTATCCGTTAGCTTCTTCAGGGTAAACCCACTATGGTTAGGTTCAACTCGAACTGGGCCAAGCCAGAATAGACTTCTGGCCTTCACCAGCACAGGTTAAGTGGATCACAGGTCTTCAGAACAGTTAGGAACACTTTCAATATGCAGGAAACACTTGAATCTCAAGTAATGAAGGATTTCTTTAGACAGGAACACTAGATTGGGTATCTTTGGCTTCAGGAGATAGGAAACCAAAAACTCTCCTCAGTTCAGAGAGATAGAGAATTTCCTTCTCCAGAAATTCCAGAGGGTAGGAAATCCAAAAGCCCCTTCTGATTGCTGGTGTTCCCTCTTTTATCTTCTCTCTGTGTTTCAGAATTATGCATCCTCTGTTCCTGGCATGAGACCGACTCTTGCAAAAATGCTTTCCCTTTTGCACCCCATTTTCTGCTCTCCTTCTTATATGCTATATCTTATAAGTTTTGGAATGTTGTCTCATTTTAATTTTATTTCACAAAATTATTTATTGTTTCAAGAGCATTTTAACCCTTTCTTCATTTAAAATTAAAGTATTTAGTCCCCTATTTCTTTATTTTTTAATTTTATGATTCCATAGTTCCTTAATAAATACAATTTTTATTGTATTATGAGCTGAAAAGGACATATTTAACATTTTGGCTTTTCTGCATTTAAATTTCTGCATTAATTATAAAATTTTGCATCTAATATATGGTCAGTATTTTGCATAAGTAACATGGGCTTCTGAGAAAAAAAATCTTTGTATCCCCATAAAATTCTGACTAGATGATTATAATATTTAGTTTTTGTAAGATTTTATTTATCTTCTTAATTTCTTCTTAATTTATTTTTTGGTTAGATTTATTCAGTTCTAAGAGGGAAAGGTTTAAATCCCCTACCATTTTTGTTATCTATTTCCACCTTAATTTCTTTAGGTTTTCCTTTTAAAATTTTGATGATATAGCATTTTGTGCATATATATTTATTATTTATAGAGCTTCATTACCTATGATACTTTAAAAATGTAATCATGTCCTCAGTTATCTTTTAATTAGATCTATTTCAGCTTTAACCTTGTTTGAAATCATTATTGCTACTCCTGCATTTATTTTATCAGCTGAAGCATCGTATATTCTACTCCACCCCTCTATTTTTACTCTATTTGTGTCTCTCATTTTTAAATATGTTGCGTGTAAATAACATATTGTTGAGTTTTGGTTTTTATTCCAGTCTGCTATCAATTTCCATTTTAGGAGTGAAATCATGCCATTCATATTCAAATTTATAATTATTAGTTGTTTATTTCCTCAATTTTATTTTTTCCCTGTTTTCTTCCTTCTTTGACTCTCTGTTTATCTTGTTCCTCCTCAGAAATCTAGTTTTCCACACAAGCCACTACTTCCCTCATCCCTACCCCTTTTTTAGTCCCACAATCATTTTCTTCCCCTCCTCTTTTAAGTTTCATTGCCTTTCTTCCCCTTCCCCTTCTAGTTGTTGATTAATTAATATAAACAACATCTACAATTCTCTCTCTTGTTTTATCCCATGAGCTTCCCCCATCCCCAATCTATGCACTCTTCTAAGATTACCTGTTTTACTTTTTATCCCTTACTTTCTTATCTATTTATAAATTAATAAAAGACTTATTCTTCTAAATGTATGTATTATTCCCTCTTTTACTCAGATCTGAGGAGAATAAGGTACTACCATTATTATTCCTTAATTCCCCTTTTCCTTCATTGTAATATTTCTTTCATACATTCCTCTTTTATATGAGATGATTATTCAAATTCATTCCTCTCTATTCAATTTTATTTTTAATCCATTCTTTAATATCCAGTTCAACTCCAAAGCTCCCTACTATACATGGTCCTTCAAACCACTTGATTAATGATATCATTCTTAACATTTAAAAACATCATTTTCCCATATGAGAAGTAAACATTTTCACCTTATTAAATCCTTTATAATTGGTCTTTCATGTTATCTACATTTTTTCTCATTCTTCAATATCAAATTTTCTATTCAGTAAAAGCATTTTTTTTAAATGGCCATTTCCTTTCTTGTATGAAGATAATCAGCTTTGTTAGGTAGGTTACATTTGATTATAAACTCAGCTTGGAGTGCGGTTCTTAATACTATAAATTTGACAAAATTCTCTATATATTTTAGATATGAGACCTTGAAAAAGAGATTATAAATTTTTTTCCTCCAATTTTCTTCTTTCCTTCTAATCTGGACATTTGTTTTGTTTGCACAAAACCATTTTAATTTAATATGCTCAAAATTATCCATTTTACATCTCACAATGCTCTCCATCTCTTAATTATTCATAAATTCCTCTCCAATTGATAAATCTGATAGGTAATATGTTGTTTTTTCTAATTTGCTTGTGACACCTCCTTTTATTTCTAGATCATGTATCCATTTTGAGCTTATCTTGCTGAAGCATGTAAAATATTGGCCTATATCTTTTTCTCTCAAACTATTTTCTACTTGTCCCAGAAATTTTTACCAAATCATGATTTCTAATCCTAACAGTTTGGATTTATATTTTTGTCAAATACAAGGTTGCTATAATCTTTTACAAGTTTATTGTATGTCTGTCTTCTTCCAGTGATAGACCTTTCTATTTTTGATAATTACTGCTTAAAAAAATTTTTTAAAGCTGATACTGATACAGCTTTAATTTTACTGTTGCTCAGAATTCCTTAGCTCAAACAATCTACTTGCCTGGGTCTCCCCAATAGTTACTACAGGGATTAGCAGGGCAATACCTGGCTTGATTTGTCGAATGGGTATTTCAAATTGAACATCCCAGAGACATCTAAAACTCAACACGACTAAAATTGAATTCAGTATATTTCCCTCTAAACCTTCCCCTTTCCCAAATTTCCCTATTTCTCTTCAAACCACTACCGTCTTTCCATCTTAAGTTTGTAATTTTAGCATCATACATTTACAATGTCTCTTCCATCCAACTTCTTCTATCCACTCACCAAACTATCACTTCAGTTCCCATCCTAATTATACTAATTAACTGTAATATTCTAACAACCCCTCAATTGATCTCATTGTCTCTTATCATTCTTTTCTAGCCTATGAATTGCTTCAAAAGTACTTCTCTTTAAGCACACAAATGACCACGTGGGTGGGTTCTCATTCAACTATCTCCAATGACTTTCTGTTGCTTCTAGAATAAACTACAAATTCTTCATTTTAGCTTTCAAAGCTCTATAAAGCCTTCTCCTGACCTATCTTTCTAGCTTCATTCAACATTAGTTGCCCTCTTATGCTCTCCAATTCATCCAAGCTGACCTCAATTCTTTTGCACATTCAGTGCACAGCCTTTCCCACCTACATGCCTTTGCATTCCCTCTGGCTGTGTCTCATGCTTGAAATGCAGTCATTCCTTCCCTTCCCCTATTTGAGAGCTTCTTTTCCTTTGAAATGGAGTTAATGGACCATTTTCTGGATAAACTCTTTCCTATTCCTTTTAAATTCTAGTGCCCACCCCTCCAAAACAAAACAAAATCCATTTTGTATTTAACCACTTTGTGCATATTTACTTTTATTCACTTTTTATTTATGTTGTATATAAATGTTATGTATATATATACATATATATAATAAACTAAAAACACCTACACATAATATAAATATATATGTATATATTGTAATATATATAAATTAGATACTATATAGATATATATTTTAAGGTGTGGTCACCAGGAATCAATAATTCAGATTGATTCCATAATTAAAATAGACCCAAGTCAGGATGGGTTTTATGGTAGTTTATTTGCAATTAGGAAGGTAAAAGGTAGGGAAATAGAGAGAGGGAGAGGCTGGCCTGGGCCAGCAGAGGCCTGGACAGAGAGACGTTTAAAAGGCTAATTAGGGGGCAGCTGGGTAGCTCAGTGGATTGAGAGCCAGGCCTAGAGACGGGAGGTCCTAGGTTCAAATCCGGCCTCAGACACTTCCCAGCTATGTGACTCTGGGCAAGTCACTTGACCCCTATTGCCTACACTTACTACTCTTCCACCTATAAGTCAATACACAGAAGTTAAGGGTTTAAAAAATTAAAAAAAAAAAAAAAGGCTAATTAAACTAGGCTACAAGCCACAAGGCCTTAGCAATCAGAGAGGCAAGAAGCCTATTTGAGGTAGAGAGTCTGGAAAACGCCAAGGTAGGCCAAGGAAGTCAGCCTAACTTACCCACGTGACCATTCAGAGTGGAAGCAGCCTGAGGACTCAACTGAGATCCTTCAGCACCAAGTTTAAAGCGGGAACTGCCCCAATAGGAAGTAACCAACAGACTCTAAGAGATAGTGTCTCTCATCACTTCCTGGAGGTCCACCTCTAATTCAAGTGGACAAATGGCAGCCTCAATACTGGTTTTGGACTGCCCAAAGGGCAGTCCCTTCTTGATCTGTTACTTATTGTCACGTGTGGGTAACTCATCTCCCCTCCCCACTAAGGGAGGTGGGGATGACATTATCTCTGGTGGTTAGAGTTTTAACTATGAATGGGCTAGAGCTAATTCCATTTACACAATATACACACATTTTCTACTTCATTAGAATGTAAGCTCATTTTGTGTAGGAATTGTTTAATTCTTTGTACTTGCATCCTCATCACCTAGTCCAGTACCTGACATACAACAGGCACTTAATACATGCATTCTGATTAATTATTTTAAAAGAATGGTTAGATTTCTTAGTCTTTTTATAATCATTCATAGTATAGCATAATCTCATTAAATTTGAATTAGTGTTTTTAAGGAATGTATTTTTCTCTATTACTATACAATTATTAACATTCATTTTTGTAACCTTTAAATCAAAATCCCCTTACTCTTCCAGCTTCTTGAGAGGAAAACTACTTTGATACAGATTATACATGTGCATTTATGCAAATATATATTTCTATATAAGCCATGTTACAAAAGAGATACAGATTTTTTTAAAAGCCAAGAAAAAGAAAGTTAAAAAAAAGTTTGTTTCAACAATGCATTCAGATTCTATCTTTGGAGTACATAGTATTTTTCATCACAAATCCTTCAGAATTATTTTGTATCATTGTATTGCTGAGAAATGCTAAGTAATTTGCACTTGATTGTAGTACAATATTTCTGTTCTCTGTGTTCAATGGTCTCTTGGGTCTGCTCAGTTTATTTTGTCTCAGTTCATGTAAGTATTCTGAGGTTTTTCTGAAACTATCCTGCTAGTCATTTCCTATAGCACAATAGAATTCCAACACAATCATATACTACAACTCATTTAGCTGTTTCCTAGTTGATGGGCACCCCCTCAATTTCCAATTTTTTGCTGCCACAAAAAGAAATTCTATAAATATTTTTTAACATATGGGACATTTTTCTTTTTTTGTTGATCTCTCTCAAATACAGATGCTGTAAGGAGTATTGATGTGTCAAAAGGGACTCATAGTTTTAGAGCATTGTTCCAAAATGTTCTCCAAAATGATTGGATTATTTCATAACTCTACCAAGAGAGCATTAGTATCCCAATTTTGACATGTCTTTTCCAACATTTGATATTTTCCTTTTCTGTCATATTAGCCAATTGGGTAGATATGAGGTGGTACCTCATAGTTGTTTTGTTTGTATATCTCTAATTAATAGAAATTAGAGTGTAAATTATGTAATCTATATAGCTTTGATTTCTTCTTCTGAAAACTGATTTTCGATATCCTTTGACCATTTGTCAATTGGGGAAAGAATTGTATTCATATAAATTTGATTCATTTCTCTATATATTTGAGAAACAAAGCCTTTATAAACAAAATTTCCTTCTTTTTTCCCTAATCTTGACTGCATTGGTTTAGTTGGGTTTGGTTTTGCTTGAGCGTAGTCATCCTTATATTAATACTAGTTTCTACTGGCAGTCTCTTAAATTATGATTCAAGGATTACAAAGCACTTTATAGCATAATCTCCTCCAATTCTAACAATAATCCTGAAAAACAGTCAGGACATGAATTGCCTATTTACTGATAAGGAAACTAAGGCTGAGAGGTTAAATAAAAATTATTTATTTTCTTATAACTAGGAAGTGTTTGAAGTAGGATTAGAACTGGAATTACCTGATTCCAGCCTCTGTTCTCTTTCTTTTAAGTCATGCTGCTTTACTTTGATGAATCATTTAATTTGATGTAAAGTCCTAAAGTCCTTCAAAGCTCTTTTCCAGATAAGGTCTTTTTGTTTTCCTTCTTCACTTTGTTCAACATTTTCCTACCTGTTCCTTTTACAATTCCTTCTTCAAATAAAAATAATTTGCTTTTTATTGATACCATAGATGGTTTCATGTCTTCAACATATTGCAAAAAATTGGAGCCTCATAATAATTATCTTTTCTTGAAACTCCTTAGTTGAACCCAACTCCTTTCTTTCTTGTCATGATTTTTCCTTAGTGAGCTTAGTTTTTTTTTTCCTTTCTTCCCTCTACCTCAAAATTCAATCTGGAGAAAATGTTTTAAAACCTGAGTACTGATGTAAGTACTGGTATTTACAGACCCAGAAGTATGGGAAGTCACCGAAAGTCTTAGGTATAGATAAGAATAGAACTAGGAGCAAAAAGAGAAAAAAATAATTATCACAATACATGTAGTCAGGTTTTTGCATGTTTATCAGAGGCCTTCACCCTTTGCTGGGAAGCCATAAAAAAAGTTACTAAGTCATTGGCAGAGACTTTTAGGAAGGAGATTCAGAATAGCACATAAAAGAGAATTTCTATGACATGCATAATATTATAACATATACTACTACTTTTGTCCAGAAAACTATTGAATGAATACTTAAAAGTAATAAACACTGAACAAGTTAGGCATTTATGAGCACAGCCATCATGCTAATTGCTAGAGGTGTAAAGAAAATCAAACAGTCATTGCCTTTAAGGAGTTCACATTCTGATGGAGAAGATCAGGTAAAGGACTACTTACTTCTGAGGTATACACAGAGAGTTCATTGGCAATAGTCTCAGAGGGAAGGAAAGGAAGGAGTTGGGCTTTAGCATGTGGCAAAAAGTAAAAATAAAAGGGAAGCAGCAGAGAGTGCAAACTGCCAAAATATGATTAAATAACACTATAAGTAGCACGGACAGTATATCTGCCTTGAAGGAGTTGTTGCTGTTCAGTCTTTTCAGTCACGTCTGACTCTTCCTGATTCCACTTGTGGTTTTCTTGGTAAAAATACTAGAGTGGTTTTCCATTTCCTTCTTAGTTTTATTTTACACAAAAGGATACTGAGGCAAAAAGTAAGTAACTTGCCCATAGTCACATAGCTAGTTTGCCTCTGATGATGAATTTGAACTCAGGTATTCCTGACTCCAGACCCAGAGTTCTCTCTACTGTGGCACCTAGTTGCCCCTTGAACATAATAGGTACTTAATGTTTGTCAAATGAAAGATTCAAGAGTTTAGAACAGGGAAAAATCAATGAGGAATTGATTGATCAACAAAAGTTGTTTTTTGAAGAAAGTAGAACTGAATAATTTAAGTATAGATAAGATGTGAACAGGTAGGCAAGGGGAAGGGAATTCCAGGGAGTAGGCAAACAAGAGTTCAGAGGAAGGAATGAAAATGGAATGTCTGAAAATGGTAAAGAGATTGGCCGGAATGGATTTTGTAGTGTGTGTTGGAGCATAGCTGGAAAGAAGTCAGTAAAGGAAGTCTGAGGTAAAGTTGTTCAAGGCTTTGATGTCACTGTGAATTTGTACTTTTGTAGTTAAGGAGAGCATTCAAAGATTTTTGAATAGGAGAGAATAATGATGAAAGCATTTTGTAAGACATGATGGTCCATGGAAGGAGGAAAGATCTCAATATTGATATTTAATTCTTGACAATAATTTAAAGGGTACAAATTTCCATCTTACTTACAATATGGTATGATCTGTAGCATGTATATTAAAATAAAAAATATATTAAAATAAAAACTACCACATGATCCATTTTCCTATGGAAATAGTAAAATTAGGAGAAAGAAAGAAAAATCAGACAAATAAGGAGAGACAGAAAAGAGGAAGAGAAAAAAAATCAGCAAAAGTGATCAATATATTGAAAAATTTTAAATGCATGCAATGAGGGCAACCATATGAATTCATGGAGAGAGAACTAGGCTGGGAGATGGGGGGTTCTGAATTCAGATCTGGCCCCAGATACTTCCTAGCTATGTGAAACTGAACAAATCACTTAATCTCAATTACCTCACTCTTACCACTCTTCTGCCTAGGAACCAATACCCAACACTGAAATCAGAAGATAAGAGTTTTTAAAAAATCAAATTAAAAAAAAATACATGCAATGTTTCATTCCTATAGACTGGCAAGGTCTGCAAAGGAATAGAAGGAAATGTCTGTTCAATTCTTTTGGGACACACATTTGCTTTTTCCAGTTATTGAGAACTTTCTTTGCTTTTGTGAACAGTGTTATTCAAATATTCTCTGTTGACAGAGAGATTCCCATGACTTTTTATTTCTTTTTTTTTTTATTAATTTAGAATATTTTTCCATAGTTACATGAATCATGTTCTTTCCCTCCCCTCCTAGCACCCTCCCTCTCATAGCCAACCAGCAATTCCACTGGGTTTTTTACATGTATCATTGATCAAGACCTATTTCCATATTATTATTTGCACTAGAGTGATTGTTTAAGTCTACATCCCCAATCATAGCCCCATTGACCCATGTGATCAAGCAGTTGTTTTTCTTCTGTGTTTCTGCTCCCAAAGTTCTTTCTCTGGATGTGGACAGTGTTCTTTCTCATAAGTAGCTCTGGATTGTCCTTCATCATTGCATTGCTTCTAGTAGAGATGTCCATTAAATTTGATTTTACCATAGTGTATTCATCTCTGTGTACAATGTTCGCCTAGTTCTGCTCCTTTTGCTCTTCATTAATTCCTGGAGGTCATTCCAGTTCACATTCCATGTCTTTTATAAACCTGCAGTTATTTCATTTTATTTTTTCTCTTTTTAACTTTTTTCAATTAACCACCACTAACCAACAAAATTTAAATAAATGAATACATGAAAAATTATTTGTAAAACCACAAACTCTACATTATTTAAATATATGTAAATTATATATGTGTGCTAATATTAACGTCTTTTGAGTTTCCTTTGAAATCATTTTAATTTGATCTATGTTTGTATTTTCATTGTTTTTGTCCTGATTTCTTTCATTCAAAGATATTCTATTATCCCAGTTACATGCAATAACAATTTTCAGCATACATTTCCCAAAATTATAAGATCCAAATTGTCTCCTTTTCTTCCTTCCCTCCCTACTCTCAGAGGTGATAAGCAAAATAAACAGGATTATACCTAAATTATTATGCAAAATAGAGTTCCTTATTGGTCATTGTTCTAAGAGAACATCATATAAAAGGAAAACCACAAAATAAAACAATAAACTAATGCAAAAGGTAGTATGTTTTGATTTGCATCTGACTCCAATAGTTCTTTCTCTGGGAGTAGATAGCATTCTTTTTCATGTGTCCTTCAGAATTGGGTTAGATCATTGTATTGTTCAGAGTAACTAAGTCTTTCACATATGATCATTGTAAATTATTGCTGTTAATTGTGTACAATGTTCTCCCAATTTTCCTTATTTTGCTCTGCATCAATTCATGTAGAGCTTCCCAGATGATTTTTTAAATGATCCTGCTCATTATTTCTTACAGTGTAATAGTATTCCATCACAATCATTTAACTCAAATTGTTCAGCTATTCCATAGTGTTCAATTTTTTAGCACCACAAAAAGAGCTGCTATAAATAGTTTTGTACAAGTAGGTCCTTTCCATTTTTTATTATCTCTTTGGTATACAGACCCAGTAATGGTATTGCAGGATCAAAGGGTATAAACAGTTTTATATCTCTTTGGGAATAGTTCCAAATTGCCCTCCAGAATGATTAGATTCGATCAGTTCACAACTCTACCAATAGTGCATTAATGTCCCAATTTTGCCACATCCCCATCAACATTTATCACTTTACTTTAATGTCATATTGGCCTTTCTGATAGGTCGAGGTTGTAACATCATTGTTTTAATTTGTATTTCATTACTCAAGAGTGATTTAGAGCATTTTATATGATTATTGATAGCTTTGATTTCTTCATATGAAAACTGTTCATACACTTTGATCATATGTCACTTGAGGAATGACTTGGATTCTTATACATTTGACTTAGTTTTCTATTAATTTTAGAAATGAGACTTTTATCAGATAATTTATTTTAAAAATTTCCCAGTTCGTTGTTTTCCCTTCTAATCTGTGTGTGGTTGTTTTTGTTTAAAAGTTTTAAATTTAAAATTAACAACATTATTCATTTTACATATTCTAATGCTCTTTATCTCTTGATTGGTCACAAATTCTTCCCTTCTTCATAGATCTCATAGATAAACTGTTCTATATTCCCCTAACTTATTTATGGTATCACTTTTTATATCTAAATCATATACCAATTTTGACCTTATATTTGCATACAGTGTGAGATATTGTATATTGTTCTATTCCTAGTTTCTGCTTTCCAATTTTCCCAGAAGTTTTTTTAATATTAAGTTCTTATCCTAAAATTTGGGAATTTTTGGATTTCTCAAATACTACATTTCAAAAGTATTTACCCCCTCTCTATTGTTTATCTAATCTCTTCCATTGACCTATCATTCTATTTCTTAATCAGTACCAGTTTTGACGATTACTCTTTTATAGTACAGTTTGAGGTCTGGTACTGCAAGACCACCTTCCTTGATTTTTCTTAATTATTTCTCTTATATTCTTGATCTTTTGTTCTTCCAGACAAATTTTGTTATTATATTTCCAGTTCAAAAAAAGTAATCATTTTGGTAATTTGATTATTATGGCACTGAATATGCATGAGTAGCTAAAATTTCCCCAATTGTTTAGATTTGGCTTTATTTGTGTGAAAAATGTTTTATAATGATATTCATATTATTCTTGTGTTTGTCTTGGCAAGTAGATTCCAAGATATTTAATATTGTCTAGAGTTGTTTTAAATGGAGTTTCCCTTTCTATTTCTTGCTATTGAACTTTGTTGGTAATATATAAAAAAGCTTATGATTCATTTGGGCTAATTTTGTGTCCTGCAATTTTGCTAATGCTTTATTTCAACTAGTTGATTCTCTAGGAATATGATCATATCTACAAAGTGAGTGTTTAATTTCCTCATTGCTTCCTTCCTTCCATTTCTTTTTTCTTTTCTTATTGCTAAAGCTGGCATTTCTATTATAATATTAACTAATATTAGTGATAGTGCACATCCTTACTTTACCTCTAATTTTATTGGTAAAACTTTTAACTCATCACCATTGCAGATGATGCTTACTGATGGTTTTAGTAGATATTAACCATTTTAAGGAATGTTCCATTTATTCCTGTGCTTTCTAGTGTTTTAATAGGAATAGATATTGTATTTTGGCAAAGGTTTTTTCTGCATCTATTGAGATAATCATGTGATTTCTGTTTTGTTATTGATATGGTCAATTATATTGATAGTTTTCCTAAAAATAAACAATTCCTGGTAAAATTCTCACCTTGTCATAGTGAATAATCCTTGTTATATATTGCTGTATCCCCTTGAATTTTATTTTTACTTAAATTTTTGTATCTATATTCATTAATGAAATTGAACTATAATTTTCTTTCTCATTTTTGCTCATCCTGACTTAGGTAAAAGTACCATATTTGTGTCATAAAAAGAATTTGGTAGTATTCCTTCTCTGCCTATTTTCCCTAATAATTTATATATTATTGAAATTAATTGTTCCTTAAATGTTTGACAGGATTCACTTGTGAATCCATCTGGCCCCGGGGAATTTTTTTCTTAGGGAATTCATTGATGGCTGTTCAATTTCTTTTTCTAAGATAGGATTATTTACAGATTCCATTTCCTCTTTCGTTGATCTGGACAATTTGTATTTTTTAAAATGTTCATCTATTTCACTTAGATTGTTACATATTTTGGTATATAATTGGGCAAAATAATTTCTTATGTTTTCTTTGATTTCCTTTTCATTGATAGTAAATTCATGCTTTTTATTTTTTTTTATAAACCCTTGTACTTCGGTGTATTGTCTCATAGGTGGAAGATTGGTAAGGGTGGGCAATGGGGGTCAAGTGACTTGCCCAGGGACACACAGCTGGGAAGTGGCTGAGGCCGGGTTTGAACCTAGGACCTCCTGTCTCTAGGCTTGACTCTCACTCCACTGAGCTACCCAGCTGCCCCCCATGCTTTTCATTTTTGAAACTGGTAATATGACTTTCTTCTTTCCGTTTTCTAATCAAATTAACCAATACTGTATTTTATTCACTTTTTCATAAAACCATTCCTAATATTACTTACGATTTCAATGGTTCTCTTTAAATTTTATTAGTTTTTCCTTTGATTTTTAAGGCTTCCAATTTAGTCTTTAAATGGGGATTTAAAAACAATAATAATAATTATTTTTTACCAATTACATATACTAAGAAATTTCCACATAAGTTTTCTGAAGTTATATAATCCAATTGTCTCCATCCCTTCTTCACTCCCCCCTCCAGGAGCTGGCAAACAATTCAATCTGGGTTATACAGGGATTATCATGCAAAACACTTCCATATTATTCATTTTTGTAAGTGAATAATCTTATTAAACCAAAACCCCAAAACACATACCCAAATAAACAAATGAAAAATTGTATGCTTTCACCAATATTCCTATTCCAACAGTTCTTTCTATGGAGGTGGATAGTATTCTTTTTCAAAAGTCCTCAGAATTACTCTGGATCATTGTATTGCTGCTAGTAGCAGAGTCTATCACATTTGATCATTACACAATATTGCATTTAACATATATTATGATCTATTTCTGCTTATTTCACTTCACATCAGTTCATGTAGGTCTTTCCAGATCTTATAGAAATCCATCAATTCGTCATTCCTTATAGTACAAAAGTATTCCATCACCATCATATACTACACTTTATTGACCCATTTCTCAATTGAGGGACACCCCTTTAGTTTCCAATTCTTTGCCATCACAAAAGGAGCAGCTATAAATATTTTTGGACAAGAAGGTCATTTCCCATTTTTTTATATGTTTGGCATGCAGTCCTAGTAGTGGTGTGTAATAATAAAGAGAGTCAATAACCAATGTTTGATAGAAGGGAGAGATAGTCTGTATGGTGAGTCTCTCTTCCAGCTCTCCCCTGGGGCCGAATATACACTGGGAGAGGTTAAGGGGGTGTCACCCTGAAACTGGGTGATATGGATGGTCATGCCACCCCTCAAGAGTCGGAGGTGAGGCTTCCCTATAAGAGGAGGTATGTGGGACCCCAATCCAATTCTGAATAAGGACGCAGTCCACACAAACTTCTCCCTGATCAGTTAATTTCACAAGGAGGGGTCTGACTTCAAGATGGAGGCAGCCAGAGCAAGCTGTGGTTCCCCTCTCCTTTACTGTCTCTCAGGCACTCTGGAATGCTATCTGACTAATGAATGGCTTTTATTATTTGCAATTCAGGGATTGTGGAAAGGGGTGAAGGGCGGAGCATTTTGGGTGTGCCCTCATCTCTATTTCTATGGGGTCTGTCTCTTAGGAGGAAATTTTGGGGGTTCACATTCCTAAGCTTCTTCCCTGCCCCTTCTCCTTCTGTTTCTATTTCCAGTTTTCTGTTTCTATCCTTTTCTATAATTGTAAGTTTTGACTGAAAAGTGTCTCTAAGCAAGGTTGGGTAATGGGAGAAGGAGAGTAAGAGATCACTCCCAAAATGGAGTCCAAAAACTTAACTAACTCTATGGTTGAAGTCTTGCTGGGTGAGATGCAATGGGATGGCTTTGATACGGTAATCAGGGTTTCAATTTCCAAAGAAAGATCCTCAGGAAGCCCTCAGAACTGGATCCAAGCTGGGGTGTCCTCCTCTTCTCTCCTCCCAGTCCTCTGCCCAAAGACCTCTCCTCTTCCTCCTTCCTCTGGAGAATTCCCAGAATTCCCTCTGGTCTCAACTGTCAGCAACTGTTAGCAACTGCCTTCTCTGGCTCCTTTTGTCCCATTCCCTTTGCACAAATCCCATCCTTACAGGTATTAGTATATCTAAGAATATGCATTCTTTTATAGCCCATTAGGCATAATTCCAAATTACCTTCCAGAATTGTTAGATCAGGTCACAATACCACCAGCAGTACATTAGTGTCCCAATTTTGCAACATCCCCTCCAACATTTATCATTTTCTTTTATTGTCATACTAACCAGTTTGATAGATGTGAGATGATACTTGCATTTCTCTAATCTAGAGTGATTTAGAATATTTTATTCATATGACTATTGATAGCTTTGATTTCTTCTTCTGAAAATTGCCTATTCATATCCTTTGACCTAATTGGAGATTTTTAATTTGTTCTTTTTCTAGACTTTTTTAGTTGAATATCCAGTTAATCGGTATGCTTTTTCTCTATTTTATTGATATAAGTGTTTAGAGACCTAAATTTTTCCTTAAGTTCTGCTTTGGCTACATACCATTAATTATGATATGTTGCCTCCTTATTATCATTCTCTTTAATGAACTTTTTTATTGTTCCTACAATTTGTTCTTTGACTCACCTCATTTTTAGCTTTAGATTATTTAGTTTCCAACTAATTTTTATTTGTCTTTTCCATGAAATCTTATTGATTATAAATTTTATTGCATTATTATCTGATTATATATTTTTATTTTTTATTTTTTAAATTTTTTCTCTTTCTTTCTTTCTTTCTTTCTTTCTTTCTCCTCCTCCTCCTCCTCCTCCTCCTCCTCCTTTTTTCTTCTTCTTCTTCTTTCTTCTTCTTTGTAACCCTGAACTTCTGGCTTAGAATAAACACTGTGCATTGGTTTCAAGACAAGAGTGGTAAGGCCTAGGTAAAGGGGGTTAAGTGATTTGCCAAGGATTACCTGGCTTGAAAGTATCTAAGACCACATTTGAACCCAGGACCTCCCATCTCCAGGCCTGGGGTTCTGTCCTCTAAGCCACCTAGCTGACCCAACCCTTTTACATCTATCAATCAGTAAGTATTTATTAAGTACTTACTAGTGCCTGTTAGCCAGGCAATAAACATTGATGAAGTGACTATCATATGAAAGGCACTATGCTAAAGCTAAAGATAACAACAACAACAACAAAATGGCAAAAGGCAGTTCTTGCCCTCAAAAAGCTTCCATTCTACCAGGGGAAATAATATTTACATACAGGATAAAGGATATACAAAGGAGATTAGAGCTTTGGGGTTGGGAGGAGGG
>NC_058135.1:83934184-83975159 GCF_016433145.1 Gracilinanus agilis
AGTTTTGAACATTTCAAGAGCTTGTGACCAGTTTTGATTATCTTGGGATGGTTCGTGTATGATTGCTTGTTTTTTCTCCTCTTCTGATTGCTCGGTAGTCTGGATTTTCTCTGTGTAAAAGTTGTTGAGTGTTAAAGATTTCTTTTTCTTGTTGTTAATCTTTCTCTTCTGAACTTCCTGATTCTGGGTAGCCATTATTAGCCCAGCAGCTTCTCAGCTTTATCCTCGTGCTCAGGGTCTTTCTGCTGTCTTTTGGCTCCTGAGGTCTGAGGTCTGGTTTTTTCCAAGGTGAAGCCTCCTGGTGGACCCTCTTGCTTGATCTTCTGCAGGAGGCTCCTTTACAAGTCTCAAGGCGCTGCTTCCACAGTCATATATCTGTCTGCACTGGTTCCCCACTCAGGGTTTCAGAACCTTGCTCCCACCTGTATCCGCCTCCGCCCACGTCTCCACCTGTGCCTGTGCTCTGAGTCCACGCTCAGAGTTTGTGTGGTTTCCTCAGCTTTTTGTGGTCCCAAATCTTGCTGCTCTCAGCAACAGGCCCTGGAGCTCCCAATGAGTTGATGGGTGCCCCAAACTTGCTGTATTTCTTTTTACCTGGCTTCGGCGCTGCAGTTGGTGTGTGGGGGGGTGTGGGGGGTGGTTGCTCAGCCTGCGATTTAGCGAGAGCTGTTTCACCCCTTTATGGCATGGAAATGCCTCGATTCCACGTACCTTCCACACTGCACCCTGTTGTGGGGTCCCTCTGTTCGACTGGGTTTGTTTTTATGTCTCCTTGAGAAGTCCTGTATGTTTCAGTCAGGAGAGGTTAAGAGCTGCTTTTTACTTTGCCACCATCTTAACCTGGAACCACCGCTATAAATATTTTTGTACAAGCAGGTCTATTCCTATTGTTGAAAAATTTCTTTTGGATATAGATCTAGTAGTGGTATTACTAGATCAAAATTATGCATTTTTGTAGCCCTTTGGGCATAATTTAAAATTAACCTCCATAATGGTTCACATCTCCACAAACAATGCATTAGTGTCCCTATTTTGCCTCACTGCCTCCAATATTTATCATCTTCCTATGCTATTTAGTGGTTTTTAATAGGACTGGGTCTTGTATTTTGTCATAGGATTCTTCTGCATCTATTGAGATAATCATGTTTGATTATTGATGTAGTCAATTATGTTGATAATTTTCCTAATAGTAAACCAACCCTGCATTCCCAGTATAAATCCCATCTCCTCATAATGAATATTCCTTGTGATATATTTCTATAATCTCTTTGCTAGTATTTTTATCTAAGATTTTTGTATTAATGTTCATTAAGGAAATTGATCTTTAATTTTTTTTCTTTGGTTTTGGTATTTTGGGCTTAGGTATCAGCACCATATTTGTGTCATCAAAAGAATTTGGTAGGACTCTTTTATTAATTATTTCGCCAAATAATTTGTGTGGTATTGGAATTAATTGTTCTTTAAAGGATTGATAGAATTCATTTGTAAATTCATATAATCCTGAAGATTTTTTTCTTAGGGAGTTCATTGATGGTTGTTCAATTTCTTTTTCTGAGATGGGATTATTTAAATATTCTATTTCCTCTTTTGTTAATCTAGGTAATTTATGTTTTTTCAAATATCCATCAATTTCTCCTAGTTTAGTAGATTTATTGTCATGTAATTGTTCAAAATAACTGGTAATGATTGCTTTAATTTCCTCTTCATTGGAGGTGAAATCACCCTTTTCTTTTTTGATACTTGATTTTCTACATTAAACTTAAAGTTTCTAGTTTAAAATTTTGGTGCATATGTGTTAAATATGGATATTACTCCACTGTCTAGACAAGTGATGGGCAAACCACAGCCCATGGGCCAGATGCAGCCCCTTGAAATGTTCTATCAGGCTGCCTGACATTATTCCTAATCTGATTAATACAATGAGTAGGATACAATACAATGAAACTTTGAAAGAGTTGCCTTAGAAACAGACTGAGAGATGAGTATTTCCTTTCCTTTGACCTCCTCTTTAAAAAGTTTTCCCATCACTGGTATAGATGATTTTTTATCAAGATGTAATTGCCTTTCTTATCTCTTTTAATCAGATCTATTTTTTCTTTAGTTTTGTCTGAGATAACTATTGCTACTCCTGATTTTTCTTTATCCTATCAGTTGAATTCCAATAGATTTTGTTCCATTCCCATACCTTTACTCTGTGTGGATCTAACTGCCTGAAATGTGTTTCTTGTCAACAACACATATGATAGAATTTAGTTTTTAATACATTCTACCACCCTCTTCTGATTTATGGGTGAATTCATTCCATTTATATTTACAGTTATGATTACCATCTTTTTATCCCCCTCCATCAATCTTCTTTCCATCTTTTTTTCTTGTATTTTCTCCTGTTGTTTTGTCCCTCTCAAATGATCTGTTTTTAATATTTTCCCCACACTCCTTCCCTTATATTACTCACCTTCCCACCTCCACTTTTCTTATTCTTCTTCTACTTTTCTATATGTTCAGATAGGATTCTGTACTCCAATGAGTCTGGCTGATTTTTTCCTCTCTGAGCCAATTTTGATGAGAGTAAGGTTGAATGTTTGATCATCACACTATGCCTCTCCTCTGCTGTAATAGCCCTTTCCCCACACGTCATTTTAGGTGATGTAATTTATCCCATTTAAGTTCTCTTCCCATTTCTCTCAGTGCATTCCTTTTTTAAGCTCTTGATAATTTTTTTGCCTGTTATCCTAAACAGCTTACTCCCACACTCTGTCTATGTACACTTCTAACTACTATGATAATGATAAAAATTTTAAGAGTTACAAATATCTTTTTGTGTAGGAATATAAACAATTTGACGTAATTGAATCCCATACCTTTCCTCTTTCTTACTTACCTTTTTATGCTTCTCTTGAATCTAGGACATATTTTTTTTGTTTTGGTCTAGCCTTTTCATTAGGAATGTTTGGAAATCTTCTTTTATTAAATAATCACGAATACTGAAACAATATAGTCAATTTTCATGATAAGGTGATTCTTGGTTATACTCAGTTCCCTTGCATTCTGGAATATCATATTCCAAACCTTCTGATTCTTCATTGTAGATGCTGCTAAATCCCATGTGACAGTGGCACCCTGATATTTGAATTTTTTCAAATATTTTTTCAGTTTTTTCAAAATTTTTCAAATTGTAAACTGGCAGAGCTCAAAAAGGAAATCAATAGCAAAACTATAGTAGTGGGAGACCTGAACCTTCCTCTAAAAGAAATAGATAGATAAAAGCAAAAAGTAAATAAGAAAGAGGTAAGAGAAGTGAATGAAATCCTAGAAAAATTAGAGTTAAAAGATATGTGGAGAAAAACAAATAGGGACAAAAAGGAATACACCTTCTTTTCAGCAATACATGGTATATTCTCAAAGGCTGACCATGCACTAGGGCATAGAACCATTTCAAACAAATGAAAAAGAGCAGAAATAATAAATGCAAACTTTTTAGATCATAATGCAATAAAAATAATAATTAGTAAGAGTATATGGATAGGCAAATTAAAATTAATTAGAAATTAAATAACATGATTCTCCAAAATCAATTAAAGAATAAATCATAGAAACAATTAATAATTTCATTAAAGAAAATGACAATGATGAGACATCCTACCAAAATATATTGGATGGAGCCAAAGCAGTACTAAGGGGGAAATTTATATAATTGAGTGCAAATATTAACAAATTAGGGAGGGCAGAGATCAATGAATTGGACATGCAAATCAAAAAACTAGAAAGTGAACAAACTAAAAATCCCCAGATGAAAACTAAATTAGGAGAAATTAAAATTTAAAATAAAAGAATTATTGAATAAATAAATAAGACTAGAAGATGGTACTTTGAAAAAACAAATAAAATTGGCAAAGTACTGTTCAATCTAATAAAAAAAGGAAAGAAGAAAACCAAATTAACAGTATGATGTTAATGATGAAAAGGGAGTCCTCACCTCTAATGAAGAGGAAATTAAGACAATCATTAAAAACTCTTTTGCCCAATTATATGGCAATAAATATAGCAATCTAGGTGATATGGATGAATATTTACAAAAATATAATTTGCCTAGATCAGTGATTCCCAAAGTGGGCGCCACCACCCCCTGGTGGATGCTGCAGTGATTCAGGGAGGGCGATGAGGGCCACAGGTACATTTGGGGATGGTGAATAACTGTAAGGGGGTGGTGATAGTATGTGACATGGGGCACTAAGTAATATTTTTTCTGGAAAGAAGGTGGTAGGCCAAAAAAGTTTGGGAACCACTGGCCTAGATTAACAGCAGAAGAAATATAATACTTGAATAATCCCATATCAGAAAAAGAAACTGAACAAATCATCAAAGAACTCACTAAGAAAAAATCCCCATGACTAGATGGATTCACAAGTGAATTCTATCAAACCTTCAAAGAACAACTAATTCCAATACTATGCAAACTATGTGACATAAGTAAAGAAGGAGTTCTACCAAACTCCTTTTATAATAAAAATATGGTACTGATCCCAAAACCAGGTAGATCAAAAACAGAGAAAGAAAACTATAGACCAATCTCCTTAATGAATATAGATGCAAAAATCTTAAACAGAATACTAGAAAAAAGACACCAGCAAGTGATCACGAGGGTTATTCATTATGATCAGGTGGGATTTATACCAGGAATACAAGAATAGTTCAACATTAGGAAAATCATTCACAAATTGACCATATCAACAATCAAATCAACAAAAACCACATGATTATCTCAATAAATGCTGAAAAAGCCTTTGACAAAATACAATACCCATACCTATTGAAAACACTAAAAAGTATAGGAATAGAAGGGCCTTTCCAAAAAATAATAAACATTAGCTAAAACCATCAACAATCATCATCTACAATGGGGATAAATTAGAAGCATTCTCAATAAGATAAGGAATGAAACAAGGATGCCCATTATCACCTCTATTATTTAACGTTTTACTAGAAACACAAAAAAGAACTTGAAGGTATTAAAATAGGCAATGAGGAGACCAAGATATCACTTTTTGCAGATAATTTGATGTTCTACTTAAAGAATCCTAGAGAATCAACTAAAAATTAGTGGAAATAATCAACAACTTTAGCAAAGTTACAGGATACAAAATAAACCCATATAAATCACCAGCATTTCTTTATTCTTCCAACACATCTCAGAAGCAAGAATTCAAAAGAGAAATGCCATTTAAAATCACCTGAAACAATATAAAATACTTTGAAATCTATCTGCCAAGACAAACACAGGAATTATACAAACAGAACTACAAAGCACTTTCCACACTATTAAAACTAAATCTAAATAATTGGAAAAACATTGATTGGTCATAGATAGGACGAGCTAACATAATAAAAATGACCATCCTAACCAAATTAATTCACTTTAGTGCCATACCCATCAAACTACCAATAAACTTTTTTTACTGAATTAGAAAAAACTATAACAAAGTTCATTTGGAAGAACAAAAGATCAATAATATCAAGGGAACTAGTAAAAAAAATGTGAAGATAGGTGGTCTAGCAGTACCAGATTATAAAATGTATTATAAAGCAGTAGTCATCAAGACAATGTGGTACTGGCTAAGAGACAGAAAGGAGGATGAGTGGAATAGACTTGGGGTAAGTAACCTCAGCAAGACAGTCTCTGATAAACCCAAAGAGTTCAGCTTTTGGAAAAAAAAAAACCACTATTTGACAAAAATTGCTGAGAAAATTGGAAAACAGTATGGGATAGATTAGGTTTAGATCAATATCTCACACCCTACACTAAGATAAATTCATAATGTGTGAATGACCTAAATATAAAGAAGCAAACTATAAGTAAATTAGGTGAGCACAGAGTAGTATACTTGTCAAATCTTTGGGAAAGGAAAGATTTTAAAACCAAGGAAGAGTTAGAAAAAATTACAGAATGTAAAATGAATAATTTTGATTACATTAAATTGAAAAGGTTTTGTACAAACAAATCCAATGCAACCAAAATTAGAGGAGAAGCAACAAATTGGGAAAAAAATGCTGATAACAAGGACAAAGGTCTAATTACTCAAATATATAAGGAGCTAATCAATTGTACACAATCAAGCCATTTCCCAATAGGTAAATGGGCAAGGGACATGAATAGGCAATTTTCAGAAAAAGAAATCAAAACTATTAACAAACATGAAAAAAGTGGTCTAAATCTTTTATAATTAGAGAAATGCAAATTAAAACAACTCTGAGGTACCAACTCACACCTCAGAGATCAGTTCACATGAGAGTAAAGGAAAGTGGTGAATACTGGAGGGGATGTGGCAAAATTAGGACAATGTTGCATTTCTGGTGGAGCTGTGAATTTATTCAACTTGCATTCTGGATGGCAATTTGGAACTATCCTTAAAGGGCTACAAAAGACTGTATTCCCTTTGATCATTCCATAGCACTGCTTGTTTTATACCCCAAAGAGAACATAAGGAAAAAGACTTGCGCAAAAATATTCATAGCCGACAATGTTTGTGGTAGCAAAAAATTGGAAAATGAGGGAATGTCCTTCAATTAGGGAATGGTTGAACAAATTGTGGTATCTGGTAGTGATGGAATACTATCATGCTCAAAGGAATAATGAACTGGAGGAATTCTACATGTTATAAAAAAATAATAAATAAACTGAGTAGAGTAGGTGGGTGTGAGGAAGAATAAAAGGGAATAAGGGATTATTAGGTGATTGGAGGAGGAATGAAGGTATGGGAAGGTATATAGGAGATAAAGGAAATGGGGTATGTAGGAGAAGCAGCTCAAACAAGTTTATTCCCAAAGGTTTGAGACAGAGAATACAGGGAGGAAACCAAGGCCAGTAAGAAACGTTTAGACTTGACTGGAGGGTTTCTCTTGTTAGTTTCAAAGTCTCTTGAGGGAGGGGTCGAGAGGGCCCCTCCCTGCCAGTCAAACTGATGGCTGGAGGAAGTCTTGAAGGTGGGTACTTCCTGTCAAGATGGATGCCCCAGTTGTCTCAAGAAATAAAGGAAAATGATTCTTTTCTTTTGGCCCTTGTCTTAATATTCGACACAATGACTCACCACAGGGTTTGAATAGGTAACAAGGGGATTTATTAATACCAGGGTCAGTCAGAAGGGCAGAGGGGGTCAGGATTTTCTAATTGCTGCTAGGGAGAGGGTGAGGGTGGGGGATGGGTCACAGAGAGGTTTAGACAGAGAGCGTCCAGCTCTCCCAGTCAGGAAGATTTGACTGCCTTTTAATTAAAGTCTTTATCAAACCTAGGGATAACTTATTTGAGGATACTCCAATTATCAAAAGAAACTAAAACCCACTATATTCAATCACCAAGCCCTCCCTTCCAACCAGAACCCAAAGGAAATCAGGGAAGGGGAGGGATGGAGATGGGAGATCAGGGAGAGGTCCAGAGAAATGAGATAGATCCAAATTTCCCCAAAACAAAATAAGCACAGGCCAAGGCCGAAGCAATTAGGCCAAAGCTGAAAGGCCAAAGCAAAAGCCTCCAGCCACAGCGAAAGCCAGAAGGCAAAAGCCCCGTCAGTTGGAACTTCACCTCTATTTATCGCTTTAAGTTCTTTTTTTTTCTTTTTCTTTTTCTTTTTTTTTAAACCCTTACCTTCCATCTTGGAGTCCATACTGTGTATTGGCTCCAAGGCAGAAGAGTGGTAAGGGTAGGCAATGGAGGTCAAGTGACTTGCCCAGGGTCACACAGCTAGGAAGTGGCTGAGGCCAGATTTGAACCTAGGACCTCCCATCTCTAGGCCTGACTCTCAATCCACTGAGCTACCCAACTGCCCCCCTATTGCTTTAAGTTCTAACTGACTTTCTGAACATTCTAAGATGTTTAACTGACGTTTTGTGACTGTTAAAAATTGCAGAAGCAAAAAGTTTCTGTTAGCCACCTTGTATTACAGATTTGCTCATATGTTTTTTGGAAAATCTGCAGCTTGCAGCATTTTCTGGTTGCTAAGCTCTAAGGGGTTACTACTCTTATTTTAAGCTAAATTATAACTAAACTCTTATCCCTATCTAAGTTTTGTAAAATAATAAAAAGGGTTGCTTACTCCTAAACTATGCTAAAACTAGTCTAAGTTAAAACTAAGATGGGTTATGGGAAAGGCATAGGAAAGTAATGGGGTTTCAGTTTTGCAAAAATTTTTGAATAGAAAAGCAGATTAAATGCAAACGTTCACAAACAGTCTTAAAGTTAACATTTGCTATCTAAAACAAAGTAATAAATTCTATCTATGTATCTATCTAATTTTATGAACTAGCAACAAAAGTATCAATTAAGAAAAATTTTTGCAATCTAAATTTCCAAATTCTAATTCATCTTCCTAAAGTTAGTATATGGATATGTTAGTACACTTATGCCTATGTTAGAAATGTTAGTAAGAATAAGTAAGACTAATATTCTTTGTAAGTCTTTTGGTTAAACTATAGACTTAAGCTATGTACAGTATTTACAAAGAAAGTTTAGAAAATTCTGTCCTTGTTCTAACTTATCAAGCTAATTAACTGTCCCTGTGTGTTAGTAAAACTTACTGCTAAGGGTTAGTAAGCAAACATATACATATATACATTATTTACAAGGAATGTCAGGTGATTGGAGTAGAAGATGTCTGAACCAAAGAAGAAAAGTCTGTGCTAAGGTAGACAAGTTCTTCTCTCTTAAGTGAAAGTTTATGTTTCATATGTAGATGTGAAGTCAGAAAATGTTCTATGTGTTTTCTAGTGTGACCTTCCTGTGTAATGAATTGTTACATACTTACTCCACCAGAATTCTTCTGCAAAGTGTATGTACTGTGTGGATGGAATCTAAAGTGTTGGATGTAGTGAGAATTCTGTTGGTTGTAAGTTATGTTTTTCAAATACATGGGTCCAATGCTACTTCGGTACTCCTCTTCATAGTGCCATTTGTTGTCCCATACACTGATTGTGTATTCGATCATGGATGTCTTTTGTAGTCCTCAGGTTTGCTGTGCTTGTGATGATCTGCGAAGTCAGCAACGCTTCACTTGTGTTGTTTGATGTTACCCATGCGCTTGTCAACTTGCACTGGAACTGATGTTCTGTTGTGTTGACTTGTGTCATTTGATGTACCAGCGCTTGTCATTTTGCACTGGAACTGATGTTCTGATGTGTTGACTTGTTTCAGGAACAAAGTTCAAATGTCTATGAAACGTGATTAATCTTTCTTCTCTCTCTCTCTCTCTCTCTCTCTCTCTCTCTCTCTTTGTTTAATAAAGATAATTACAGGTAACAAAAGATTTCGTGATAAAGTCTTTTGTGCTTTCATTTATTTGTCAGTGTCAATGTCTAGGTCTTGGATTGATTGCAAAATCAAATGTTGTGTCTTCTTCTGCCATTGATTCTTTTTCATTGTCATAATGGTTTACAGATGATTCTTTTAAGATGTAATTGGGATTGGGATAATCTTTTGAGTGTAAAATTTGGTGTAATATCTGATTGTTCAGTGGTTCTTGGTCTAATTATGGTTCTGATTCATGCTCTGATTGTTGTTCTAATTGCTGCTCTGGTTCTATGGTCTCATGTATAGGCTGTGGACTTTCTAAGGATTTATTTGATTGATTGGTTGGTGCTAATTGATCTTTGTGCTGTATAATAACTTGGTCTTGTGGTTGTTGTTGGGACATGTCTTTTGCTGGCTTGACATGAGTGACATGGAACCAAGGATCAATTCTAAATAATCAACTTTTTTTTTTACAAATTGAACTTATTATTGATCCAATATCACGTATGGTCATTTGTATCTAAACCAGAATTTCCTTTAGCACCATCAGGCAAGTTAACTTCAGAATCAGAAATACAGAAAGCAGGCTTAAAGAGCATTCTCTCATTGAGATTTTTTAAGTCATTGTCATTCTTGCAAATTCCATGTTGGCTTTCTTTAAGGGCTTCAGAAATGGAGGTTTGATTTGATTTTCCACTCTGCTATTTAAAGAACTATCAGGGTTCAAATCAGAAGTTTTTCCTTCGGTAGTATCCGGGAATGTATGGTTGTTAGATTGTATTCCCTTCAACACTTCAGGTACAACTACTGACTTAAAAGCTGACTGATGTACCCTATCTTGCCCTGAAATTTGTGTGACTGAAGTTAGATGTGTTTTATCTTCAATCACTGACCAAGCTTCATTATTGCTGTTATTAGTCACACTTGTTATTGGGGATAATAACTGTTCCTTTTCCGTTCCCCATGTTTTTGGTTGGAATTCTTCAGCTAAGGGGTTGAGAAAGGTGGATGTGGAATTTCTTAAACAGCTGCTATCATCCAGCAACTCAGTGGGTTGTGTCTTTAAATCTAAATTTTTGCCAACATAATGATTTGCTTGCTCTCTACCCTTTTCCTGTGACATGTCTAAAGCAAGTGAATGGGATAGAATTTTGGCATTTAACTCCTCCGAGGTTACTGAATGCATTTCTTTTCTGGATACATTGTAAATCCTCACCATAATGTTCTTTATCCAAGTTGCCCCTTTGTTTTTGACTTGGAATAAAGAGAGGAATTTGAGGTTTTGATGACTTTGAACAAGATTGCAAGCTTTTGTCAGTGCTTGTATGATCCTTATGCTTCTCATCCAAATTTTTTGTGATGGAATGAGAAAGCTGATCCCTTATATAGTTATCCTCACTATTGCCATATATTTCTCTGCGCATCTTCATTATTTCTTCCCATTGTTCGTTATCTACCACAGACATATCTTGATATTCTGTGTAGCTTGCATTAGACACCTGTTTTGTTTTGCCCAGTATTTCAATATTATTTTTCTAACTCAAACTACACACTTTCACACCCAAATAATAATTATTAGAACTTTTTAAATTAGGAACCTCGATTCATAGTGACTTTGGCTTCGTTCCCATTTGCATGTACCTTTCCATTTCTTCCAGGGATGGGGTTTGGCTAAATTTCTTGCATGCATGGCTACAGCATGAACCACCATGTTTGCTTTCCTCATTTCTTTTTGTATCATTATTGTTTTTGGACCATTTTGTGTTGTAATAGGTCCTTCTTGTACTTCTGTCTCTTTGATTATAATTGTCATTTTTGGAAAAATCAATTTCTTGTCTAAATCTACAAAATTTTAAAATATGACCTGGATGTCCACAAAGAAAGCACCGTGGGGGAAATGATTTTGGTCTTTGGGTGTTAATTGTAGGTTGCCTGTATTGATTTTGGCTCCTACTAGTTTGGAGGGCAAAATTTTTTATTTCCTCCAATTCTTTTTCTCTTTTGGTATGTTTCAATTGCCTTTTCAAATCAGCTATGATTTCATCCTTGTCTGAGTCAGTTTGTCTAGCTATTCTTGCTTCCTTTTGCTTTGAATCATGGATGTAGGAAGCATGCTGTCTTACATCCTCCAGTGGCAGTGATTCCCACTGTGGATAGTTTTGTCTAAAGTAATTTTGTATTGGGATTGATGTTCCCTTTACAAATTGCCTACGGATATGATCTATGGTGTCTTTAAGTTCTAACTTACTTTCTGAACATTCTAAGATGTTTAACTGACGTTTTGTGACCGTTAGAAATTGCAGAAGCAAAAAGTTTCTGTTAGCCACCTTGCATTAATTCATGCAGAGTGAAAGAAGCAGAACCAGGAGAACGTTGTATACAAAGACTAATACATTGTGGTATAATCGAACATAATGGTCTTCTCTACTAGAAACAGTGCCAGGATCTAGAACAATACTGAAGGACTTATGAAAAAGAAAGCTTTCCACATTTAGAGGAAGAACCATGGAAGCAGAAACACAGAAGAAAAACAACTGCTTGACCCTGGGTTGATGGGGATATTATTGGGGATGTAGACTCTAAACATTCAGTCTAGTTCCACTATCAATAATATGGAAATAGGTCTTGACAAATGATACATGTAAAACACAGTGGAATTGCATGCCAGCTACAGGATGGGGGATGGGGTTGGGGAGTGGGAAAGAATATAAATCATGTAACCATGGGAAAATATTCTAAATTAAAAAAAAAAGAAAAAAGAATGCTTCTAAGGTTTTCCTATTACAAATAGTGATAACTTTTGATTTAAATAGATCCTTTTTATCAGATTAAAAAGAATTCTATGGGTATAAAGAGCTAATATAATAAAAATGACAATCCTTCCCAAATTAATTTACTTATTTAATGCCATACCTAACAAACTACCAAGAAACATTTTTTACTGAATTAGAAAAAAAATTATAACAAAGTTCATTTGGAAGAACAAAAGATCAAGAATATCAAGGGAACTAGTAAAAAAAAAATGTGAAGGTAGGTGACCTAGCAGCACCGGATCTTAAACTGTAATATAAATCAGTGGTCATCAAAACGATATGGTACTGGCTAAGAGACAGAAGGGAGGATCAGTAGAATAGAATTGGGGTAAGTGACCTCAGCAAGACAGTCTATGATAAACCCAAAGAGTCTAGCTTTTGGGACAAAAACATACTATTTGACAATTGTAAAATTGGAAAACAGTATGGGAAAGATTGGGTCTAGATCAAAGGCTCATACTCTATACCAAGATGAATTCAGAATGTGTAAATGACAAATATAAAGAAGGAAACCATAAGTAAATTAGGTGAACATAGAATTGTATACCTGTCAGATCTATGGAAAGGAAGGAATTTAAGACCAAGCCAGAGATAGAGAATATCACAAAATGTAAAATAAATGATTTTGATTACTTTAAATTAAAAAAAAATTTCTGTACAAACAAAACCAGTGCAACCAAAATTAGAAGGGAAGCAACAAATTGGAAAAAAATCTTCATAACAAAAACCTTTGACAAAAGTCTAATTACTAAAATTTATAAGGACCTAAATCATTTGTACAAAAAATCAAGTCATTCCCCAATCGATAAATGGGCAAGGGACATTAATAAGCAGAAATGAAAACTATCAATAAGTACATGAAAAAGTGTTCTAAATCTCTTATAACTAGAAAAATGCAAATCAAAGCAACTCTTAGGTACCACCTCACACCTATCGGGTTGTCTAATATGACAGCAAAGGAAAGTAATAAATGTTGGAGGGGATGTGGCAAAATTGGGACACCAGCTGGCAGAGTTGTAAATTGATCAAAATATTCTGAAAGGCAATTTGGAATTGCCCAAATGGCTTTAACAGATTACCTGCCTTTTGATCCAGCCATACCATTGCTGAGTTTGTACCCCAAAGAGATAATAAGGAAAAAGTCTTGTACAAAAATATTTTTAGCCGTGCTCTTTGTGGTGGCAAAAAATTGGAAAATGAGGAGGTGTCCATCAATTGGGGAATGGCTGAACAAATTTTGGTATCTGTTGGTGATGGAATATTATTGTGCTAAAAGGAACAATGAAATGGAAGAATTCCATGTGAACTTGAACAGCCCCCAGGAAATGATGCAGAGTGAAGGAAGCAGAACGAGGAAAACATTATACACTGAGACAGATACACTGTGGCTGAATTGAACCTAATGGACTTCTCTACTAGCAGAAATGCAATGAGCCAGGACAATCCTGAGGGACTTATGAGAAAGAATTCTATCCATATCCAGAGAAAGAACTGTGGGAGCAGAAACACAGAAGAAAAACAACTGCTTGATCATAAGGTTTGATGGGGATATGATTAGGGATGTAGAATCTAAACAATCATTCTATTGCAAATTATAATATGGAAATAGGTTTTAATCAATGATACATGTGAAACCCACTGGAACTGTCCAGTGGTTATAGGAGTTGGGAGGTAGAAAGGGAGCGAAAGAACACGAATCATGTAAATATGGAAAAATATTCCAAATTAATCAATTAAATGAATAATTTTTAAAAAGAGTTCTAACCCACTGATTTGCTGTTTTTTTTGCCCTTCTATTTTTAATGTGATTAAAAATTTCCATTGTTTTATTACTGTTGAGTATTTATTTGCATTCCTCCTATAGCCCAATTTAATCCTAGTGAATTTTGTTGATGTATTACTTTCTAATTTTCTTAGGAATTTATTTGCAGTTTTTGAATTTATGTTCATTAGTTATATTTATTTATGTTCATCTTTATTAACTTTAACCTTTTCTTTTTATGATTTAGGCCTATATTTGTCTTTAAAATGAGTTTTTAAAGTGATTCCTTTCTTGATTTTGAAAATAATTTGTTTGGAATAGGTATTATTTAACTTTTTAAGTTTGTTAATATTTGCTAAAAAATCCATTTGTACTAGATAAACATCCAGTAATTCCTTTAAATCTAGTAAAATTCCTTTTCCTTAAATAGCACTTTTTAAAATCTCTGTTTCATGGTCTATTATATTAGAGATGACAAGTATTTAATAAGCTGTCAAATAAGTTTTTACTACTGGGTTATGTTATTATTAATAATAATGATATGCTTAAACAGCATTCTTTTAAGATCCTTTCCACACAACAACCTTGTACGGTACATATTGTTGTATTAGCCCCATTTTTGAGATGAGGAAATTGAGGTCAGAAAGGTTTTCTGACTTTCCTGCATTTACAGTGCTACTAAGATCTAGATACATGTTTGCATCATTTAAGTCTACTATTTCTATTACTGCGTTCCACTTTCTCTGAAGAATGATATTTCTGATAAAGATAGCAAATCAATAAATAATGGAACAAAATATGTAAAAGCATTGATCAAAGCAATTGTTTCTTTAATGCTCTCTCAGTAGGAATTTGGATCAAATAAATAAAAAAGATCTATTTAAAAAAACAATAACAGTCATAGTAGTTTACACATCTATAGGCTATTCAGAGATTTTCTTATTTGCCATGTCTAAAGTACTATCAAACTTACAAAGACAGGCTTTTTTTTTATTACTATGAGGCAACAGAAAAAGAAAATGCATGCCTCTTTACTCTTTTTAACTCTCTTTTAATAGCCAAGGATAGGAATTAATCTTTTCTTTATTTGTGGTCTCTAAGAACAATTTAAAGATAAAAACCAAGTCAGCATGAAGCAACTCATTGTCAAGGGCTGTGAAAGAAGATGCTTGGAGACAGTGGGGAAAAAAGACAAAGGTTTTTAGCAGCTGTCCAATAGCAGAAGGAATAGTGCCTATTTTCATATATGAAAGGATAGGACAATGACATGAATGGGACAGCTGAGATGTGATAGAAAATCTTCCACTCTGAACAATCTTATTCAAAGCCTGCTTCACTGTAGAAAGAGGGTTGTAGAATTAGAAGTATGGTGCTTACTAGGCCCTTTTTGTTCATCAAAAAATATTGCCAGAACATTCCAGATGCTTTTACTCCTTACTCTACATGATACTGACTAGTCTGAAAATAACCAAATCTAAAAATCCTGCCAGATTAGTGCAAAAATGTTTTTTTATCAGAATATGTTTAGGAGTGAGAAAACAACAATTCTATACATTTTTCTGGAAAGGATTGCTATTAATTTCTTTACTACCTGCATTTTCAGGCAATATTACAGAAGGTAAAAGAGGGACAAAAATAAAATTCATTGGAAGAAAGAGAAAAAAAGGGATTACACTCAACCAGCTTGAATAAGTTTTTCATAAAAGTAAATGTAACACCTTCAAAAGAAATATAAAGGAAAAAAAGAATCAATTCTAAATGTCCCAAGCTGATATTAAGGATAATTGGGATATGAAATCTGAGCTACCCTCTGACCAATGCCACTTGACTTGAAAAAGTATTATGTAAAACATCTATGTATAATACACACCCTTTTTAATATCAAATCTCTGTTGTGTAGAGCATAAATAATTGAGCTTGGACTCAGGAAGACTTAGTCAGTTTCTTGCCTCTAACATATATTCCCAGAGTGACAATGACCAAGTAATTTACTTTCTCAATGACCCAGACAGCACTCTAAATTTTCAAATTGTAGTTGCCAATCTGAATCAATGCATCACGTTTCACTACTGGGAGCAAGTAAATCTGCAGAGAAAAGAATGAATGAATGAAGGAAGGAAGGAAGGAAAGAAGGAAGGAAGGAAAAAAGGAAATGAAAGAGGGAGGGAGGGAGGAAGTAATGAAGGAATGAAGGAAGGGAAGGAAGGAGGGAAGGAGGAAGAAAGGAAAGGAGAAAGAAAGGAAAGAAGGAAAGATAAAAAATTTCATCCCAATCAATTTTACAGTGCATTCTAACTGGTGAGCTTGTCACCATATCTTGCATGTGCGATGATAGAAATCACTCCCTAAGTCTGTCCCATCCTGCACCCCATATTTTGCATACATATGATGTGGGATGTAGGAACATGAAGAATAAAAGGCGTGGGGCGGAGCTCTCTCTCTCTCTCTTTGGAGGTTGGCAATGGAGGACTTTTGCAGGCTAAGCATCTTAGCAGGCTTGAGATTTTGGCTCAGGTATTTTTCTAGATAGATGAGATTTTCTGTTTCTTTCCTTGATTTCCATTCTTCATTGTTAAGGGTAATATTGATCTTGTTTGAGGTTTAGATATTGATAGCTGATTGATACTGATCAGGTGGTAGATATAGGCTAAAGGTATTAGGGTAACCTAGTTGAAAGTGGTGAATGAACTGACTGGACACAACTTAATCCAACATTTATTTATTTATAACTGTGAGGAGAGGTAGGGACAGGCTAAAAGAGGTAAGAATAAAGCAGGAAATATCTTACCCTAATACTAATATTTCTAACTAAATCCGAAACTCCAAACTACCCCTCATGTGATGTCTTCTTTGTCTACTAGGTAGATACACTGACTGACTATAGATTAAATCTATCTTCTTAGCCTATTTTAAAACTATGAACTTCAATTTATATTAACTCTTTAAAATATCCATGGAAATCTACAAGCTGCCTCAGCTAACTGTCAGATGTGACTGTTAGAATTCGCTAGCCTGTCTTACTCTCCCAGTAAGGAGCCAGACACTGATGCTGTTCCAGTGAGAGGAAACAGAGCCCCCTCCTGGCAGCTTTTCTCTCTCTGGGAGAAAGCTCTCAATCCCAAACAACTTTCTTCAGCTTCACAGATGTTCAACCAACTTCTCAAATTTAACTGAACTCACTGGTAGTCTCAGAAATAAATCTCCAGAAACCTGTTCAAGAGAGGTAGTTCAAGAGAGAGTCCAAGAGTTCTGTAACTGCCTTCTCTACATGCAAATTTTCTTAAAGAGCCCTTGGCGACTTTTCCCCTGACCTTGCCTTAAAGGGGACCAGGCAAAAATCTTTTCTCTGGTATTGATCTCTGCTTATAATTAGGCTATATACCTAATTAATAACTAATTAAAATCAACATCATATATCTCCATTTTTATTAAAATGACATTGTTAAGAGCTACTAGGAGACTTCTGATTTGAGAGCAATTATAATGGTGACCACAATATTTTATTAATATTACATATAATAATTTTACTTTTCATTTATAACACATGGTCTTGGGCTACTATATTCCTACCTGACCATTTCCAAACATTTCTGCCTTAAGTGTCAATCTCTACCTCCACCAGAAACAAACAAAGGTCCTTGCCTTCTGACTCTGGGATCTTTTTACCTTTTTTAGCCCAGTCCCAGGCTACCTCCATGAATCTCAGACATCTCCATACCATAAATCTCTCCTGCCTTAAATTTAAGGTCTAAAAAGAAAAACCTAAAGGATACAATTCAATCAATCAATAAACACTTATTAAGGAGCTATTATATATCTGACACTGTATTAATTGGTGGCTTTCCACCCCTGACAAAACATTCCAATAAAGTACCTTGATTCTAATCCATTTATTCCTTAAACAATCTGTTCAATTTGAACAAAACACCAATCACTGGCCATTGTACTCTTAAAGTAGTTAGGTGGTACAGTGGATAGAGCACTGGTCCTAGAGTGAGGAAAAAAATAGTTCAAGTCCTGCTTCAGAAAATTCCTAACTATGTAATTCTGGGAAATTCAATTAGGATTTTTGCCTCAGTTTCCTCATCTGTAATATGGGAATAATAACAACTGTGTACCTCTCAGAGTTTGTGAGGATCAAATGAAATAATAATTGTAAAAGTGGTTAATGAAGTGCTTAGCACATAGTATGCACTATATAAATGTTACCTGTTTTTTATGAACACAATGATTATTATCATATTATCATCATAATATATATTATTATATAGGTGCCATATGTGTAGAATGTCAGCTCCTTTATAACAAAGCCTACCTTTCTTATATTTATAGCACTTAGTACGATGTCTAATATATCATAATACATTAATATTTTTTCATTCATTCATTTGAAGAAATACATATGTCCAAATATATCTTCTTATTTGCAGAACCAGAGGGTTAGAGTAAATGATCTCTAAAGTCTCAGTTCTAAATTTATGAGGGATATATGGCCATTTTAATATCAGACCTAAGTATTTTGAGGTCCCTATTACTAGGATGTTTTCAAATTAGGAACAACAATGCACTGTAGGAAATAACTAAAAAGTTTTTATTTATGTGCTCCATTTATTAGTGCTCCATTTGGGGTACACTTTTTGATTATACATTTCTTTCATTTCATGTTCCTTGTCATGTATAATTGAGCAATGATAAATTACATTTGACATTTTGGTTCTACACCACCATGTTTTACAGCTTTGAAGAAAAAATAGAAGTAGCCACTAGTCTTTTCTTATATGAGGCTCTGTAAAATACCCTTCTGATGACAAGCTCATTAGTCTTTGTATGAAGGAAGAACTGTATTTCCATATTTGACATACCAAAGTAAATCAGCACTTCTCTAAATGCCATGCAAGATCCAGTTAAAGAGAATGAGGTGTTGAAATTCATTTGAGCATCATTCAAAAAAATTTACATTAAAAATATGTCCTATTCTAGAAAGAAAAGAGTGAGTAAAACAGTTCAAATTTTTTTTGTCATGAATATAGAAATAATGTATACTTTGAAGAGGAAATGAAAAGGATTTTCATTTTCTGTTCTTTGTTTTAGTGACATTCCAAAGAATTTGAAGAAAACACATTATCTTCTGGTAGAATAGACAGTATTTTTAAATCATGTAGACAATGCATGCACAAATACATATATATATATATGTTATCTAAAAATCAGCATTTCACAATATCAGTGATTGCATTGATATGCATGCTCTCTCCAAATGTGAAAGTCACTATCCTTTCACACTAAAAATCCTTATCTAGAAGGACGGGTGTGTAGGATACTTTATAACATTAAAAGCAAAGAAGAAGCTATTAGCAATTTGAATGTACACTAGCAAATACATTGGGTAAGATAATCATTGCTAACATTTAAAATTTTGATATACATGACAAATCTATGAGGTAGACCATACCAGTATTATTGCTCTCATTTTACAGAAAGGAAATTGAGATTCAAGGAGGTGAAAACATCTGCCAAATGCCATACAACTAGCAAAAGAAGGGGGCACAATTTAAATCCCAGTCTTTTGAATTTATGTTAAGAATCATTGATTTAGTTATTTTATCTATCTTTTCTCTTGACAACCCTCCTACCATTTTCAGTAAATGGTCAATCAGAAAGACTACTTTTACCTTAAAATACAATATATTTGGGGCAGCTAGGTGGCCCAGTGAATTGAGGTGTAGAAATAGGAAGACCTAGGTTCAAATCTAGCCTCAGATATGTCCTAGCTTTGTGACCGTAGGCTAGTTACTTCACCCCTATTGCCAGCCCTTACCACTATTTTGCTATGGAACCAATATTGAGTCTAAAATTTAAAAAAAGTATAAAATAAACTTGGAAAAATTATGTTACATAGGCATACCTTACTTAATATCACAATGGCAAAATAGTGTTCTGTCCTTCCATTATATAATAGTAACTTTCCAGGAGAGATAACTTTTATTTAAAAGTTATTCATGATGAAACTAGCTGTGTGGCTTTGGGTAAATCAAGTTCTCTTCTTGCCTTGACTAAACTGTGCAGAGGGGGTCAAGGGAGAAGTGAGGTGTAGACTAGGTGATTTCTGAGATCTTTTCCATCATTTATAATTAATAAATCTTATTAAATGGTTGCAAGGAATTCATAAATGCCTCTTTGGTTGAAAGTTCACAAGGCACTTTAAAGAGTCTTTGCTTTAACAGCTTCTTGGATAAAATACTTCAAGAATGCTTTCTCGGCTTGCTTGTTTCATTCCTACTAATTTCTTTCAGGTAGGTTTTAGGAAATACTATCTCATGACTCGTCATGGAGTAGAGGCAATCCAGGGTATCAAAGACCTATTCCATTAATTCAAAAACTTTAGATTTATGTTTTCAATTGTCCTGGTAATTATGACCTTTACATAATAGGTATTGCCTTCCTAAATATTAAAATTGAAATTATTTCAATTAGATAATGTTTATTAATTACGTTAATGATAGAATATTAACATATTCATTAAAATAGTCATCATTCTTTTGTCATTGAAACAAAAGTGAGTCTTTTCTTGAAATGTCATCTTATTGGCTCTGTAGGGTGCACCTTATGTCCTATTGTTGGACAACACTTTTAGATTTTCAGAATGCCCAGACCAATACTCATTAGCATTGGTTTCCATTCTTTGATTCCTTATCATAAATAATATTTCATATCATAAAAATGAATCAAACTTTGGTTTCAATGGTAACCATAATCAAAGGCACAAAATAATGAGCTTTATACTGAATGCTAAACAACATGTGTTTTCATCTCAGTTATAATTTCTCCACATTGCTTTATAATAGTTAATTCAAGCAATTAGAAGAAGGCAGAGTTATAGTTTTATTAGCTAATCTTAAGATATTTTTTACATAATTTACTTTAGATACACAGAAAGATACACTGATAATTTTGTTTCAAATAAGTGTACTAGAATCTCTCTATCTAAAGATATATTGTCTTTCAAAGTGCTTTTTAAATGCATGTATTATTGTGTCACTTGGATTATTCTAAACATTTTGAAATTCTTTTTCAGTGGCATTAACAAGTTTGTGAGCCAAGCAAGAAATTAAGTCTTGTAATTTTATAGTCATAGAACACATTTCCTTGTCCTATTACATTTCCTTCCCTCTTTCATTTTGTTTTTTAAATAAAGTTTCATTGCTATCTTTTGTTTTTATTCCCTAAAGTTTCCCATACAATTCTTTTTATCTCAATTTACATAGACTTTTTAAGCTACCCCGCTTCCCCTGCCCTCTCCCTTCCTAGTGTTGCTTCCCTCCCCACCAGTCTGTTTGTTACTCTTCTACTTCTCTAAAGGGTATGAATAAATCCTCTGCCTCAATGAATCTGATTGTTCTTCCCTCTTTAAGTTGATTTCAATTCACTTAAGTATTAAATATTTCCTCCCTCCAACCTTTTTACTCTTCCACTGTATTGTTATTCTTCCCCATTTGCCCCATGCACTTCTTTATGGAATAAAAATTTACTCTATTTTGTTTGTTTTCACAATTTTCTTAATATTAACTTCTTTTTCCCCCTCTAGTTTTTTTTTATATATTTATACATACACACACATATATATATAAACATATATATATATGTACATATATATATATCTTGACATTTCATCCTATACAATTTGTCACTGTTCCCTCTATGTAAACTTCTTCTAGTTACCCTGTTGATAATAACAATTTTTAATATTTGCCAATATCTTCTTTTCTTCTAGGGATAAAATTGATTGAACTTATTGGGTCCCTTAAAGAAAAGATTATTTTATTATCTTCCCTCCTCCCTTAATTACCTTATGGTGATTCTCTTGAGTTCTGTGTTTGGACAGCAAACTCTCTGTGTAAGTCTGTTTTTTTTCTTTATGAATGCTTAGAAATCCTCAATTTTATTGAATGACCATACTTTCCCCTGCAAAAATATAGTCAGTTTTGCTGGATAGTTGCTTCTTGGTTGTAGAGCCAGCTTTCTTGCTAAGAGACAGAAGAGAGGATCAGTGGAATAGACTTTTGGGATAAGTGATATCAGCAAGACAGTGTATGATAAACCCAAAGAGCCCAAGTTTTGTGGCACAAACCCACTATTTGACAAAAACTTCTGGGAAAATTGGAAAACAATATGGGAGAGATTAGGTTTAGATCAACATCTCACACCATACACCAAGATAAATTCAGAGTGGGTGAATGACTTGAATATAAAGAAAGAAACTATAGGTAAATTGTGTGAACACAGAATTGTATACTTGTCAGATCTCTGGGAAAGGAAAGATTTCAAAACCAAGCAAGAGTTAGAAAACATTACAAAATGTAAAATAAATAATGTGGATTACATTAAATTAAACAGGTTTTGTACAAACAAAAACAATGCAAAAAATCAGAAGGGTAACAACAAACTGGGGAAAAAAAAACCTTTATAACAAAAAAATCTGACAAAGATCTAATTACCCAAATATAAAAGGAGCTAAATCAATTGTATAAAAAGTCGAGCCATTCTTCAATTGATAAATGGGCAAGGAACAGGAATAGACAACTTTCAGATAAAGAAATCAAAGGTATCAATAAGCACATGAGAAAATGTTCTAAATCTCTAATAATTAGAGAAATGCAAATCAAAACAACTCTTAGGTATCACCTCACACCCAGCAGATTGGCTAAAATGACAGCAGGGGAGAGTAAAGAATGTTGGAGGGGATGTGGCAAAATTGGGACTTTAATGCATTGTTGGTGGTTTTGCGAACTGATCCAATCACTCTGGATGGCAATTTGGAACTATGCCCAAAGTGCTCTAAAAGCCTGCCTGCCCTCTGATCCAGCCATATACCATTGCTGGGTTTGTACTCCAAAGAGATCATAGATAAATAGACTTGTACAAAAATATTTATAGTCATGCTTTTTGTGGTGGCAAAAAACTGGAAAATGAGGGAATGACCTTCAATTGGGGAATGGCTGAACAAATTGTGGTATATGCTGGTGATGGAATACTATTGTGCTCAAAGGAATAATAAACTGGAGGAATTCCAGGTGAACTGGAAAGACTTTCAGGAATTGATGCAGAGTGAAAGGAGCAGAACCAGGAGAACATTGTACACAGAGACTGATACACTGCGGTAAAATAGAATGTAATGGACTTCTGTACTAGCAGCAATGCAATGACCCAGGACAACTCTGAGGGACTTATGGAAAAGATGCTACCCACATTCAGAGGAAGAACTATAGGAGTAGAAACACCAAAGAAAAACAACTGCTTGAACACATGGGTTGATGCAGACACGATTTGGGATGTAGACTCTTAATGACCACCCTAGAACAATTATCAATAATATGGAAATAGGTCTTGATCAATGACACAGGAAGAAACCAGTGGAAATGTGTCAGCTTCTGGGGGGAGGGAATGGGGGGAGAGAGAGAAAGAACATGAATCATGTAACCATGGAAAAAATTTTATAAAAAATTAAAAAAATTAAAAATTAAAAATCAATTTACATGAAGCCATTCTATGTAACAAATAAATTTTAAAAGAAAATGAGATGAGAGGGAAAAAAAGCTGCAAAACAAATACGCATCTTGAAAAAAATCTGAAAACATATTCAGTGTTTCACAACGGTGGAATTTTACCTCCTACAGAAGAATGTGGAGAAGATACCTTCATCTACTTCTACTTTGGGATGAGATATGTTCTTTTTAATTTTTCAACAATGATTTTCATTATTTTATGATTCTTATTATTTCCATTTCCATTATTGTTTTCATTGTTTTCCCTTCCCTCTTGCCTTTACTTACCCTATTTGCATCAGTTCATGTAATTCTTTTTGTATTTCTCTGTATTCATGATGTTTACCTGTTCTTGCAGAAAAAATAATATTAATATATCACAATCTGTTCATCCGCGTCCCAATCAATGGACATTTATTTTGTGGTCAGTTCTTTGCTACAATGACACATGCGGCTATAAATGTTTGGTATATATAAGAAGGTTCATAAAATGTGTTTTCTGTCTGTGACCTCTTTGCTATATGTAATTGGAAGTAGAATATTTAGGTCAAAGGGTATGAATGTTTTAATTAATTTAATTTCATGACTCCAAGTAGTCTTCCAAAATAGTTGTACTAAACAATAGTTCTTCCAATTATGCATTATTGTGCATATCTTTCCACAATCTCTCCAAATTTGATTATACTTTCCCTATCTTTTTGTTTACATTAGCTTGCCATTGTTAGCCTATCCATGTTTAAATCCACAACTTAATGTACCCTTTTACTTAACTGTCACTGGAATAGTAACCACCATGAATGGGGAATAAGAGTCCTAAATTGTAGAATTAAGTTCATGGCCAGGAATATAAGAAAGTCCAAATCAGAAATCTATAGCTTAGAGAAAAACTGAAAGTATGGGATTGATCTTGCAAAGAAATCACTCAAAAAGTATTTAGTACCTATTATGTGACATGCACCATGCTAGGTACAAGTAATACAAATATAAAGAATAAAGCAATGGAGATGGGACACAGGATATTAAGATTAGATGACAGAGGAAGAAAATAGTATATAGGTGAAAGAATGAGTTAGTACCAGGTTAACTTTATGATTTTGTGGAGAAATCAAATTTGTGGTGTGATAGTCAAGATAAATTATTATATACAAGAGAAATAAAGGTCACAATTATACTTCAAGAAGATCGTGCAATTTTCTGCACTGGGTTTCTTGAGTAAGAGTGTGTATTCTTATTCACATTTCTACCATTCCCCTCAACTCTAATTCAATAAATCTAATGGCTTCCTACCACTTCTAGTATCAAATGTAAAATCTTCTGTTTGGCTTTTAAAGTCTTTGAAAATCTGGGCTATTAATAAATTTCTAGTCTTCTTATGCCTTGCTCATTCTGTGAAATTGGTTTTCTTTCTTTTCCTTGCTCAAGATATTCCATGTTCAGATTACCAGCATTTTCACTATCTGTCCCCAGTACTTCAGATTCTCTCTCTCCTCATTTTCTCCTCATGGCTTTCTTAAAATTTCAGGTATAATCTGACCTTCTAAAAGAAGTCTTTCTCCATCTCTCTTACTGTTAGTGCTTTTCTTCTACAATAGTACGTAATTTATCCTCTCTGCATCTTGTTTATATAGAACTGTCTACATATTGTCTCCCTTGATTGTTTCAAATTTGAAATATCAGAAGAAAAATTCATATAAATCAAGGAATAGCTATATTATCAAAATGTTGAGCTGAAAACTTATTGATTTGGCATTTTCAGATATTTTGATATACAAATTAGATTGACTTCCTTGTTGATCTGATGATCTATATACAGACTTAATTTCTTACCATGTCTCAGGGTAGGTGTCCAAAAACAGCAACTTATACATACATCTAAAATTTTAATTCAATTAAAAAACTGAATTATATATTTCTAAGCTTTTCCTATAGTATGGAAGCCTATTTACTATGTGCAAATAATTATGCAAGAATTGACTGATTCACTCCACAACAATTTATTAAGTAGTTATTTTGTGCAATTTATTAAGTAGTTATTTTGTGCAATGTACTGATCTAGAGCTAGTTTAGGCATAAGCCCTACCCTCAAGCATGTTACAATCTAGTAAGAAGGTTAAGAAAAGCAAAACACAAAAAAACAAAAAATAATAAAGACTAAACCAAGTCAGATTATTTTATTCCAGAATCATGGAGCTTTATATGTGGAAGAAAAGTTTAGGGAAATTATTTAGTCCAATCCTATTATTTGTTAAATATTTACTTAGTAGCAGAACTGAAGTTAGAACCCAGGTTATTGATTACCAATCAATTAATTTTTCCATACTTTCTCCAATGTGTTTACATGTATGTGTGTGTGTATCCTTTCACTTCCTAAAATGTATTACCTTTAATTATCTTAATACCATATTTTTAAAAGTCTATGATTTCAATTGAGGAGATACTTTCTTTACTGATAATAAGCACTCCTCAACATCTAAATAAACACCAATATTGTACCTTTATTTTAATGACTTCATTCTACTGATTGTTACCAATTTACCCTGTATAGAGTTTGTCCATAATGATTTAAATGTTGTCTTTCTTATTAGCATGTGATATCCTTGAAGAGCAAGGACTGTATTTGGCATTTCTTTGTATCTGCAGAAGTTGGCACCATACCTGCTATAAAATAGGTGTTAATAAGTCTTCATATCTGACTTCTTGAAAAAAAAAACATCATCACCTTGAAGAAAATCTTTAGTGGCATGGAATTTTCCAAATTGGCCTTGAATAATTCTTTTATATTTCGTCAGGTTGACTCTCAAGAACTTGCTGGATTATAAAAGCGTCTGAAATCTGCTGCTGGAAAATTCTGTGATAAACTAGAATTATTGCCTTTATATTAAAATTTAGGAAATGGAGTAGGAATTTAGCAAATGTTTGCTCTTTCACCTTCCATAATAAACAGTTGTTTATTAAGTACTCACTATGAGCAAAGCACTGTGTTAAGTGCTAAGAATCCAAAGAAAAAATGAAATGCCTTAATACTTTAAGGGGATACAATCTTTACACAAGCAAAATTGGATGCCCTGGAATTCCTTTTAGAACTCTACTTTTGATATCTCTCTTTCCCAGATTTAGTGTGGTTGTATTGAATAATTAGTTATGCTTATCATAGCCTGAGTCTCCAAACAAATGGATTTAATGGAATTTTCTCTTCTCATATAGCATGTAAGTCAAAAACTCTGCAGCAAAGTATTTAAATAAGACATAAATAACATACAAATACAAAGGAAGAAATATTTATACAATTGAATGATCTTCAAGGATTTCTACCTCTTCCCATACATATATGGGTGCTATTTCCTGAACCTCTGGAGGAAATAGAACACCTTTCAATAGATATTGTATCATTAGAGAAGAGGATGGTTTGAATGTGGAGAAATTTTTGCTTTTGTTGAATGGAATATTTTTTCAATAAATCAGGAAGTGAGTGAGAAGAGAAGGGGTGATATGATAAAATGAAATGAAGAGATCAATTTTTAATAGTCAGAGTGATAAAAAAAGACATTCAGTCAGGAAATGAAAGGATTATGTCTAACATTAAGAATCTACTCGAGAGTAAATATAAATTAGAATTGGACTCACATGGAATGAATTTTCTTCAGTTGGTAGCATCTAGAATGAATAAGAATGAAGAAGGTAATGTTAATGTATAGTTATGGTTTCATAAATTATGAGGAGCAAAAAAATTGAGAAGAAAAGGGATTTCAAGGTAGGGGATTATGTCCTATTCAGAATGACCAACTATGGGATTTAGATTAAAGAGAAAAATGTGGAACCATAGAAGAAGTATTGATAGAATAAGAAAGACTGGCTACACTAGAGATCAGTGTGAGAATTAAAACAAGGTTTAGGATAAGTAAAATAGATGGTAATGCAGGGGTTTCTGATAAGAATACTTTTGAAAAAATTTTCCAATAATTAAGTCTCATTACAAAGTTTCCTTGTCATCAGTCAATGATCCTGAATTCTTGAAGGTGAAATATACAGAGTACAATCTCTGGAAAGGCTTATTGAGCTGGAAAGGATTCCAGGAATGGGTCATCATCTAAGGATGAGTTTAGTTAAATTTTTAAAAGCTGATGTCTAGAAGACTAGTCACCAGATTTTTTTTGGTTATAGATGCTCCTGAAACTATTTATTAAGGCATGAGGGAATTAAAAATTAAGAATTACTATGTTTACCAAACATTTAAAGATCATCTAATTAAAATAGTAAATAAATTAACTTTAGGTAGAATAAAATGCCTAAGAGTATATTTCCAAATCAAATCTAGAAACTTTATAAATATAATTATAAAATACTTTTCATACAAATAAAATCAGATTTAAATAACTGGAGAAATAATAATTGTTCATGAGTGGTGAGAGTCAATATAAATAAATGACAATCCTATTTAAACTAGTCTACTTATTTAATGTCATTTCAATTAAATTATTTTAAAAAATACTTGAACTAGAAAAAATAAAATTCATTTATAAAAACAAAGGTCAATATCAAGGGAAGTAATGAAAAAAATGTTAAGGAAATAAGACAAGCAGTACCAGAAGAGTTTTGAGGGGAGGTAGTAAAGGATGAGACAGATGTTTGGTTAAAGCTAATGTCAAAATCTGTTTCTCTTAGATAAGTGTATTTATTATAATTAGACACATATATGTAATAGGTATGTTATTATGTTACATGGTAACTCAAAAAAATTACAGGAGTTACCCACATAAATAAAAGTTATCGATATATTCCTAACTATGACTGTAATAACAGAGTTCCCTAGCAAGTCCTTTTTTAGTTATCCCTGACCTCCTTTTCCCTCTAGCACTTTCCAACTTCCTTTTATATGTTGTTTTTCTTCATTAGAATATAAACTCCTTCAGCTCAGGGACTGTATGTCTTTTTTGTTATCTTTGTATTTTTATTCCCTAACATAGTGCCTGTTACATTGAATTACTTAATAAATTCTTGTTTTTACTTTAAAAAACTTTTGTTATAATTTAATTTTATGTGCACAGATTTATTTGTGTGGGTATTCCCCATCCCATCAATGTAAATCATATTACTCTTTATTCTTCTTCATCATGTGCAAACCATAAATAGGTGAGATAACTTTGAAATTATTTTGTTCTTTTAGTTTCTTGAAGATATCAATATACTTCTCAGATTTTTGTTTCATTCTTATATTGCTTTTGTTTTTGATATAGTCAGTTATATTGATAGTTTTCTTAATACTAAACCAGCCCTGCATTCATTCCTGGTATAAATCCCACCTGATCACAGTGTATGATTCTTGTGATATATTGCTGTAGCCTCCTTACTAGCATTTTATTTAAAATTCTGCATCTCTATTCATTAAGGAAATTGGACTATAATTTTTTATTTGGTTTTCTTCTTCCTGCCTTAGCTATCAACACCATATTTGTGTCATAAAAAGATATTTGGTGGGCTCCTTCTTTGATAATTCTACCAAATAACTTTTAAAATACTGTCATTAATGGTTCTTTAAGTGTTTGATAGAATTCACTTGTGAATCTGCCCGGCTGTGGGGATTTTTTTCTTTGGGAGTTCATTAATGAATTGTACAATTTCTTTTTTTTTTTCTTAGTTGGGATTAAGTATTCTATTTCCTCTTTTGTTAATCTGGGCAATTTATACTTTTGTCAATATTCATCCATTTCACTTAGATTGTCAGATATATTGTCATGTATTTGATCAAAGTAGCTCCTAATGATTGCTTTGATTTCCTCTTCATTAATGATGAATTTACTTTCTTCATGTTTGATACTGGTAATTTGATTTTCTTCTTTCCTTTTTTAAACAAATTAAATAATGCTTTATTTTACTTTTTTTCCATTAAAAAACTCCTAGTCAATTAATAGTTCAATGGTTCTCTTATTTTCAGCTTTATTAATTTCTCCTTTGGTTTTGTATTTGCAATTTGGTCTTTAACTGGGGATTTTTTCTTGTTTTTGTTGTTATTGTTGTGCGTTCAATTCATTTACCTGTTTTTCTCTATTTTATTGATGTAAACATTTAGAAATATATATTTTCCCCTAAGTACTTCTATGAATGTGTCCCATAAATATTTATATATTGTTTCCTAAAATAATTGTAATTCTCTTTAATGAAGTTGCTGATAGTTTCTATAATTTTCCCTTGACCTACCCCTTTTTTTAGAATTATATTAGGTTCTAATACATTTTTAATTTGTCTTTCCATGGATCCTTACTGATTATATATATGTATGTATGTGTGTGTGTATGTATATCTATATATTTGCATTATGATCTGCATTTTTATTTCTGCTTTCCTGATTTTGGTTGTGAAGTTTTCATGCCCTAATACTTGTTCAATTTTTTTATCTATGTGCCATATACTGCCGAAAAGAAGGCATATTCCTTTTTATTCCTTTCAATTTCTTTCCTGAGATCTATTAAAGCCAACTTTTTAAAAATTCCATTCACCACCTTAACTTCTTTCTTGTTTATTTATTTTTTTTTGTTTAGATTTATCCAGTTCTAAGAGGAGAAAGTTAAGGGCCTCCCAGTAGAGTTATATTTCCTTTGGCAATGCTTTCATTCTTAATAAATTGCCATTTTACTTCCTTTTCAGGTTCTAATCATATATCAACATCTCAATGGCATTCCTTGAACAGAAATCATCCATGTTAAGTCCTCACAATTTTTAAATTTTTTCAAGAATTCTAAAGTTCTTTACATACTGACTCATTACTCACAGCAATCCTGTGGGGTAAGGATGATAATTATCCCTTTTTTACAGAGTAGGCAATTGAAGCTCACAGAGGTTAGCAAATGTCTGTGATGGGAGATGAGCAGGGAAGCTACAATACCCTTCTCTTAATATCCTACAGCTTGCTTTTTCTTACCACAAACCCATTTCTGATTTGCGGGGTTATTTAGAATTTTACATCTGAGCCCATGTTGTTCTGTGAAACACTTGATAGCATCATCAGAAGAATATTTGAGGAAATATGATGAAGTTTGCATTTATGAGATGTTTGAGAAAGCATGACACAGTATTCCAAATGCAATTCAGTTCCAACTTCTTTATCCTATCCAGTTTCAGGCCAAGTTTATTATCCTAGTTTAGTGTTTAACTAAAGTATATACATTCATGTTCTGATTCCTCATTTATTCCATATGCATTTTTATCTAGATTATTTCCAATGCTAATGTTAAGAACAATCATTTTCATGTAACTATGGATTTTGCTGAGGAGCTTTGTAGAGACACAAATATTATCTTATGGGAATCAGAGTATTTGCAGAAATCCTTCATAATTAGGAAGTCCTTTATTTCTGTTTGATCCTTATACAAGATATCATCCATAGTAAAGCATAAATTACTTAACACATAGAGCTCTCTCTTTGACTTCATAATTATTGCAAATTTTAGTTGATTATTAAAGAAAATTATCACTATGACATGGCAATCATATCTGTCATTGTAATGTGATGAGTAAATAGTGGAACTGATCTACTGTAGGCTAGGAAAGTTAAAGAGGAAGATCAGAGCAGAGATAGTAGATTATGTAAAAAGGAAACTGCTTCGGTGGGGGATAGTTCAGAGAGAGAGAAGGTCAGAATGGAATCCACTCTCTTGTCACCACTGACGCAGCCTGATTACTTTGGGGGTATTTAGTTGATGGCTTCCCTAAAAAGAGTGAGTGGATTCACTCCTGCCACCTTGTAGTAGAAAGAGGATGTATTTTTTCCCTGTTGATGGAGGTATCTCTTGTCAGTATGTGATATTCTCAGCCAGTATAAGCCAGACAAACTTCCCCCCAGAGAACCTCCCTGTTTCAACTGAAATTCAGTTGGCAAGATGGAAGAAACCTTCTTAGGTAAGGCAGCAGGCTTATTCGCTTCCTTGATTACTTTGCTAAATGGGTCAAATGCTATCTGACTTTATGATATGTCTTTAAAAATAGGGTTGATCAGAGGGAAGGGATGTATAATAAAGGGAAGAGGGTATATCCATTGATGCCAAAGGAATCCCTGGCTCAATCAGGTCAAATTGCCCCAAACTGAGTTTCTCTCCCCCTCTCCACTAAAATCCTTGTTCCTAACTGTCTGAAGGTAAAATTATTAATCAATAGAGGGATTATTGAAAGGGGACAGATGATGATATCTGTGGTAGAGAGTCAGGCTCTCGAATGAGTTTCTAAATCTCTCATCTGATGTAATAAAGCAGGGTCAGTCCTGGCAGGAAATCAAAGATGGCCACAGGAACCATTGGCCTGAGACAACTGGACTTTGAGTAGTCTTGATCCAGCAATTGCTGGTTTTCACTTCCTTCTCCTTCCAACTCCCCCAAAACCAACTCCTTTTGCTTGGGGGTTCCCCCTTTTATACTCCTAGTTCCAACAGTCTTCAACTGACCCTGCTTTCTTGGGGTTCTGCTGCACCCCCGAGTAAAATTCCACCTTTACAATTTGGAGACTAGAGAGGGAAAAAGAAGGGTAGAGAGAATGCTGGGACTCTGTAGTGAGGGCACTTGGATTCAAATATAATGCCCAATACTAATAGTGTTACTTTCAACAAATCACTAAACATCTCTAGGCTTCATCTATAAAATATGATTTTGCATTAGTATAATAAAAAGTTTGAGCCAGAGAGAGAATATGTAGCTTCTTCCAACTTTAAAATAACACCCCATAGAGTGTAGATTATGAATGGCACAAATATGAATGAGAGTCACTCTGTCTGAAGAAAGACTTCAAAGCTATATTTTATTCAACTAAATTAAAAACATTCTTAAAAACCAATAGACAATATGTACAGTGAAATGTTATATGCTTTAAACTTCTTATTCCATTGCATCACCATAAATTTGTGGTTGACTATAGAAAGTCCATTATCATACTCTGTTCATTTCTTGTGTTTCCTTTAAATATGTTCTTGATGTGTTCTGATAAAAGCTGTTTATATTTGACTTCTCTCAGAGGAAGTGGACAGGACATGCAACAAAAGCATTTGTGATGACAGATGATGAATCCTTGGGAGCCGTCTTTGAAAGCCAAAGGAATTCTATCAGTTCTTTTGCTTATCCTTATTTAAACTTCTCATAATAGATTTGTTCATAAATTGTCAGGACTTGATTATCTTGAATTGTAAAAGGTTCCAGTTTCCTTTATCCTTCTGACTTTCAATGTTTTTCCTAAGCAACCTAGCCCTTTAGTCATCCTTTCTGAGCAAGACCAGCTTCCTAATGCAAGTAGAGTAATTTCTTAATACCAGAACAGGAATGGAACCAAATAGTGATAAATAAAATAAAGCTATGTGTCTCTTTACATCTTTTATGTATCCTACTAGATTTTTTTAACCCTTACCTTCTGTCTTAGAATCAATACTTTGTATTGATTCTAAGGCAGAAGAGTGGTAAGAGCTAGGCAATGGAGGTCAAGTGACTTGCTCAGGGTCACACAGCTGGGAAGTGGCTGAGGCCGGGTTTGAACCTAGGACCTCCTGTCTCTGGGCCTGGCTCTCAATCCACTGAGCCACCCTGCTGCCCCTTCCTAGTAGATTTTGTACATACAATAAATCCCAAGGTAAGAGTAAAATAGAATCTACTCATGATTCTATTGTTTGGGATCTTAAACTGAACATTGTCATTAAGATCCTAATCATTGTCATCATTTTACTGAGAAGAAGCAGGGGTGAAAGAAAGATAGAGAACATGTAAAGGTTTGTGCTTGACTTTGCAGAGCGGGGTTGGCTCACCCTCGGAACTAAACATACAGGGATCACAGCAGAAGTTAGTGATGAGAAAACCTTAGATTTATAAGACAGGATACTTACTTTACAGTTCAATGTGGAAAAGTTGGCTAAATGAATTAGCAACAATAGAATTTAGAATAGAGTTTGTTTTGAATTGTTCAGATTAGAGTTTTAAAAATGTATTTTACATAAGTCATTTTTTTAGTCAGATGGGTTTTTTTTGTAAAAGCTTATGCTCCATTGTGTTTATTGTAAGTTTATCTAGTTTTCTTCTCCTATTATACAATTTTAAACTTATTTTTTTAGATAGAAGTGATTTTGTATTAGTTTAGCATTATAAGGTTTTGATAGCAAACTGGTTTTGAAGAGTTTATTGAGAGGTTTGACTTTGGAATTTTATTGCATTTTGTATTCTTAATAGATTGTAGTCACATTTTCTAGTTGTTCTGAATTTGTGGATGTTGTGTTGTGTTTGAACTTTGTAACAACTTTTAATAGGTCCCTTTCCTTTCCCTTCCTTTTCTTTGTTCAAGTCCCTAGAATAGAGAAGTTAAAATAGGTATAGCTCCATAAGAGTAGTCATTTGTTATTTTGGGGTTAGAATGTACAATAAGAATGCAACAAGGCATCAAGGTAAGTTTATTGGTGTGCAGATAATAAAACTAATTTTGTTAAAATGAGTTTTAATCTGCACAAAGGGGGGTAATGAAAGAAAGATAGAGAACGAGGGAGAAGCTTTTGCAAAGGTTTGTGCTTGACTTTGCAGTGTGGGGTTGGCTAACTCACAGAACTAAACAGGAGAGATTCCACAGAGTGTGAGGAAAGGCTATAAGGAGACTCACAGAGACAGCTGGGGAACTCCAGAGTTCCTGTCTCTTCCAGTCTGGAGGGAGCACTTCCTGCCTTTGGTTACCTGACTTTCTGTGGGAAGCTACTTGCCCTGATCCTGTGATTCTTTCATCAACCATCCTGTTCCGGAGAGAAAGATCCTATCCACTCGGATTTCTTCTGTTTCCATCAACCTAGTTCCTGTGTTCCAGTAGCCTGAGAGAGTTCATCTTTGCTGAGAAGCCCAGAGACCTGTGAGCCTGGAAGTGAGGTCCTGGCTATATTTGGCCAGGGCCACTAGGGTGACTTCACCATTTACCTCATCCTATCTATTCCTGATGAACTATACACTCATCCACCGTCAATATTTGGAGGGGGCCAGTAGGTCAGGAAGCTAGATAGGGTTTGGGGGGGTCTAGACAGACAGTGAAGAAAAAAGGGAGCTTTGAGACCAGAAGAAGAGATCGTGAGAGCTCTGTACATTAGAGGGAGGAGGATTAGAGAACCTAGTATTAGGGAAATCTATTCCTGGCCCTCCTTCCTTTTCCTGTGTTGAAATATTTATTAAATCAAAATACTCTTTTACAAGATCAACAGCAGTCAGATCACGTTTAACTGTCATTCCGGTGGTGAGGCCTATCAGACCTACCTACAGCCTATTCCAGACAGAAAAGAGTACTTTGCTACCATCAGTCTAGGTCAAGTAATTAGCCTATTTCAGGGGTCATGGTCTTATCGGCCAAAGTCCTTTCAGTATCTTTTAAATTTTATTTTCAGACAAATAACCATTTATGATATTTTCCAAACTTTTTGGAATCTCCTCTGAAATATCTTGAGATCTGTTCTCTAAATGCTTTTAAAATTGCATTGTCTCCAACATATTTGCTTTATCTATAGAAACTTTGTTAGATGAAACTACTCTTTCTGACTTTAGAAATGCTATCACTTTATCACTTAGTGCATTGGACACAGAGGTGGTCTTTTCCAAACATAATGTTTTCATTATTTTTGCCAATGAGAAGAGACTACTTAAGTTATTGAATTGATTTCATTTTGTTTCCATTGCCCTTGTTTCATCTATATATACTCCTATAACAATAACATTTAGCTAAATTATACTGGTGGGTCAAAACAATAATGAAGTCTCTCTGAGTTCCAGTGCTTTGCTTTCCTACCCTGTCTACTGCAACACCCAATTTTAACACAGTTCATTCTAAGTACAATAAACTTTTTTTAAATATAATACTGATCTAGTCTAGATTTCAAATCCTTTTCATAGAGGTGGAGCTGGAGTGATGAACTAGGATGTGATACTAAGCCTTAGCTTTTAATATTTGATTAAGGATTTTTTTATCCATCATATTGAAAGTACCAAGAATATTTTAGAAGGAATTGTTTTGCCATGCATTTTTTGTGATACAAGTAATTTTTATTCTTAAATATTGCTTCACTTAGGATTCCATATGACCCCTGACTCTCATCTTTGTTCATTTCTTCTCGCCATGACTTTTCTATTTTATTGCCTTGAAGTCTTCCCTGCCTTGTCAACTGCTTAGCCTGTTTACTGTGTGCAGCTTATCTTTTCCCCTCTGTTTCTCCCTTATTCTACCCAATTTGCATCTGTTAAAAAGAATAGAAGGAAAGGAGGTATATATGTATGTGTAAAATATGATCCTGATTTGATCTGATTTTGTTTGTTTCTTTCTTTGTATATCTCCTCCCTTACTATTACTATCTCCCTATAGATCTTCCTTCTAGATATTACAGGTGGCTGGTATGTGGATCTTAGGGATAGAATGGATGAAGGAGTGTTATGTAGAGATGGCAGCATGGAATCCCTGCAAAAATACAGGGACAGCCTCACTCAGAATTCCAGGGGACCCCCCCTGGAGAACTTTGGGTAAGGGGGCAGTTGAGAGGGAATTAAGGCAGTTGCTTTCTGGGGGTTGAGGTGAGCAGAAGAGACTGCTTACTGCTCTTGACTTGGGGGGTTCACCTGAGTGGCCATTGTGGCAAAGCCATCGTGGTTTTTACTCAGGAGTTAGCCTGTTTATTAGGATGTCCTTATCGATATCAATATAACAATTATTTAGTGGTTTAGTGATTAGAAATATTAACTATTAGTAAGAGAGCCAATTTAGTCAAGGGCCCTTCACCCCCTCCTGTGGGGGAGAAGGGCAGCTTCAACCTAACAGATCGGGGCCACCTTTTCCTTATTTAAACCTATTACCCCCTCTAGCTTTTTCCTTCCTTCTTAATATAAGCTTTACCTTCAATATCTGTGCCTGGGAATTATTTGGGAATACTCACTGCTCAAGTTTGATCATCTAACTTGAATCCTGTCAGCTGTCGGTTTAAGAAGATCATACCCATCACTGCTGACAACATTTAGATAATTAATTAGTATTCAACCCTCTATCAGACCTGTGGGGAATATAAGTTAAAGAAAGCCATCTTTGAAGTTCAGCTTCAACAGAAACTTACCAGAAGTACTTCAGTCAGTCTCCATTTTTCCAACTGAAACCTCAACTGTTTGGGGGGAGGGGTTTGAGAGTCAGGAGTGTCTTACCCCCTCCTCACTGAAGCCTGTCAATCTGGGTCTGTGTCTTGGAGGTTACTGGCCCTGGCATAATCATCTGCTTCCCCAAAATATCTGTTATTTATCAACATAACAGTGAGGATCAGAGCCCAAGGCCAACTGCAGTTGGGGAAGAAGGAACACCCACTCCTCTCACATTAGCTATTGCTGTAATCTATCCCTCTTTTCCCTGGCATTTTTGGTTGGTTAAACCTGTCAGTAACTTCTTTCTAACAGTAGCCCAGGCTAGAACCTCTCAAGAGGTTCTAAGATGGTTAACCCCTCTAGGCCCAACCCAAGGTTGGATTGATTAATAATAGGCTATTGACTGGCTTTGGAAATGATTGAGATGTGATTGCATAATGGATTCTCCCCCGCTAAGGGCTGTGATAGAATAACCACTCAGGAAGGTACTTGCTATTAAATCACTGTATTATCTATTGATGGGGAAAAAAAGTGATAGGTTTGGGGATTGGGAACCCTATTGCTATGGTTTTGTTGATCAGGACTGGAGGCTGCTAGAGCCTTGAGATCTTCACCTCTTACTGTTTCTGACCTGACCTGGCCACAGCCAAGCCAGAGAATAGGGAAGGCTATTGATGTAGATATGGATTGATGATCTGTGTATTCTTTCAGCTCTACTACCAATGATATTGATGACTCACTAGCTCTCTCTCAGTCAAGCACAGGATACAGGTTTACGTTCAAGCCTACCCTCTTCTTCTTCTACCATCTTTCATCCTTCACCTCCCCTCTCCCAGTTCTTGCTCCAAGAGAAGTTTGTTCAAGTCCCAGCTCTGAGTTCTGAGACCCCCAACTGTAGTTCTTAGGGGGTATTTATAGGGTGGGGCCAACCAACGTTTGTCCCTGGCTTGTGGCTCCTGGGAACATTCCAGACCTCTCAACTGCCATCCCTGTCAGTCAAGGTGGCAGCCAACTTATCCCAGATAATGATTTTAACACATCTTAGCCACCCCTAGACACCTGTCTATTGTGTTTGAACCCCTTTCTATTCAAGGCTCTCTCACTGTCAATTCACATCTCTACCTTCCTCTATCTACACTGTTGCTCTTATCTAATTCATTGTGTCCCACCCACTTTTTTGCCTGCTTCTGTAGTACACTTTTTGCCCCATTCCTGTTATTTCTACTTATTTTTATTTTTATTTTTTTTTTACTTTTAGCACCTCTCCTGTTCTTCCATTATCATTTGCTGTGGATCTCCATATTTTATATCTTATTTCCTCTACTGTCCTCCTCTGCACTTCATCAGCCATACTTTTTTCTTTACCCCTTACTCCAAGTTACTTATCATCATGTCATCATTTCCCAATTGTTTCTGCCACTGATCTAGTGTATTGCTGTGACTAAGTCTATGCTCAGTACCACATAGGGTTCACTTTTGCATTTTCTGGACAGATAAAATTAAGCTTTAATCTTGGAATACTTAAAGGACCCAAAACTTCAATAGTGAGTCCTACTCCCTCCATATATGCAGATTTCAATTCTTCAGTGCCTTCATAAACAGCCTAATGACTTGTTTTGGCTTCTTTCAAATCTCAGTTGAATCCAGTCTTATATTGGAAATCTTTTTCAATCTCTTTAAATTCTAGGACATGGTAATAAGTAGAGAGGAAGACAGCAGAGACAGAGAGATAGGTAGATAGATAGATGGATAGATAGATGATAGATAATCTGGTGGATAATCCTCTAGTCTTATTATTTTTACTATTCATAACAAAATATTTTTTCTCAGTATCATACAATGAAAATGTGACAAGTACAGACATTTTCCCCATCTGGAAATTTTTGTCCTCATCTATGAATATCCAAGTTTTTTTCTGCTTTCCTGTAATTCATATGACATTTACCTCCAGTAGACTTAGCACCCTGCCTCTTGATTGTTATTATTTTAAATAGCATCACATTTTTCTAATCTTATATAGCCCCGGGGAAAGACAGGTCTGTTGTCTGAGAACCAGCTTATTTAAATTAAGATATGATCATCAGCCACCTGGGCAGAGGGGATGATTACTTTGGCCACAGCTCCACTTAAAGACCATCTACCAAGTCACAGACATATTGCAAGCTGTCAGCAAAAGGATTATTCACAGTTCCTTGAAGTGTTTCAGTATTTTAATGTAAGGGGAAAATTCATTTCACTTATATCTTATATTAAGTGAACTTACAAGCAGGTAAATGTTAATGGATAGCATCTGATAAGACTGTATCTTCATACACAAAATTTTCTTTTCTAGGATTTGACTTGTTTTAAATTCAGTCATTAACCAGCCAATTCAGAAAAAAAAGTGTTTAATTGTTTATGTAGTAGGAGACAGCATCAGTTCCGTGGACCACCTAGGAGTGATAATGGATATCAGAACAATTGTTGAAGAAAAATCAGATCATCTGATTTTTTTTCTAAATGTAGCTTGTCCTTAGTATCTCTCTGCCAAGGACATATACACCTGGAGAGAATGGAATTCCTCAGCTTCCTGTGACCCTCTGTCCTCAGCTCCACTTTCTAGCATCCCTGGCATCCTTCAACTCTCAGTTAAATCCAATCTTACATTGGAAGTCTTTGTCAATCTCTTTAAATACTAGTGCATTAATTATGTTGATTATTCCCAGTTTATTTTGTATAACTTGTTTGAACATATTTGTGTGTCTTCTCTCCCTTTGAATTGTGCAGGTTAGCTAGGTATTCAATAGAGCAGAGACTTTTTTTTTTAATTTTCTCTGCATCTCCAGCACTTAGCTCAGTGCCTGACATAGAGTATTCACTTAATAAATGCTTATGTACCAAATCTCAGGGAGAAATCATTGTTTCCCTTCATCTGGAGAGGTTGTTGTGAGAGGCTGTGAGAAGTGAGCAAACACATAGAATTTGGACAAGGGTAGAGCACAACAGAAGAGACAAAGGGAGCAGATCATTCTGGCCATGACTGATGAAATCACAGGAGTCTGGTGATAAGATGGTGCTGGGAAGAGGAAGATTCAGTGGTTTGAAAAGTATGAGTAGCAAAGGAAATAGATGTCAGTGATGCAGAGGAAAGGGCTGCAGCTGGCCACAGTTGGTGCTGGGTATAACTAAGGCTCAGCTGTGGCCATGGTTTTCGTAGACTGAAACCAGATGGGCTATGTGGGGCCACAATGAGAGGCCTGTCAATCATTGATGATTTTCATTTTCAGTGAGAATTCATGCAAATAATCAAGTATGTTTCTCTCCCGCTCCCACTTCTATGAGAAAGGAAAAATATTTTATCTTAAGTTTTGTTTTATTTTTTCATGTTAAATTTATTAGTAATTTCTGATTATTCTACTATATTAGCTTATGATCATAACTTTTTTTCAAACATTTATATGTTTCAGTATTTATGGGCTGAGATTAAGTGACTTGCCCAGAGTCACACAGCTAATAAGTGTCTTTGGCCAGATTTGAACTCATTAAGATGAGTCTTCCTGACTTCAAGCCAGGTACTCTATCCCTTGAGCCACCCAGAGAAACAATAACTATTTGAGGAAACTTGATGAAGTGCCGTCAGAATGAGAAAGAGGAACTGTAAACTCAATCCTATTTCTATAGAATCCTGATGTTAAAATTGCATCAAATATGCCGACTGTGACCACATTTTCCTTTTAAAGACATTATTTATTGCATATATGTATGTATATATTCATGTGTGTAATATATATATATATATATATACAGACATATGTACAGATATTCAAGATGATATTCCAATATACCATTTCCATCCTGAGCCCTTCCTTATAAAAAACAAAAGCAGAAATAAACCTAAGAATGGATCTATATGTAGTAGCACATTCAATATTTCAGCCCTCAAGTTCTTTCCTGAACAAAAGAAAATATGCTTCATTTTAGGTTCATTAGGAACAAGATGGATCATTTGCTTTAATACAGTTGGACTGCTTTGCATTGCTGTTTTCCTTTGACTTTTTATAGCCATTGTGCATATTTTTTCTGAAGTTTCTGCTCTCTTTGTTCTCAATCAATTCATAGAAGACTTTTCAAGTTTCAGTGGATTCTTCATATTTGGCTTTATAATGTGAATATTATATCATAAAATGATATAATTTATTCAAATACTTCCAATCTATGGATAACTACTTTGCTACCAAAGTTTGTTTTGAAAAATTATGCTATTATGAAATTTTATCATATGTGAATCTTTCTATGTTTTATTTCTTTGGAGAAATGTCTAGTAACAGTATCACTGGTTTTAGTGACTTTTTCATCTTGTCAACTTGATGGATCAAGTAAAATAGGCTTTTTTTTTCTTCCTTCCTCCCCTCCTTCCTTCCTTCCTTCCTTCCTTCCTCCCCTCCTTCCTTCCTTCCTTCCTTTCTTTCTTTCTTTCTTTCTTTCTTTCTTTCTTTCTTTCT
>NC_058135.1:83980011-84112669 GCF_016433145.1 Gracilinanus agilis
GTAGCTCAGTGGATTGAGAGCCAGGCCTAGAGACGGGAGGTCCTAGGTTCAAATCTGGCCTCAGACACTTCCCAGCTGTGTGACCCTGGGCAAGTCACTTGACCCCCATTGCCTACCCTTACCACTCTTCCACCTATAAGTCAATACACAGAAGTTAAGGGTTTAAAATAAAAAAAAATGATTTGTGGCATTAAAGTTGTTTGCAGGGTAGTGTTGGAAGAGTTTAGTTGAGTGGTTGCCTCTAATCTATCATCTTGATTCAATTATCTTCTTAAAATATTTTTGTCCTCACTATGACCTCTAATATCTCTACCCCACAGGACTTCTCAGGCTATTTGCATGGATTACATTTCCCTTTATTCTTTACTTAAACCCTTACTTCTTTCTTAGAATCAATAATATGTATTGGTTCCAAGGCAGAAGAGTGGTAAAGGCTAGTCAGTGGGGGGCAAGGAAATTTTATTTCTCAGGATCACACAGCTAGGAAGTGTCTGAGGTCACATTTGAACCCAGGACCTTTCATCTACAAGCCAGATCTCTATCCATTGAACTACCTACCTGCTCACCCATTCATTCTTTTATTTTTTCCTTTCTTCTATTTTTTAATTTCAAGATATTTTATTTTCCCAATTATATGTAATAATAATTTTCACCAAATGTTTTCCAAAATTATAAGATCCAAACCAATTCCTTCCCGTTGTTCCCTCCTCCCATTCAGAGATGGTAAGCAATTTGATTTGGGCCATACATATATTATTATGCAAAGCATACTTCCATATTGATCATTGTTGTAAGACACACTAATACAAAACCAAAACCCCAAAATAAAACTATGAATAAATTGATATGAAAATAATATCCTTTGATCTGCATTGGATTTCAACAGTTCTTTCTCTGGAGGTGGATAGAATTACCTGTCATAAATTCTTTAGAATTTTCCCAGATCATAGCATTGCTGAGAGTAGCCAAGTTTTTCACAGTTGATCATCCTATAATATTGTTGTTACTCTATACAATGTTCTCCTGGGTCTGCTTACTTTGTTCTGCATAAATTCATATAGATTTTAACTGATTTTTCTGAAATCATCCTGCTTATCATTTCTTATCACACAATAGTATCCATCTCCAACATATACCACAATTTGTTCAGTCATTCCCCACTTATGGACATCCCTTCAATTTCAAATTCTTTGTTACCACAAAATGAGCTGCTATAAATATTTTTGTACAAGCAGTTCCTTTTTCTATTCATTCTTTTAAATTTTTTAATCTTTAAAATTTTTTTCCATGATTACATGATTCTAGTTCTCTCTGTCCCCCATTTCTTTCTCCTCCTGGAGTTGACAAGCAATTCCCCTGGATTTTATATATACATGTAGGGATAATATTCAACAGGCTGCTCTCTGTTCAGCAGCTGGACAGCACTTCCCTCTGGGGAGGAAAGAAAGGCTGATTCTATTAGAATTCCCTACTGAAAATAGAACTAAACCCCTGTTTCTTTGAGGATAGATGTTTTAATATCTTCTTGATTGTATATTGATTATTGATGTGACTGAGAATTGATACAGATGATCTTGAATTGATTAAGAGTTAATCTCAAGTAAGAGTTGATGAATAGCCTCAGAAATCTTCCTCAGCCAGGGAATCAAGCCCAACTGTCAGAACTAGACAGCGAGAATTCTTCTTGGAGACTATGGACTAGACTAGAAACCAGATCTTAGCAACAGGTAACTATTTTAATCTAAAGGTAACAGGACTATCTTGAGAGAGTGAGGATCAAGGATTGATGGGTGAGGATAGAGGTTTAACGGATTAAGGTAAACTAAAAACTAAAAAAAAAAAAAAAAAAAAAAAAAAAAAAAAGGATTAAACTAAACAGCTAGGCACATCTCTTTAAAGAAAAGCCTTGAAAAGGATTCTGCCACACTGGCTTGGCAATCTATTAGTTGAACTAAAACTGGCTGTTTATAAATATCTGTTGATCTTCAGAAATTACTTTCTTGATGGTTTTGATGAATATGGCTGTTGATGATGATCAAATATAATTTCAGATTTCGGTATTGAACAATTGTCCTAAGTAACAGATCTCTAAAGTGAGACAGCTAACATAAGTCTGTGGTGAAGCTTCTTGTTTTGGCTGGAGAGCTTTTCTCCTTCCACCCTTTGCCACCCACTTAACTCACAACTGAGTCCCTTTGCCTTGGAGTGATCTCCTATCTATAGGGGTGCTCCAATGGTCTTCCACTATCTCATGCCAGCTTTGGACATTCTAAAATCTGCTACAATTGGCACAAGATGGCTACTGGCAAAAGCTATTTACAATACAAAATGGTCATTTACAAAAGCTATTTACAATATGTACATATATGTATGTATGTATACATATATATTCAAAGCCTATTTCCATATTATTTATTTTTGTAAAAGAGTAATATTTTAAAACCAAAACCCCAAATCATATACCCATATAAACAAGTGATAAATCTCATGTGTTCTTCTGGATTTCTACTCCCACATTTCTTCTATTCATTCTTAATCACAAGCCCTGATTAAATTAGTTCCACTCAATATTATATCAGGCTATTGAATTCCTTGTTCCCCTAACATTGTCATTGATATCTTACCTCAATCCAAACCTAGATTACTTTTACCATCTGCCTCCTCCATTCCTATTTATGTTCTAGTGAAAGAAGCTGGAGAAAGTCATATAACAGGAAATGAGTCCAGGACAAATTATCTAACTTCATCTCTTATAACAGCAAAACTTATTTTCTTCTTCCTAATTGATTTTCTACCTTCTTCTCTATAATGACTATTTGAAACATATTCAATCCTTTTATACTCAAACTTTATACATCACCCTTCTCTCCTCCTTTTTAGCTGACAGAAGCACCTCTTACTTTATAGAAAAATTCAAGATCATTCACCCCAATGGCAAAAAAAATTGGAAAATGAGGGCATGTTCCTCAATTGGGGAATGGCTGAATAAATTATGGTATATAATGGTGGAATACTATTGTGCTGTACGGAATGATGAATTGATGGATTTCTATAAGATCTGGAAAGATCTACATGAACCAATGTGGAGTGAAATAAGCAGAAACAGGAGAACATTATACATAGTAACTGCAACATTGTGGGATGATCAAATGTAATTCACTTTGCTACTAAAAGCAATGCAATGATCCAGAACAATTCCAAGAGACTTATGAAAAAGAATGCTATCCATGTCTAGAGAAAAAACTGTGGGAGTAGAAATGCGGAAGAAAACATATGGTTTATTACTTGTTTATATGGGTATATGATTTGGGGTTGTGGTTTTAAAAGATTACTTCATTACAAAAATGAATAATATGGAAATAGATTTTGAGTGGTAATAAATGTATAATGCAATAAAATTGCTTGTCAAATGCAGGAGTGGGGAGGGAAGAAGGAAGGGAGACAAAAATAATGTAGCCATGGAAAATTTTTTAATTAAATTAAATTAAAGATCATTCACCTCAAACTTTCTCTTCTCTTCTTTATCTCATAACTCTTTATCCATATCTCACTATTTCTTTATATCATTCATCACAATTTTCCCTCTTACTCTTGCCTCTGAGGAAGGAGATTTCCTTCTCTTCTATATTATCAAAGCCTCTAGATGTTCCCATAATTCCATTCCTTCTAATCTTCTCTAGCATATTAATTTAGTAACATTATTAGTTGTACTGTAAGTCTAAACACTCTTTATTAAATCTAGAAACTCTCTTTCTCTAAACTTTAGTTCTTCTCTAGATACAAATTCATCTCCCATTGTTTAAAAACACAGGATTCTTCATCATTAAAAAAAAGTAGATCCCATTATTATTGATAACTATATCACTTACATATTTTCTTACTTTCCTAGCCCAACTAAGCCACCAGGAAAGCAGCTTCACTGGAGAGATGATGCTTGCATATAAGCCTACAGGTCAATTGAGTTTGGAGGAAAACTTCATTACTCTATGAGAAAAGAATTAGCTTAACCTACATGAGGGTTTTTATAAGAATATATAAATATGAGTTAATCAGTGAGAAACCAGCAAGTGTTTTGGGCAACTGCCACTCACAGATCAAACTCACAAAGAAGGATAGAGTATCAGAGGCTGAGTAAATCTGATAACCCTTCACTAAAGGAATGGCAGTTGGGTTTACTGGTCTCTGTCAACTACCAGGGAATAATACAAAGATTAACAACTCACACACTATGGGTTCTTTGAGGTAAGCGGAAACAAACAGGAAGGAAAATAAGACAGTTTAATTGCATTATAAGGGTTAGGAGAGTGGGAGAGGTATATCTGTAACTAGGAATCTCTAACTGGAGTACCAAGGGGGAGTTTCTCTGTCAAGCCAACTTCAGTCAGGCTGACAGCCTTGGCTAAGGACTAGACAGAGAGAGTTGGGTATTGGGATTTCTCACAAATGGTCCAGATCACTTCAGGATACCAGGAACCAACTCCTTGCACAGTCAGTAATCCAAGAGATACCAGGTAGGGAAAATGCCTGCAAACTGTCCACAAGAAAAACAGACACTATCCACTACTAAGGGCTGTCTTGAGAGACGTTGTCTTCAAGTTTTTCCAATCCCAAAGATCCCAAGCTCATGGAGTTACTGCTGGCTGGGCCCCTGCTCCAAACCCCTCTCATACCAGCAATGTCAGTTTTTTTTTTCTCTCTCCTTTCTCTTCCCCTGCGTTCCATTCAGAATGTCCATGGCTGACAGCCAAGGTTTTGCCCTTAGCCTGCCTGCTAAATCTGCTTTCCTACTTTTAAAGTCTATTTCTCTATTACAGGGTGGGAGAGAAGTTAACTCTGGTAGATACTGATGCTATCATAGGAGAAAAGCCCAGAATTTGCTCTTCATGTATATACAGATAGGCGTATACTTATCAGGGCAAAGGTCAGAAAATTAAGAAGAAAGAATTATAATGTCAAAAAATATATGAATATGATGGCAACAACCCAATATCAAACTTTTAAAATAAGAAATTATAATAAAAATGGGTAAAGGACAAGAGAAATTATAATGGAATCAATTATATTTTGTACACTTTAAAAGAAGCAAATCTATTGCCAAAAAAAAAAACCAAAACCACAAGAAAGTACTCTAATAAAGAAGAATGATTTGCTTGTCAAATAGAAAGAGTTAGTACTCAAAAGCAAAGCTGATTTAGAATTTTTTGGTAAGATATTACAAAGAAAGTTTGTGCATGATAATAAGTAATATTGTCTCAATAAAAAAAGATAAATAAGGAAAGTAAAACCAGCTCAACTAAATCCTAGGAAACGACTCAACTTTTAAAAAGTAGTAATACCAAGGATATTTGAGAACCAAAAAGGAAAGAGGATGGCAAATAGTAAAAATGGAAATATTATATTTCTATATGTTACCATACAAGTTATTTTTGATGATTACACTTTGGAACCTAATATCATGGCCCTGGATATGCTCACATAGGAGAAAGAAATCACACAAAAGAGAATACAAATGGGAAAAGTAACAATTGTATAGAATACATAAAGGAGAAATATGAAAGAGGTCGTATGATTATGAGGTTGTTTGGGAGCTCATATTCAAAGTATCTGATAGAGTGAAAAATTCTAAAAGCCTGAGGGAAAAAATCTCAGAACTAACTAATTAAAAAAAGATGACAACAAAGAAAACATCAATCACTAGCAGCCTATATGCTTTCTCCCACTTATATGAAAACTTCATGAGACTCCTATTCAAAAGTCCAGTAAATCCTCAATCAATTGACAAGCAGTAGGGAAGGTTTTGTTAGCAATATTCAACAATTTAGCACATCATTACCATCTCACAATTGACTCAAAGATGTAAAAATATATGCTCTCGTTCTGTTAAACATTTTTTGAATATTAAAAAAATGATTCAGCAGTATGAAATACCATTTTAAAGGTTCATTTCCATCAAGGTGCTTCATATCCATATGTCAAACTCATTCAAGAATCCTTGAAATAGTAATACAAATAACTCTATTCATTATGTTATAATTATATAGATGAGGAATGCAATAAAACTGGGAGATTTGTGCTTATCAAAATTAATCTCTTTTCTGACAGAGATAATACAGCATAGGGTCTGAGGTGAAGAGGAATTCTCTGTGGATGATGATGATATTCTCCAGATGCTTCTATGTGAATGGCTTTAAGTTGGTTGCATCAAGTCCAAGGATACTGTAGAGTTCCTTGGAAGAGACTGGTAACTCCTCCAAAGAATTGATTTGAAAATGCACACATCAAGGAATGAGTGTTTGAATAATATCCATTATCCATAATAATACATGTACATAGACACACAGACATTGTCCAACAGTTTGTATATCTTGGATAAAAATTATATATGGACTTAATATTGTTCTTTGAATTGAACAGGAAGAAGAGGATGGGTTGATTTACTTTTAGGATGTTACAAAACTCCTTTCATGACATCAAACTTCCCATGGAAACAAAGGCCAATCTTTTTAACACAGATATTCCATAGTATTGCTATAAATAAGTGAGATGTGGGATATAGCAGCCTATATAGAATTAAAGTGTAGATAACAAAGAGAAGAATGGTGAGGCACATGGTAGTTCTTCTACCATATGAAAAAGAGGGAAATTTCAAAGGAAAAAAAGGAATAGAACATGTAATAAAAGAAGTATATTTATTTAATTAATTCAAAACTTTTATTTAATTAATTCATTTAGAATATTTTTCCATGGTTACATATTCATTTTCTTTCCCTCTCTTCCTTCTCCCCTCCCCCCAATAGCCAACAAGTAATTCCGTTGAGTTTTACACGTGTCAATGATCAAGACCTATTTCTATATTATTAATATTTGCATCAGGATGATCGTTTAGCATCTACATCCCCAGTCATGTCCCCATCGATCCATGTGATCAAGCAGTTGTTTTTCTTCTGTGTTTCTACTTCCACAGTTCTTAAAGAAGTATATGTTAGCTAGAGAAGATGAGCAGTTCAAGGACTGAGATTACAGCATGATAGGCAGACAGGTAGAATATTCCATTTGTGCTCTTGCAATGGCAGGAGACATCAGTGGCCTCCAGAGGGCTAGATGATGCCCTGTGGTGAACTTAAGGGGGTGCCTAGGCATCAGTTACACAGGAAGGGCAGGCATAGAAGGATTATATTCCACATCCTTAGAGAGAATATCTACATTGATGAAACTAAAAAATCCATTTGGCTCTATGGGCATCCCAAGTGAGTAGCACAGTGCAGATACATAGCCAAATACACACATTGATTAATAGGAGGAACAGTAAGCTCTGTCATTGTTCTTTCAGCTAAGAATCCAGACCCTATGCTTCACCTTTTCTTAGAAAGAGGTAGTCATTAGACTAGAAAATAGATCTTCAACTTCTTTCTATCCACAAGGAGAGAAATCTGTAAGTTCTCAGATTTTAGCCTCTATGGGATAAGCTCTTTTGGAATAGAGCACTGACAGCTAGCTAAATGTAGTCTATATATATCCTATCTTTGAACATGCTTCTCTGCTTCTAATAAGTATCTTCATCCCAAGCATTTATCTAAACTTAATTTTAAAATTTCCTCTTATGCCCCACTAGTTCCTGAGTTTTTAGATCTAAACTTCTCAATTTCAGTGACCATCTTCTAACTGCAAAAGTCTACATGGGTGTGAAGAACCATGCTTGTCCTCAGCATCTTTCCTCTCTAATGAATACTTGGATCTTTTCAAACAAATAATTCAATGAAGGCACAAATGGCCAGCTAAGAAGTGCAGGTCATTGCCACAAAACCTGTGTAATTCTACATATGCTTTGTGTGTCTGTGTATGTGTCAGTATACTCATACATTTATATATACATACACACGCTTGCCATTTACTATGAACAAGCTTACACACAGATACTGCATATTATGGAATACAAATGTGAAATAAATCACAGTCTCTGAACTTGCAATCTAAATGAGAAGGACAGGACTTGCACACAAATAATCATGATACAAGGCAAAACTGTAATAAATGAAAAGGACAGGTCCACAGAGAAAGCATTATGAGAAACTGGAAAGTTGATTGAAATTCTATTAAATTCAATCACAATGCCTTAAGGTGTTTGCCATTTTAAGGTATTGTCTTTGTCTCACAGTTAATCACTTATATATTCAATTTATAAGTAATTTGTTTCTTATGGTGACTTCAACTTCATCAAATTTGTTGTCTCATACTCTACAGGGTTTTGTTCCTGAACTTCTTGGTCTGTTGCTTTTAAATCTGTATATACTCACCCATGTCATTTGATTTATATTACATTCATATGCCAATGTCATGCAGTCATTTCAAAATTAGCACTAAACATTCCTTCTGCCACTTTTCTGCTGTCTGCTTGACTAACTGATGTCAAAGTTTGCGAAGCCAGAATTTTCATACAATTCCAATATAAGAAAAACATAGCTATAATTTGCAAGAGTCAGAATACTCTCAGAACTCTCCATTTATGTCACTCTTTCTTAGGCTACCTTTTCCTCCATAGTTCCAAGTTTGTAAATCCTATAGGTTACTGCATTGGCTTATAATTTTTAGTTTCTATTTAAAATCTCCTATAATTGTGTTCAGTTATTAACTATATGTGATCATAAACTTTTGACAGCTTTTCCATCCCTCCAACAAATTCCACCTGCTTTTTCATGATTGAACCAAAAAAGAGGCAGAGAATATCCTAATTTCAGCCCTTAGTTCCATTTGCCATGACTAGGTAGGGAAGAAGCCCCCTTCAAGATTAAGTTTTGTTTGGTTTTGAACAAGTCAGAAAATCCATGGAGAAATTAGTCAGGGATGGAGAATGAGATATAATGATAGTAGGGGCCCTGAGGGAGAACTTGGAAATTATAGTGCAGATGGTAAGGATGGACACACACCTGGGTAGGGATATAGCCTATGGCACTAATTTCTAGGTGTCAGGATATCTTGTAACAGATTCTATAGAGAAGCAAGGAAAGAGTGGACAACCAAGTTCAGTTAAAAAAAGGAATCATGCCTGGGAGAGTGGGAAAGTTTAGGATGAACAGATATGTAAAGAATTGTATGAGAGAAATTAGATCCAAAAAAGGAGAGGCAATTTTGTAGCACTGAACAAGGATTGCTTTTTTCTGTCTATTGACTATGCCTTAGTGACAAGCCAATAGGACAATCTTTGCATCACTGACTTGAAACTTGTTCCATTTGCCAAATGCATGCTGTCAGGAAAAGAAGAGGAGTAGATAGATGGTTCAGTGTATAGAGTGCTTTGCCTGGAGTGGTGAGATGTAAGTTCAAATCCTCCCCTAGTTGTGTGACTGACAAGATACAGCCTCTGTCTTTATCCACTGGAGAAGGAAATGACAAGCCACTCTAGTATCTTTGTCCAGAAAACCCCATGAACTGTGTTCAAACTGTATCATCTGTGGGGTCACTCATGACAGACATGACAGAAAGCTGAATAACAATAGGAAAGAAAAGAGAAGAGTTACTTACACCTTACACCGTGATCTATACAATATGAGCATGAATTTCTTCCCTACATTACTCTTTATCTGGAAGACCACAGAGATCCAAGTTGCAAAAGTATGGAAGAAATAGGTAAATTTTATGATAACAACGGATCTTGAATCTTGATAGTGATAGGTTTAGTATTTTATGAGTTAGTCTTGAGTAGGGAGGTGAGTAATTCACGCCTCACTAACCTTCACCCTTGAATGGGAGGCACCACTCTTTCTCAGTCCAATTCTCAGGAATATCTTACTCTATATAATCAACCCATTTGTCTCTGGTCATCAAGAGTGGCTTGGTTTTCCTTTCAAGTAGGAAATGAATAAAAGAATAAGAAAATAACTTTTCCCTATCCAAAAGTGCTTACTTATTTCCTAGGAATAATCCAGGTCCACATTTTGTTCCTGCTCTGGGAAGTTATTAATGAATAAATAATTCTCTTTTGTTCAGCTCAAGCCCCCAGCCAGGCTTTTTTTTTTTCTGTTGAATTTTATATCACAGCTGTGAAATCCCTTCTTTTTTTTCTCAGGCTTTATTTGAGTAATGAAACGCATAGGTCAGCAATGCACCACTTAAAACACACTCACCTGAGGAAATACGCAGAAAGGAAACAGAAAGTAAATTCATTCTTAACAAATGGAAGTTAGGGAATAGATATGAAAGTCTATCAAGGAGGTGAAGCTGTAGGAAGAAGGGCCATAAGATCTTCCCGGTTCAGATACCTTCAACAAACACAGACTGTCCTCTGTTTCCATGTCTCCTTGTCCTCCCATTCTCCAGAGTCAGTTTCCAAATGTCCCTCCTGCTCCATTATTTTTCTCCTGCCTATCTCTGAGATTCACTTACTTGCTCCAGGGCTTCTTTCTCAGAGTACTTCTGTGTTGGGTGTCTTCTCTTTGTCACTATGGAGCCACTACTGGTCAGGAGCAATGACTATTTGCCTTTCCCCCTCTTAAAATCCAGCCTTTCCACATGATCTCCTTCTCCCCTATATCCATATTCTTTTGTCCCTTGTACTCCCCGCCCCCCCTTAAGATTGAGGAGGCAGTAAGGTGAAGTGGATAGAATACTGAACTTGGAGTCAGGAAAACTTGGATTCAAACTCAATCTCAGAAACTTACTATTTATGTGACTAGGATAACTCCTATGGTTCTCTGTGCCCACATCTGTAAAATGAAGATGTTGGGCTCAATTACCTCGAAGATCACTTCTAGCTCTGAATTTATGATTCTATGATTGGAAGGTTGGCTTGTGAATAAAGACTAAGTTGGTTCAGGGATAGGACATGGAGGGGAAATGATGTGTGATTTTTATATTGACCCACAGGCATATATCTTCAAAGTTTATGTCTCCTGGGCAACCTTAATGAGTATCTTGCAGAAAATAACCACGAATCCATAATTTGGAGAAAGTAATCTTATATGTGATCTACAGTGGAAAGTCCTGGGTACTGGACAGTCAAGTGACACCATGATGGGTCATAGATGGCTTAATAAGGATTGAACATGAAATCTAGTAATTGGATAGAATATAGCTAGACCCAGCTGAGTGGGTCAGTGGATTGAGAGCCAGGCCTAGAGACTGGAGGTCCTAGGTTCAAGTCCGGCCTCCGACACTTCCAGCTGTGTGACCTTGGGCAAATCACTTGACCCCTACTGCCCACCCTTACCACTCCTGGGCCAAGGACAGTCCCTAGCCCGGATGAAAAAAGGAGGAGGGTTGGGCGTGGGGCTAGCAACCCCACCCTGTAAAAACTACATCTGCTAAAGAAACTGCAACCTAAAGTAGGGACAGCTGGGCTAGCTCAGTGGATTGAGAGCCAGGCCTAGAGACAAAAGGTCCTAGGTTCAAATCCGGGCTCAGACACTTCCCAGCTGGGTGACCCTGAGCGACCCATTGCCTACTGTTTGTGGCCCTATGCTCCTAGAATGGAGTCCCAGGATAAAAAAAAAATAGCTAGACCAAGAGGAATGTTGCAATTTCTTAATGGCCTAGAGGCAATGCAAGGCCTTACTCCCCATTCCTATCCATATTTCTAAACTACCTTTTCTCTATTTCACATCTCCTCTCCTCTGCCCTATCTAGTCATCACATTACTATCATTATTGGATTTTAAAAATAAATAGAACAGATAATCATTTCAAAATATTTTTTAAATGGTTAAGTGCTTAAAGGGGAAAAATCCCATAATAGGAACATTTAACCACTCTGGATTGCAAAAAGTTAACTAAAAATGTTAGTTGTAAAATAAAAGTACATGAGCATTGAAATTAAATTTTTGTGTGGACTAAGGACAAAAATGAGCAGTGCCATACTTTCCCCTACAACAAGCCCATAATCCCTCTTTCACATCCTCTCTATATCTCAGCCAAGAAAGAGAAAAAAGGGGGAGAGGGCAAAGGAGGCAGGGATAAAAGGTAAAAATTAAAGAAAGAAGGACAGGGAAAAGTGAAAGTAAAAATAAATTATAAAACATGTCATTCTATAAGGTTATTATGCAAACTCTAGGGTAAAGTTTTCTCTGTAATTCAGTCTAGTCAGGTTATGTATAACTTGGGTAATATATAGATGCCCTTGAGAGGTCTTTGGTGCATTTCCATATTGCCTAAAATGGAGATTTCTTCATCTCTTATTATGTAGATGAGGGTAATCTCCTTTGATTGAATGTCTGCATCTTTAAAACTGTCTGAACTGTTTGCTCTCTTTCATCTACATTCTTTTACACTATCTGAATTTGCTATGTCCCCAGTTAAGAAACCAATGAGAGGAGAAGGATTTGTCTGTCCTTGCTCCTCCTTTTTTTACCAGGGCTCTGATGAATGAGCCTGAGAGGGTGAGTTTCTGTTCTGTATTCCTTGTCTACCTCAGTTCCAGGAGACCCAGGGAATTCCTATGGACTTGGTAGTTTCAGCCACAGAAAACCTTGGGTCCAGGAACATAGGTGAAGCAGTACAGTTAGCTAGCCCAGCAGAGAAGCCTTGAGAAGCCAGGGAAGTTAGAACTTAGTCTATGCTTTCTGGAGACTAAACTATGAAGCTAATCCCCTTCCCTTCCTGGAGACTGAGATTGGTACTGGTAGCAAGAGGATTCAACCTTCCGTGTGCTGGAGATTAAGTTAGTATATTTGTGATTGTACATTTTGAAGTCAGTATTTCTGTGTAAAAACTAATTCGGCTATTAATACCTAAATGGCACCAAGATACAGGGGACTACCCGTACAATCGTGGGAACATCAGGGGTGTGTGTGGCTAGAGACAGTGACAGAGAACCAGACTCCCCAATCCCCTAACGGGTATCAGAGAACCCTGGATGTCAAGAGAAGCTGAGCATACCTACTCTTTCAGTCAGGTAAGGGCAGAGTAGCCTGTTTATACATCCATGGAAGAGAAATAGGGTCTCTATGTAGCCAAGAAATCACAAACCAAAGGCAAGCTCAGGTGGTGACTACTACTTCTTCTCAGGCCTGAAAAATAAGGAGCTGAAATTAGTGGGAAAATGAGATATAATGATGGTGAATCAGACTCCAAGTTCAGCATGCTGTCAGGGGCCAAGAAAGCAGTAATTTCTGAAGAGGGGAGCATTTCTTTGATTCATCCTAAGTCCTTACACTCAACATATGAAATGACTGTGAGTGGGGCTACTGACAAGGAGTATTAAATAGTCAAATTCTTCGCCATTATTTCATGAGGTTCTTACCTTTCCATGATGTTCTTACATTGTTTCCTGTATTCATTCAATAGTTTATATATAATAGCCTTTTTTTCTGAAGTTTTTTTGGTTTGCAAAAATCAACCACTCCACCATCTTGCTAGTTAGACCATCTTTCTACTTCTTACTTCTGAAGGGCATGGCTGTGGCAGGGCCTTAGCTGATATATTCAGTCATTAGAAATTTGTACTCAGCCCAAAGTTCTAGTGGAGTGACTACCAGGCTTGCTGAAAGCCTTGCTAATCTTCCTTCATCTCTGAGGAGTGATAACATTAAAGTTCCTCGTGGACTTGTCTACACTTACCTTTGGAATTAGACTAGCATGGCTTACCTTCTTTCTTGTGTGAAGACCTTCACTGTAGATGAAGTCACCTACCAATTCCCGAGGGAAATTTCCTGTTTCTGCAGCTCTTCCTTAATTGATGAGCAAACAGAAATCACCCCTGAAGGTTTTCTGCCTTTGGGCAGAGCTGGGTTAATGAATCAAAAGGAATATACAGTCTGTGCTATATGTTAGAATAGTAATGTTTCTGCTGGTATTATTTTTATCTGGCCTGTTTAAATGCTTTAACAAGGTAATGTTCTAACAGAGATGAGTCAATGAGGCATATTCTAAGGGTACTTGGTACTCTAGTTGCTAGAAGGCAAATTATCTAAACAATTCAAAGGGAGGAAGTTAAAAGAACAATTCCCCCAACATTTTGATTGAAAGAAATTCAAATTCCCAATTCTAAACTGAGAAAGAGGGCAACTAGGTGGCCCAGGATATAGAGCATTGGGTCTGGAGTTCAAATTCAGTTTCAGATGATAGATGTGTGACCCTAGGCACATTGCTTAACCTTCATTGCCTCAGTTTCCTCATTTATAAAATGACCTGGAGAAGGAAATGGCAAAACAATGCAAGTGTCTTTGCCAAGAAAACCTCACATGACATAAAAAAGAGTCAGATAAGACTTACTAATTGATTAAACAATAACAACACTATCTAGCTGAGGAAAGACATGAGATCACTGGTAACACTGATGTGACAGTGGAACAAAATGGTTAAATAGCATCCACTGCCCAGAGATTCTAAGAGAAGGAGACAGGCAGGTTGACACCTGACAACTCCCTGAAATGTGGAATGATCCTTACTTTTCCCATCTTGAGTAAGGGTAAACTCTGCTGGTTACATGTGTCTCAAATGCTTTATCTTTTCTTTCTAGCCCCTTAATTCTACTTTTTTGTTTTACCCATAAGTCTGTCTTTTTTGGACCCTTTTCTCTCTCATTTTTTGTAATTTCTATATCCATCAGATAAGTGGAAGAGGTCTGCTTCATAAGAACAGCTGTTTTTCTCAAAATAGTATTTTTATGCCTAGGTTAATATAGAAGTAGGCCTAATATTAATTATGGGGAAAAGGACTTAAGAGCCATAGAAACTTGAATAAGTATTTCTAATCATGTTTTCAATTTTATGCTCCTATTGCATTTTAAATTTGTAATATACAAGTACCAGAATTAAAATGTTACTTTTTGCAACTCCATAATCTATTTCTTCATCTTGGTTTTAATCAAAAGAAACCCTTCAAATTCCCCAGGGTACCAAGGTAACAAGATAGATTGAGTCTTGGTTTAGAAACTTGTGCTCCATGATATCAAAAAAATCAAACTTCCCTTTAAATCAAATCTAAACATTGGATTTTTCTTGTAATTGAGTGATTGCCTTGAAAGAGAAAAGTTTACTGTATAATTATGGTATGCATTGATAAAATGCCTCAATGGCTTGATGTTAGAACATAATATATACATACCATATTGTTCCAGGAATGATTTCAGATGCTCTCCTCAATGATTAGAAAGATAGCTTTAATTTATCATGTCTGTAGACAGGAACAGTATTCATTAGTCATAGACAGGGTACCAATAACACATTTGATGGGTTCTCTGAGTGGAGTGATAGCAGAGCTGCTCTTTTTTATATACATACACTCCCATGATCAAATATTTCTAGATTATCAGAGGGAATACAATCAGTATAAAAAGAATGGTAATGCCAAAAAAGTTGGGAATTAAAAAAAAAAAACAACAATCCAGGAGTACAATCATTTAGTTCCCCATAGCCCCAAAAAGAGGCAAAATGAGCTGGCCAAGTATAAATGGGAAGGAGTTTTGCCTGTAAGACCCAGGAAACAAGTAGTTAAAGTTTGAAGGTCAGTTTTTTAAAAGGTTGGCAACAATACTAGTCTTAAGTCAATGGTCCAAGTTGCAATTCTCTAGCAGGTGAGATAGCTGAGATTGTCTGAGCAGTCATGCCTATCTTTTGATTTTGTGTCTCATTAAATCTTGAAGTAGGTCAGCCTTTGTTTAAGCTTTATAAAACATCTGAGTGGGGGAATATTTTATCTTTAACTTTAAAAATTATATGAGTAAAGAACCTTTGTTTTCCTGAAATATGTGTTGAAAGTTTATATGACTGATTTATTTGCCTGTTCCATTTTTCCATTTCCTGTACTATCATACTCTCACCTTTGTCTTTTCTGTACCCCCCCCCCTCTCTCTCTCTCTGTCTTTCTTAAGCTGTATGTCTCTATCTGCCTAGTGTCCTACTCACTTTCCCTCTTTTCCTCCCTTCCTTCCTTCTTTCTTTCTTTCCTCCCTTCCTTCCTCCCTCCCTTCGTTCCTCCCTTTGTTCCCCACTCATTCCTTTTTTCCTTCCTTCCTTCCCTCATTCTTCCCCCACCCAATCTCTCTGACTCTAACTCTTCCCCTCAACACAGCCTTCCTTCCTCCTTCACTAATATAAAGGACACTGGACTTAGAATCAGGAAACCTGGATTTCCTGCTTCAAACTTTTCTCTCTCCTATTTCCAGTTTACCTATTCTGAGGAAAAAAGGTAAATAACAATATTTTGGTTTCAGAAAACTATGTCAATTCAGTACAAGTTCTGGCAAATGTTTGGTACTTGTGTTGCTTTTTAAAAAAATTCTTCAGTAATAATGGCAGAATGGTGGCGAAAAGTGTACAACATAAAGAATAATATGATTTTTAGAAAATCTAAATTTATTAATATAGCTCTTCCTACTAATATTACGTACTTCTTCACTATCCAGTTGTCACACTACTGGCAGTAGTAAATTACACCCATATGAATAGTATTGCCTTCAACAGAAAGAGAAAGCATGAAGGGCACCTCATGCGTTCTTTTTGGAGGAATACATAAAGTAACAAATGCTTTCATTGTACATACAAAGACAATGAGAAACATTCTTTTACAGGATACTTGTTCATCTTACATTGTAGAGCTCATGAGATCACGATGGCTTAAACAGCTCATAGAGGAGATAATTGGAACTTATTGAACCAATGCTAGTAAAATAAATAAAAAGAATATGTTGTATTGCTCCTTTCTAAATCACAGAAAATAGTAGTTAGGGAGGGAGGGAGGGAGAGAGAGAGAGCGAGCGAGATAGCGGGGGGGGGGAGAGAGAGAGAGAGAGAGAGAGAGAGAGAGAGAGAGAGGGGTAGAAGACAGATAAGTGGTGGCTTTAAAGAAAAGATGGACAGAGGAATATACATAAAAATACTTTGGAAAATATGGTTCAGAATTTAGACAAGAAAAGAAAAGATGTACACAATTAAGTTAGTTCATATGTATATATAAATAATTCTTTCTCTAAGGAGAGTTAAACTTTGCATGTGGTAAGTACTGAACAACTATATACATGCAGAATGAATTTAATTTTTTCTTAATAGAAAATGCTGAAATAGGAAATCAGAATATATTTTTTCAAGTTAGATCATGGCATGATTATTTATAAATCAGGAAACTGGGAGAAAGGATAAAAATAAAAGAAATCGATGTATTCAGCATACCTCAAAAACAATATATTTAAAAAATTGATCCTGAAAAAGAGAAATGAAGAAAAGTAGATAGAGTGATTTTGACTACCATTTTTGTAAGAATTTGACCAATATGAAAAGTCTTATAAGAAAATATTTCCACTACTAAATATAGCAGGTTAGAGCACAAAATAATTCACAAAATATTGCATAGATGATAGGTATTAAGATAGGTACATATTTAGATAGGGTAGATATTTATGTAGATAGATACAGGAAAGAAAGAAAATTTTCAGTACTTATGTTTTAATTAAAACTGAAAATACAAATAGAGGCAAGCAATATTGTCCTTGCTCTGGATGAATTTACATTCTAATGAGCAAAGATAATATATAAAAGTAGCTAAAAATAGGGGGTTGTAGGGAAGGAAACTGGGTTCAAGTTAGTTGAAATGAAAGAGAAGAAACAATTGAGGGAAAAAGCCTAGAAAGTCAAGTTAAGAATGAAGGAAGGCATAGCTTTTGCCTGTCTTGAAATAGCTGTCAAAATTTAGAAAGTGGACATTTTATAAAATAGCAAACAGGATCACATAGCTAGTAAGCGTCTAAGGTTGGATATGAAGTTATGAAGGTGAGTCTCTCTGACTCTAGTCCCAGCATGCTATCCCTTTTACCACCAAGATACACCTATTTCTTGGGACATACTATTAAAATGGAAAATGAATTGGCCTCAGATCAAAGATGAGTGTAGGCTAAGTCACAACTGAGACACTCTACAGTACTTTCATTAATCCTTATCTGCTCTTTACCACAAGAGAACTTGCCAACATTATTATTGTCTTTGAGATGCCACATGACCTAGAATCATGGAATGCTCCCCAATAAAATGATGCCCAAATCTCAGGTCATACACAATGTATTCCAAGACAGGTAATGGGTGAAAGTAGTAGACTACAGGACTTGGATATGAGAAGTGTTTTGAAGTCCTCTGGTGTTTAAAGTCCTTCCCATTCAGGTCCCTTCTTATCTTGCCAGTCTTTTTTACATTGTCTCCCAGCCAGGGATGCTATGATTCAGCTCACCCTTCAGACATGGTATTTCATCATTCCATCTCCTGACAATGGAATCCCAATGGCTATCTCCTGTAGCTGGAATGCTTTCCTTCTTCACTTCTAACTTCTACCCAACCTGGTCTTTCTTTTCTTTTTCTTTTTTTTTTTTGTTTTTTTTTTTTTTTTTGTCAATGTATTTTTAAATAATTTTTTTCTGGCATTCTATGATCCATGTCATCTCCCTCCCACTCCTCCACTTTTCCCAAGATAGCAGGTAATAAGATATAGATTGTACTTATGTTATCACAAAATGTGTATTTCCATATTTGTCATAGTATGAAAGGATCATGCAAATCCCTTATACTAGAGAAAAAAATCATGGAGGAAATAAATTGAAAAATCATATGCTTCAATCTGGATTTAGACTCTGTTAGTTCCTTCTTTTGCAGTGGATAGCCTTTTAGCAATGAGCCACTTGGATTTGGCCTGGATCCTTGCATTACTGAAAATTTAAATCATTCATAATTGATCATCCTACTTTTGTAGTATTCATAGTTGATCATCATACTTTTTATTGCTGTTATTGTGTACACAATTCTTCTGGTTCAGCACAATTTGTTTTGCATCACAAAATGTAAATCCATGGTGTATGTGTGTATGCGTGTGTGTGTGTGTGTGTGTGTGTGTGTGTGTGTGTGTGTGAGAGAGAGAGAGAGAGAGAGAGAGAGAGATCGAGAGAGATCATCTTGTTTGTCTTTTCTTGTGGCAAAATAGTATTCCAATACAATCATACAACACAACCTGTTCAGCCACTCACCAANGAGAGAGAGAGAGAGAGAGAGAGAGAGAGAGAGAGAGAGAGAGAGAGAGAGAGAGAGATCATCTTGTTTGTCTTTTCTTGTGGCAAAATAGTATTCCAATACAATCATACAACACAACCTGTTCAGCCACTCACCAATTGATGGAGATCCCTTCACTTTCCAGTTCTTTGCCACCACAAAAAGAGCTCCTACAAATAGTTTTGTACAAGTAAATCCTTTTCCTCCATCTTTGATCTCTTTGGCACAGAGACCCAGGAGTGGTATTATTGGGTCAAAGGGTATCTAAAGTTTGATGGCCCTTTAGGCATGGTTACAGATTGCTCTCCTGAATGGTTGGATCAGTTCACACACACACTTAGTGTGAACTAACTACTAATTCTGCTAATAATATATGTGTACCAATTTTTCCACATCTCCATTTATCATTTTCCTTTTCTGTCAGATTACCACCCTGATTTTCTTCAAAATTCAGATCAATTTCCACCTTTAAAAGGAGGTCTTCCTTGCTACCTATCATAGTGCTGGTCCTTTCCCTCAAAAAATAATTTTTTATTTAGATTGTATATATCTAGCTATATTTATCTATAATTTATACTACATATCTATATATCTTGTCTGCATGCAGTTGCTTGTATATTATCTCACCCATTATAATGTGAGTTCTTGAGATCTGGATTCAGGTTTTACCTCTCTTTGCATCCTCAGAGCTTTACAAAATACTTGGCATGTAACAAGATCGTAATAAATGTTTGTTGACTGAATTACTGACAACTTTAACTTGAAAGTGAGTATGATAGACTGTGGAGTCCAAGGGCCTGAATTTGAATTCACCATTTCCTATCAGTATAATTTTAGGCTAGTCAGTTCACATCTCTGAGTTTTAATTCCCTTATCTGTAAAGTGGAGGAGGGCAGGAGGGTTGGATTGGCTAAGTGGCCTCTGAATTCCCTCCTAAATCTATGATCTAAAGTTAATATTAAAGTTGTCCATTTCTCTTGTGTTTTGCTGTCATTTAAAGTTTTCTTCATTTATATAGTTGAAGTTATTGTGGGTTTTTTGGTTTGGTTTGTTTTTGGTGGAGAAGGGATATTCATAGACACATGGGGCATAATATTTTATTTTTTGACACCCTCTGTTTTGATTAAATTGCTTTTTACATACTTTTTTACCTTCTGTTTTAGTATAATTGTAAGAATAACAGCAAATGTTAGGCAGTCAGGCTTAAGCAATTTGCCCAGACTCAGCTAGAAATTTTCTAAGGCCAGATTTGAACCCTGGCCCTCCCTATTCTATGCCTGGCATTGTATTCACTGTGCTATTTAGCTATTTAGCTGTCCCTTAAATTTCTTCTTGAGCTTATTTACAAGGATAGTGCAGATGTTAACTCTGAAAATAAAAAAAAAAGCTTTGATACATAGAATGCATTATCAGTCCAGAGTAAGTATGACCTTTAATAAAAATTGATATTGTAACAGATTTAAATTAAAAATAATTCCCCCCAATAGATACTATTCTTATATAATAATCCACCAACATCCTTTTCCAAATCAGCTAGTATTTAGACTAAAGGCCTAATTTTAAGATATAAATTCATATAACTGATAATTTTGGCAGACATGGCAACATTTCAATTCTTCATTATTTCTTACAAAACTAAGAAAAATGAATGTTCTCTTAAATCTTTTTGTTCAATCCCAATTTTAAATTCTATTTCCCTGGAAACACCATGTTATAAATGACTTTACTTCAGTGATATCTCATGGGTCCCTGTTTTTTTTCTTTTTTCTTTCTTTCTTTTTTTTTTTTTACTAGCAGTTAGGCACACTTTGATCTCCAAGTCTGCTATTGTATTATTGATCAAAGGTTTTGAACTTTAAGGTAGAGCATAGCACAGGAGATTGACTTCTGAAGTGTTTGACTATTCAATGTAACTCTGACCAAAGAAGTTTCTGGTCAGTTTATTAAATCTCTTAAACTTTGACTCAATCAAATATAATTTGAACATTTAAAAAACATTTTAATTGCCCATTACTGCTGGCGGTGGGGGCATGTATGCTCAGGGTTCTTCACAATGTATTATTTATTAGCTGCAGGTAATTGTGTGTTTTATTATTAAAATTAATAACAATGCTAAAATGTCTTACTAATTTTAAACTACCTATCTGAAATTAAATTACACATCTTGAATCCCAAGTAGTTGGAATACCATGAATAATGGATGGTCTTCTGTGTTAAAGTGTCTTCTGGCAAAGGGTATGCTTAGAACCACTAGGATATAATGTTAGCCTTCAGTCTGTGTAAGTAATAAACCACTTTGAGAAAAAAGTGAGGACATTTTGCATTGAGACATCTCTAATTTGGAATACTCTCTGATTAGTGACCCCAATAAAGAAACTGGCCAACTCCATTGCCACCAGCCAATTTGGTTAATTTTATTGCCACAACCAAATTATGATAGGTAATCATTAGAGATTTAAAAGAATAATGCCATGGACAATGTTTCCCCTCAAAGGACTGTTGGTGGAAGGGCAAGAGAAGACATGAAAAGAAAATTGTTTTACTTTTTAGACAGTTTCTCATTCATGAAATGTAATTATGGTCTTAAGGGAATAGAACAGAAGCACCAAACTTCATCACTAATTTCTACAAGTAGACATCCAAGAGAGGATTTCAAAATATTTTATCTATTTGCAGAATTAGCAATGAAACACAGGGAAATGAATGCCAGGACCCTTCAGATAATATGCTGTGATAGAAAACACAAAAATTTAGTTCTAAAGCAAGATTGAGTTTTCCCTTTTCCTGAATGTTTTTGGGGATTCATCTCAAGGTATTTATTTTGTGCATGTTAGGATAAACCATTTCAATTCAGTTTTGTTTTATTTTTGGTAGTGTTGGTTTTTTTTTTTGAAAGGCAGAGATATCCAGAAGAGACTACAAAGAAAGTGGATTATTGCCAAAATATAAAAATGGGAAAACTTAGCTCTAGTCCACAGAGGCTTTTAAAATATAAATAAGTAATAAAGTATAAGTTAGGGAGAGGTTTGATTCAATTTACTGGTAATCGTTTAGTATACACATTGCTGAAGCACTATTCTCTCTCCCTATCTATCTATCTATCTATCTATTTTTCTCTTTCTTTTTGGTTGCTTATTGTTGCTTTTTAATATATCTTAATAATCCTTTTTTTTCCTTTTAATGTGAATTTGCTTTTTAAAGCCTTTTTAGCAGTCCATTCTATGTATTTGGCTTTTATGGGATGTTCTTGTTTTCCCATGACAGTAGATTCGTATTAATTTTTTGTGGCATAGTTAATGCCATAAAGAATTTCCAAAAGGTTGGAACTATAGCTATATCCTTAATACAGGAACAAGTTATTACTTTTGAATACCATTTCATCCATTTTCAGGCATTCAAAACACTTTAGACTTCATCATTCATTTTGTCTCCTCATGCAGCACTGACACCGTGTTATTATCTAACGTAGAGATCTTTTACAAATCTAAAAATAAGTCCTGACTCTCTGAATAACTGACTCCCACCACGTAGTTTCAAAAACTGAACTGTTGCTTTCACATGCTTGAGACATGCCACATAGCAGGATTCTTAAATGAACACCAGCTTAATGGACCTTATTTGGGGGTGGGTGGGTATGTTGTTAACTGTTTTCTTATCATGGTACAAGGTACTTGCGTGTCTCCAGTAGCCAGATGTGAATTTTTTTGCCTTTATTTCTGCCTTGTGGCTAGGATCAAAGAATATCTTTCTAGAACTATTTAAATTTCCTGAGCCAGAGTGACTTGAACATTCTTTTTTGTATATGTTCTTAGAAACAAATGTTATTCTCTGTATTTCTTCCCCTAAACCCATTTCTCCTCCTGGGTACCCTCATTCTGTTAAGGGACCCACTTACCCGAAAGTTTCCCAGGTTTACCTCCTTGGCATCAAACTCATGTTTTCTTTCTCCTCACATCTGGTCACCGTCACCCATCAGTTGCCAAGTCTTGTTGACTTTCTAGTGTCCATTTGCTTCTCTCCACTCACAGACATACTAATTCATCTCTAGTCACCTCTCGCCTAGACTATCATAGCTTCTTAACCAGACTCACCACATTCTAGTCTCTCTTCGTTTCAAACTATCTTCCACATAACAACCAGAGCAAATGCAATTTTGACTGTATCTCTCCCTGGTTAAAAAAAGCTCCAAAGGATTCCAAAAATACTTCTAGATTAGAAACTCCAATCTGCCTCCCTTTGTATTTTCCAGAATGATTTTAGATGAATCCTCTTCATGGACTCTGCATTGCATTCAAATTGGATATTGCTATTCCTGCATATAATGTTTTATTCCCTGTCTCTGTGACTTTGCAAAAGTGGAACCCCATGCCTGGAATATTCTCCTTATTCAGAGCTACATCTTGGAATCTCTCATTCCCTTTAAAACCTAATACAGGGTTCATGTGGACCACAAGTGCTTTTCTAATTCTCCTTCCTCACCCTACCCTGTTTTCTGATCTGACTCCCTTCCAAAAAATTACTTTGTATTAACTTAATTAAATATACCTTATGTCCATCTAGAGTGAGGAAAGCTCCTTGAGGGCAAGGGCAAGGATGTTTTGGTTTTGTCGTTGTATCCTCAGCACTTAGCAAATGACTTAATAAGTAAATGATTGCTGAATTATCTTTTATATAATTTGTTATAAATTACAAAACTAGAGGCCATCAAATGTCATGTCTGGATACTAATATACAATAGATATCAAACTCTTTGGTCAGTTTTTTTTTCTTTTTTAAATTGCAACCGAAGACAGATAAACAAGCTTGCAGAGTTTTTGCTCTGGTTAGAAACTCCATGGGAAAGTGAACCCTTTGATTTTAAAGATGGTGTTTAACAACAGTTCTGCTCTCTAAGGAGGAAGAAACTCTGTCACTGACTAAAGATACCATATAATTCCCGGAATAGGTTATGGTTCAGTCTCATGAAATAAGTTATATTTAATCTAATGTGGTTATTTTCCTGCTGAGAAAGAAGTCAGGAGAATACAAAGTATCTTGGAGAAATATTTGGATTGTGTAACAACAGCAAGAAGTTTTGCAGTGGAAGGAACTCTTCTGTTAATTCTGTTATTCTAGATGAGCATGGCTGGGATGGGTCTTGATCAATATTTCAAGTAATCATCATTTAAAATTTCCTCTGCACCACAGTGATTTGAACTTGGGGCTGTGGGTCAGGTATCAAAGGAAGAGGACTAAGTTAGGAATCAGGGCAATTAGTTTCAAATCTTGGCCCTTTTCCTTGATTCTCTGTGTGAATGGGTTTCTGTTTCAATGATACCATTGAACTAGATTTCTTTAAGGATCCTTTCCAGGTCTAATCCCTATCAATCAATGAATAAATGTAAATGAAGTACCGATTATTTGCCAAATACTGTTTTGGACACAGAAGATGAAAAGATAATGTGAAACACTCTCTTGTACTCAAGAAACTTACATTCTGTTGAAAGAGAGAACATACACATGTAGACATACCCAAAAGAAGCTAATTTGGGGGAAGATCGGGAGGAATCATGTAGAAGGTGGCATTTGAAATATGTAGGGATTCTAAGATGCAAAAAGCTAAGTTACCGGCAGAGGAAACAGTGCAAAGATAAGGAAATGAGCAACAAGGCTACGTGTCTAATAAATATTAAGAAGGTCCATTGGATTGGACTTTATTTTTTGTGAAGGGAAGCAATATGTAATAAGTATATAAAGACAAATTGAAGCCAGGCTATGAAGTACTTTAAAGGCTCCAAAGAGTTCATATTTGATCGTTGAGATAACGGGAGTCACTGAAGATTAATGAGGAAGGGCAGGACATGGTCAGTCCTCTGCTTTAGGAAAATCTCTAAGATTTGTGTAAAATGGATTGGAATAGTAAGAGACCGGAGGAAAGGAATCCAAATTAAACACCCCTAAAATAGTCCCAGTGTCTGACAGTCACTTCCATGTCCTTTGGAACAAATCGTTCTCATCCACCTATTCCACTGTGGGGAGTCTTCACATGCTTAGGTAGGGTAGAAGTTACCCTCTGTTAGTAGGTTCTAGACACTGATGGGCAAACTACAGCCAGTGGGCCAGATGGGTCCCCCTGAAATGTTCTATCTGGCCACATGACATTATTCCTAATCTGATGAATACAATGAAACTTCGAAAGAGTTGCCTTAGAAACAGATGGACAGATGAGCATTTCCTTTCCTTTGGCCCCTCTTTAAAAAGTTTACCCATCACTGGTCTAGGGGAAAGATCATGGAGATTTCAAAGGACAGATGAGGGAAAAGCCAAGAACAAAGTAGAAGATGAAGAAAATTTTGGGTCCACATAAACCACATTTTCTCAATGGGCTGAAAATAAAAAAGTCTTGCTTTTTTACCAATGCCCCAACCACCTATCAAGGACTAGAGTAAGAAATTGTTTGGGATAGGACTAGAAACAAGTGATTGTCCATGTCAGCATTCTGTGAGAATCAACGTAGAGATGGAAGGTAGCTCATAGACCATTTATTCCAGCCCCCTCACTTTTCAGATGAGGGAACTAGGTACTAGGCTAGCTAAGCGATTTCTGCAGATCAAATAAGTATTAATATACAAATGTGAAGGGAATTTGATGACTTTTAATCAAGCTTTCAGATATGTTCCTGATTTTTTTTTTAAATTCTACCACTAAAAATGTCTTTCTTTGAGAGAAGACACATAGGCTCTTCAGGAGGCGTCTTATAAAATCTAAATCCTTGTTGGAGAAGTAACAGGAAGGGCCATTATCAGATATCATTAAATGAATGATAATAATCAATTGATATTAAAAATAATACCATTATTGTAATTATTTTTAATATCAAGGTTGATGTTTTGACCAAATTAGATAATATATGTAAAATGACTCTTAAAGTTTGCAAAGCATTTTACATATAAACATATTTGTTCAAAACATCAACCTTGATAGGAAGGTATTTTTATTAGTCATTTTATAGAAACTGAGGCTCAGAGAGATTAAGCCACATGCCAGGATCCAGGATATGCAAGAGGCAGTATTCAAAACTTCAGATCTTCCTGACACCAAATCCAGTGCTCTAAACCTAGATGGCCTCTTGCATAAGTTAATAATTATAATAATAACTTGCATAAATTAATAATTACTATAATTAATAATAATATGTCTTTTGAGAGATTGCTGGAGACTCAAAATATGTTTTGACATACGAAAAAATAGAGATCAGCATTTATATAACTCTTATTATTCACCAGGCACTGTACTGAACTCTTTCTACAAAAATTATCTCATTTAATCCTTACAACCACATTGCAAGATAAAGTATTATCATTATCCTCTTTTTATAGTTGAAGAAACTCAGGCAAATAGAGATTGGTCTGAAGAGGAGAGGCCTTATTTAGTGTACTCAAGAGGGATGGACAACTCGGAAGTCACACCCAGAAATACATGGGGCTGCGTGGACAATAACGATGTAGCTTCCCATTTTGCCTCGGACTGACTCAACCAACACATTTTCATAGAAGGTTTGCCCAGGATGATCATTTTTAATTTTTAATGTACTTTTTAATAATCATTTTCTGAAATTTTATAATCCATATTCTCTCCCCTCTTCCACCTCTCTCCCCTCCCCAGGAAGACAGGTACTATGATACATGTTGTACATATGTTATCATACAATACATATTTCCATGGTGTGTAACAAGACACATGTTGCTTACACTACAGAAAAATTCATAAAGGAAATAAAGATAAGAATGGTATATTTATTTTAATATGCATTTAGATTCCATCAGTTTCTTCTATAGTGGTGGAGAGTCTTTATTTTGTCACAAGGTCCTTGGATTCTTGCCTTGTTCATAATAGTTAAGTCAATCCCAATGTATCATCGTACACTCTTGTTACTGTGTACAACATTCTCCTGGTTCTGCTCTCTCCAGGAAAATTGTTGATCTTTCTCTTGCTTTGGCATGCAAAGTATCTTGAGTTTTTCTGTCAGCTCTATTAGGATGTTTATTATCAGGACTTACATTCAAAGGCTCTATAGTAAGCATTCATCTGGGGAGGTCAAATGTGAGAATGAGGAAAATGCCTTAGCATTTGCAACCTGAAGTGAAGTATTTGAACTATATACATATATATATATCATAATATATCATAATTATAAAAAAATTTCTAACAACTCCAAGAATGTCAAACTAAGGGGTTGCCCAACAACGAGGAAAAAGGCTAAACAAATTATGGTATATAAATACCTTTTAGTCATAAGAAATGATAAAAGATAATTTCAGAGAAACCTGGAAAGATCTGTGTGATCCAACACAGTATTAAGTGAAAAGAACATGGAAACTATTTATGCAATAACAAAAATATCATCAAAAACAGAAACTTGGAAAGATCTGAAACCTCTAATCAATGGAATGGAATGGAATGGCTAGCCAAGAGTTCCAAAGACCAATAATGTAACATGGTGCTCCCTGAAAGGGAGAGGATGGAATAAGATGAAGAATGAGACATACATTTATAAACAAGAAAAATGTGGTAACTTCTTTTATTTGACAATTTGTATTTTTTTAAGATGGGAAGGAGGAGGCGCATTCTAATTAATTTTAAAAGTATTTTTAAAAGAATAACATCCTAATCAAATTGTATGGAATGCAAATGTGACTTTATTTTCTACAGTGAAGCAACTGCCCCCAAAATGTGAGTATGTGTTTCCTATACTGATCTTTAGTTCCATAAACCACCAACTATGCCTTTTCTAAGCATATCATCAGTCCCTGTTTTCAGTTTGGTACTCTATACATAGGAGGCACTTTTCAAATGACTATTGAATTGAATTCAAGATTCCAGAAGAAAACGTGTAACTTTGTCTTAAGACACTAGTAATAAGAGTTGGAATAAGGAATATATTATAGAATACTGCCAAAGGAACAATCAAGTACCTCATTAAATAAATGAAATTTCAAACAGCCCCAGGAGGCTTCTGAAAATAAAGTTTTATGAATTGAGTTGAATAGTAAGGCAAAGTATTAAAATAAACCTTGGCAAATCTTCAAAAGGAAGCTGATTCTATAGGTAAGAAGCCCCAGGAATCCATTGAAAGGCTATCCAATCACAGTTTCTTTAGTCTGCAGATTATCAGGGCAATGAAATCCTTCAGACAGTTAGGTCACACACCATGTTCAGTTTTAAAGATCATAATCAATACTTTGAAATGAAAGCAAAAATGAACCGGAAGCCTGGACAGAACAGGAATCTGTGTGCTGCCCCTGTCACAAAGTGCCTTATCTATAGAATAAGCAGCTTCCTTCACTATCACTCAAGACTCTCAGGTGCTTTCCAAGCTTAACCTATTCTCAAAAAGAAAACAATCTAGTTTTAAGTAGGGACTCTTGACACATTCCTACAGATACCTTAATTACTAAATGCTTTTAAAATATTATGGCTGTCTAGCATCTACTAGACTATTTGATTAATCTATTTGAGAAATATTTTGTTCATGAATTGGAGTTTGGGAAGAAATGAAAGGAAGCTCTTACATTTAAGATAAAAGAATTAAAAAGGGTCATAGAATTCAAAGCTTAAAGATGCCACAGAGTTCATATATTAAAATGGTTTTTAAAAGGTAGGCCAAAGCCTTTGAATGTGGCCTTTGAATTTTTCTAGGTGTACCATGAAAAATTGGATATTAGGATACTGCAGATATATGAAAGTATATTTATTTACTATAAATGTTACTTTCCTGGCATATGTAATATTGTTAAGTATAGAATTCACAGAATAAAATACTTGCCTATCACACACATGAACTAAACTTAGAATACTTCAGAATGTGAACTTGAAAAATTTCAAGATAAAAGTTACTTTTTTTTGACACCACGATACCATGGACTATTGATTTTATTTCCTAAGGTGATCAGGGGAAAAGGAAAAGGAACTATACCTTCATTAATATTTATAACAGCTTTTTTGTGGTGGTATAGAATTGGAAATTGAAGAGATACCCATCAACTGGATAGACAAGTGATAGACAAGTTGGGGTATATGATTATGATGGAATACTACTTAGCTATAAGAATTGAGAAGATTAACTTTGGAGAAAAACATGGAAAGACTTACATGAAATTATGAAGGGTGAAGAGAAGAAAACCAAGGGAACATTGATATACATCAACAAAAATAATGTTTTAAGAATGACTTCTATATGTCCACCTCCAGAAAAAGAATTGACATATAGAAATAAATAAGACACAGTTTTATATATGCATATATCTTTTTGTCAAGTGATACCTTCTCTAATGGGGGAGAACTTAATTGGGTATTTTAATGTAACTAATTAATTAATCTTAAAAAAAGTAATCTAAATGAGGTACTTCCACTCTACTGACAACTGAAATTTCTAGTGGACTATTATTCCTTAATGCAAAAAAATGTTTATCAAAAGCACAAGAGTATCAGAATCATTGAACAAATGGAATCCATTCACCTTAAAGATAAGAAAATTAAGATCTGTTATGTGATAGGGCTTGCTCAAGGTCATAAAAATGCAAAAGTTACAGGGGCAGGATGCAAATTCAGTTTTTCCAACCTGAAATTTAATGTTGTTTCCATCACACCAAGTTTCCTCCATGCCCAGTATCCTCATCTTCTTTGTTCTTCATAGGTAACAGAATGAAGAGAGGGAGAAAAGAAGGAAATAAGAAAAGGAAGGAATGAAGGAAAGAGGAGAAGAAGGAGGAAATAGAACGGGAGAAGGATGGAAAGAAAGTAGGAAGGAAGTAACAAATTTGAAAGATTTGAGATCTCTAATCAATGCAAAAATTCTAAGACCAGCTAAATTTCCAAAGAACCAATAATAAAATATAATACCTTCTGATAGACACTGTGTGTGTGTGTGTGTGTGTGTGTATATATATAAATTCATTGAGTGCCTCTATCTCCTGATGGCTCCATTAAATTATTTTCCTCCCAATGATTCTGTGGGCTCATATGTTAACCACATTTTACAACAGAAACTGAGGCTGAAAGAGATTAAGTAACTTGACCATGGACACAACTATTATGTATTAGTGTTTTGATTTTATTCCAGGATGCTTAATTCCAAACCCAATTCCACTTCATTGAACAACACAATCATTTCTTCAGCTATTGTGAAAGTGGGGGCAGAAGGGAATGGAAAGGGGAATTGCTGCTCTCCTAACTGCTTGTGAGCAGCTTCATCTTTTGACCTAAGAAGTTGAGCTTTATTGAGAATTTTGAATTGGGAGGGATCTTACACTTGTTTTTTTTAAACTCTTAACTTCTGTGTATTGGCTCCTTGGTGGAAGAGTGGTAAGGGTGGGCAATGGGGGTCAAGTGCCTTGCCCAGGGTCACACAGCTGGGAAGTGACTGAGGCTGGATTTGAACCTAGGACCTCCCGTCTCTAGGCCTGGCTCTCAATCCACTGACCTACCCCAATGCCCCCCTCTCCCTGCATCTTATACTTATGATAATCATTCAAGCTAGTCCAGAAAACAGCTGCAGAAGGGAGATTGGGGAGTAGAGGGGAGTACATAAGAGAGGAAAACAATTATTAGTCATAAATGTTCAACCACAGAGAAGGGACAAATGAACTCTTAACTCATTCACAACTAAAATGTTATTAACTATAAAGTCAAAAAAAGAATTCATTTTTTCTGTCAGATGCTGGGCTAGAGTAGGAGTCATTAAGAACAACAGAAAAATTATTCTAAATTTTCTGATCACAAAACTCAATCGACAAAGGTTCCAAATAAATGTACTATTGCAAAATAGTATAACCTTAAAGAGGGAATATGGAAATACATATAATGATGAATTTTAAAAAGGCTTCAATAAAGTAGATCATTCCATATTCAGAGTGAACATTTGACCTGAATCAATTGAGTTAAAGGGTTAGGGTTGGCCTTAGGCAAAATTGGAAAACTAGGCAAGTTTCTCTGACTTTTTCTCCCTTTCCAAAAAAGTATTCACTCCCTGCCTCCATTTTTCCACCCTCTTCAGACTCTTGGTGTCCTAATATTTTCTCTCCTTTCTCTGCTCACCCAAAGTCCTTTTTGGAGGAAAGGATCTGTTGGTAGATCTTATCTGCAAATGTGAGCTTGAGTTAATATAATACCTTTCACAGGAGTATTTACATCTTCCACATTATCTTTAATTGTGCATAGAAAAGAATTTGGGACAATGATACTGGGATATAGCTAATGAATTTCTTAGTTTCCTTGATATTTTGGTTCCTAGGAAAACCTCTCAAGGGTAAAAACTAAGGATCCTTTGAAATGGAGGAAAAAGAATGGATTGTAGAAATATAGAAGGCAATATAGGAGTAGAGCTAGTGATGTAAACAAGATATTATGGACAGATCATTCCACCATAAGATTCATAAGAAATAGGGAAAGGCAGAAAAAATATAGAGGCAGTGTTACATAATTTAAAATCAAGCAAGTTTGGAGTCAGAAGGTCTTGTAATTCAATCATTCCTTAGATACTTATTAGCTTTGTGACTAAGGGAAGACACTCAAAATCTCTGGGCCTTATTTTCCTTATCTATACAACTGGGATGAGAATAGTTCTAGTGTAAACCTCAAAATATTACCATGAAGCTCAAGTTAGATTAAATCTAAGGAGCTATGACATTTTTTTGTAAAGAAAATATAAAGCTTAGAAGACTGTATATGATTTTCTACAATGAATGGAATAAAAGGGAAAGTTGGGAAGAGTGTTTCAAAACAATCTCCTGGTGGGCAAGACATGAGGAGTGAGATATGAGAAGGTGAAGACAGAAGAAGAGGAAGAGCTGCTGGGATCTGCTTAAATAGCAGAAGAGGCAGGGGTAAAAAAAAAAACTAGTAACTAGAGAATATTTTGAAGAGTCATTGATTTTCCAAGAAAGGTACCATCTGATTTCCATCTATAATAAAGTATTCTCATGTTGCATCTAGTGTTCTGCCTGGTTTCAATGCTGTGGAAAAAGATAGCCCTCCCAGGATAAGATCACCACTTCTAATCTCACCACTGTGCTGCTAACTCTGATCCTGTCTCCCTTAAGTTCCTGTCCCTTCTCATTGGAGAGCTGGAGAGTGGAGTACAAAACTCTTCCTGAAACCTTCCTTTATGGAGGGCAGAAACTGGATGCTTAGCTCCTCCATTTTGCTTGTGCTATTTTGTCTGCTTTTAACTCTGTTGAACAAGACACTGCCATGATGGATAACTCCTATATTGCTCCTACCCCATTTCATACCTCATTTTGTGTATCTCCCCACATTAAAATGGAAACTTCTTAAGGAGAGGGACTGTCTTTTTATTAAAAGCATCTCCAAGGAGGCAGATAGGTGGTTTAGTGGATTGAGAGCCAGGCCTAGAGGTGGGAGGTCCTGGGTTCAAATGTGGTCTCAGACACTTCCTAGCTATGTGACCCTGGGCAAGTCGCTTAACTCACATTGCCTAGCCTTTACCAGTCTTCTGCTCTTGAACCAATGCACAATATTGATTCTAAGATAGAAGCTAAAGGCTTAAAAAAAGGTATCCCCAGTTTATTACAGTCCCTGACACATCTTAGGCACTTAATGGATATTGGAGTGGATTAGATTAGGTCATTTTTTTTATCTAGAGTCAATCTCAAGAGCTAGTGCTCCCAGGATTTCCTCCTATGGAAATATAGTATATGATGTGGATCCACAGAGATGTTGCCACTGATAATTATCTCTAATATTATTGACATAATTTAATAATTGTTTTGTCCTCTTCCTGTTGGATGAGACCAGATAGTTGCTAACTGGGGAGTGGGTTATTGATAGCTGGGACATTGGAGGAGACCATCCATGCAGTATGAATGGCAAGAGTGAGGCTAACTAATACAGTACCCGTCACTTGTCTTACTGCACCATCTTCATTAAATGCCTTTCACTTAGGCTTGCATGAATCATATCTGGTTTCACTTGTAAAAAAAAAAAACATGAAATGGGGTCTTGAGCCAGACTTTTGAATACCTATTGACCTTAAATGGAGCCATCCTAAATGTGGGAAGAAGCACGTGGTGGGCAGGGAGATGTGGGAGGTCTTGCTACCCATATAAAATGTTCTAAAAAGCCTTAAGTGCTATGCAAATGCCAGTTATCCCTAATTACACATAGGAAGACATTGCATATTAGTTCTTTCAGAAACTACTTAAAACTTAATTAAACAATGGAAGAGAGTCTGAATTAACCTTCCCCCCAAAAGAGTAAAAACAGATCCAAACTACAACCAAACATCTTGTTTGCAATATTATCATGCTTCTATATTCAAGACCTGAACACTTCTTAAAAGAACTTTAAAAAAAGGGAATGTAAGCTTAGGGGGTTTTGTTTGTTTGTTTTCTTACTTTGATGTGTTGTCTGAGTCCTATGTACTTAGAGATAACATTTATATACATTGGATTGCACCCTTGGTTTTACTTTGGACTTATAAATTATTCACTAAAAATTCTTTTGCCAGGTTGGTCTTTGAAGGTGGTGTACTGTGAATAAGTAAGTTGAAATTTCATGGTAGAAGGAATGATTTTCTTTTTCATGCATTCAATATAGAAAACTTTAAAGGTGTGGTTTTATCTTTTCAGAAAGTTCCTTGACCTCATGATTTTAGAGGTAGAATTATGGAAGACACAGAGGTTATACTGATTTCTTTACAGCACCTTATTGTAGATAGACACATTCTCTCTTTCATCTATCTATCTCGATCTATGTATCTCTGAATAAATGGAATATGTACATGTATTATATATGGCATATATAATATACGTATACTTACATTGCATATTTTACAGGCCAAAATGCCAGATTTGTGCTTATATAAAGAAAAGGAGATATATTCCCTAAATAGTCTATACTAATGGCCCTATTGGGTACCTTCATCTTTGGGGTATCAACAGAAAATAATCTATTGCTGCAAGTTTGCCAATGTGAACCCCACTGAGATGAAAAATTAGAACAGTTATCAACCTAACATTTCAAGTGGATTCTTTTTAAAATACTGGCCTGCACCTGGGATTGCTTCTGAACTCTTTCAAAGAGGTTTTTTTTTTTTTTGGTTTTGTTTTTTGTTGTGTTTTTTCCAGGTATCTGCAACAGTACTGGACTTAAAGTCCTATTACTTCTATTGCTCCAGGCATTCCATATAGAATATGCATTATCTGGGTGTTAACATTTGCAATGTTTCTCTTTTATAGCTATTTTAAGGGGGAAAACTCTCTGAACACTTCAACTTTTAGCATGTTCTAATTTGTTATCAAAATTATTTTCTGTATTGGTTGTAACTTACTAGATTATAAGCTTTGAGAAAGAGGAAAATAGAAAAGAGGAAATAACGCAGTGAGAAAACTTCTGAATTTGGAGGCAGAGCTCCTCTGTTCAGATCTCCCTTGTGCTGCTTAACTTCTAACTATGGACTCTTTGGAAAGTCACTCATCCTTCCTGGCTCTGTGTTTCCTTAAGTAAAATGAGACTAGATGACCCCTGAGGTGCCTTCCAGCTCTAATTCCATTGTCTATGTTCTTATTACCTCTCCATTTGATAGGATACTTACTTATTGGGTCATTCATTCATGAATAAATCATTCATTTCTCTCCATACCTCAGTTTCCTAATCTCTAGAAATGTCATATAATTGCCTTTATACCAGAAATCCTGAGATTCTGGGTCTTATTCATCTTTATTTCTCTATCAACCAAATATTTAACAAGTAGTTTAGCATAAAACAGGCTGCTTAATGTTGTTTAATTGATTAAATATAGACAGAATTGCTAATAGCCTTAATAGAATGAAGACAAAAACCAGAAAATGATTTTCATATCATTCTTTTGAATTTTCTCTCTTAAATAAATAGTTCCATATCCTCCCCTATCTCGCAAAATATACATAACATTATGCTAAGCAGCTTATGGACAAAGTTTTGCAAACACACAATTCATGCCTTAGTCCTGGGCAAACAGACACAGGAAGAAGTGAATTAATGAAATGTTTTAGAATACTGCTGTCAAATATGTATGTGTCATTTATAATAACACTAACAGGCTGCGTGATCATAGGGGAATCACTTAATCTCTGAGCCTCAACTGTCAAACTGAAAGTAAGAACTAGAGAGTAGGGGAAACAAAGGCATGGGGCATTTATTAAGGTAAGGTAGCTGAGTGGCACAGAAAAGGGAGAACTGGGACTAAAGTCAGGAAGACATTTTCCCAAATCCAAATCTGACCTGAGACATTTCCTAGCTGTGTGACCCTGGACAAGTCACTTCACCCTGTTTGTCTCAGTTTCCTCGTTGGTGAAATGAGCTGGGAGAGCAAAATGGCAAACCACTCCAGTATCTTTGCCAAGAAAATCTCAAACAGGGTCATGAAGAGTCAGACATGACTGAAAAATGACTGAAAAAGAACAAGTTCCTTCAGTGTTCTAGACACTGTGCTAAGCATTTTACAAACATTATCTCATTTGATCCTCATAATAACTCTCTGAGGTTGGTATCATTATCATCCCCACTTTTCAGTTGTGGAGATTTAGGGCAGACAGAAGTTAAGTCACGTGCACAGCCACAAGAGTAGTCAATACCGGAGGCTGGATTTGGACTCTTCTTCCTGACTCTGGGTCCACCTCTGTCCCCTGTACTAAGTAGCTGCTGAGTTAAATAAGTAATATATGAATTAAACTAAATATAATTATATAATAAACATATACGAATTAACCCAAACTAAATAAAACAATATAAATATAGAAACCAAACTAAATATAATTATAAATTAAGTTCTAGAATTCTAGACGATAGCTAAGGGACGTCGGGTTTTGATAACTGCATCATGCAAATTGTGCTAATTAGTAAAACCTGTAATCTTGGGAGGAAAATATAGCATCCAGGGAGACTGTAACAACCAATTAGGTTTAGTGAATGCATTCCCAGGAGAACGTCTGTGAACAGAGGACACCAATGAGCAGTTTCATTAAACAAGGAGATGGCTTCATCCATTTATTACAATGGCTAGAAATACCTGTAGTTAAACTCGTGACCCAGGCTGTAAGGATGTTAAAAAGGCCTCTTTGCCTTGTCCAAAGGCAATGAATATTTCATGGCTAGAGAGAGTTTAGGGGAGAGGGGACGGGTCAGATCTCTGAACAGCTGAGAGGTGTAAGGGAGCTGTCGGAATAAGACTCTGAGCAGGTGCCAGATATGGTAGATGAAACCAGGCTTCCAAACATTAATTTTAGATGGTAGAAAAGAGACCAAAAGGGTCCTGCAGCTTTTTGTTAAGCCATGTATTGGATTCACAAAACATTACCTCTGCAAAGGACCTTAGTTATAACAATTTTAAAGATAAATATTTTAATTTTTTAAATTTTTTAAAACTTTAAAAATTTTTTTAAATAAAATTTTAGAAATTTTAAAATATAATTTTAAATGATAAATTTTTAAAATTTTAAAATAGTTTTTAAATATTTTTAAAATTTTAAATATAAAATTTTAAAATATATATGTATTTAAAATATAAATAATTTAATGGTAAATATTTTATAGTCAGCTTTCCAAAGGGGGAAAATATACCCATTACAACTCTTTGAAGTTTAACCTGGGCTATTAACAGTTGCTCCATCACTTTCTTGGCTCTAGATATTGATATAAAACAACAAATCAAATTCCAATTTGTAATATTTGAAGATTTCAGAGGTATAAATGCTCCCATTTAAAATGTAATCAGCTCTTGTGAGCAGGCTGGAGCTGCCTCCAGAGCCCTCCTGGATGTAGGTAGCATAGTTAGGGGGTGCCAGAGCCAAGACTTGAACTCGTCTTTAGATTGGGTCTAGCGCTCACCTCACTGGATCATGACGCAGGCAGCCTCTCAGAGATTGGATGTGGTACAAGATCAGCATTGGGAATTCCAGAGTGAAATTGGCTATTGAAACAGCAGCCAGGCTTACTTATATACTGCAGAGAAATGGATAAAAATAGATACATAAATTGTAAAAATTAAAAATTAAATTAAATTGCAAAATGTGGTAGGTTCAGTTCTCATTGACTTCTGCTCTATCTAAATGAAAAAGCAAGTTCTGGTTTCTCCTTGATGTGTTTTGATGAGTATTGACTCTCTAAGGGAAAAGAAGTAGTAGGGGGCTGGAAGAAGTATGTTCATGGTGAAGTCTAAAATACTGTGCCAGTGCTCTTCTGGCTAAGTGTCATGTTTGTCTTCCAGCCAGAGGAAGTCACTAATTATGTTACCTATAAAGGAGAAATAATGTATGGAATGGAAGAGATAGCGAAATGCTGAACATCTTTCTTGGCTTCAATTGATTAGAGGATGAGACACTGTTAGATGTCTGAAGATATCAATCCTTCAGAGAAGAACAACGTAAATGATCACAGAATCACTGAATTTAAGATTTAGATTTGAGACCTCATAGACAATGCAATTTAACAAGTGCCCAAACAAATAATGCTTTCTACGACATACCCAAGCCAGCATCTAGCTTTTGTTTGAAGAGTTTTAGAAAGAAGACGCTTCTCAGAGCAGCTCATTCCATTTTTTGGATGACTAATTTTTTTTAGAATATTTTAATGGTGCTATTTTTAAATAGATTTTATTCTCCAGGACAAGAATTGCATTTCCACTTGTTTAGAGTACTGACAAAGTGCAATATTGTTCACTTCTCCCTCCACACACATTCAAGTATTCAGAAAGCCCAGATTACCACAGTAGTTTAAATGTTACTTTTTAAACTGCCTTGGCTATGAATTTGAGTCCTTCAATTTTGTAAAGCTGTGTGGAATGCTCTTTCTTCTGGTACATTTATTCAACCTTTTCAGTAGTAGGTCCAGAAGAAGCACCCTCCAGATAGGGCTGCTCCACCTGTTGGGAACCCATCTGGCATGCCCCCTAAGAATTAATTTTCCTTACATCAATTTACATCATTGTACCTTCCACCTGTTGCTAGTTGTTTTGCCTTCTGGAACAAAATACAAATATAGTCTTTTTTTCCCACATTGCCCTTCTATATTGCCCTTCAAATGACTGAAAAATAATAAAAAATAACAGTAAGGATGTGTATATCAATTTATGGTTTACAAAATAATCTAAATGGATTATTTCATTCTATCTTGACAACAAATAGTTTTCCCTCATGAAGCCTAAATTTACCTCTACAGCTTCTATTCATCATTCATAGTTCTACTTCCTGCAGCCCATCACTACAAGTATATTCCTTATTCCACACAGCAGTATTTCAAGGAATTGGAAGTAGCTAAAATCGGTGTCTAGAGAATGGGCTATGGATGAGGAAGGCACCAAGAGGAAAAGAAGACAAAGCATTGCAGCACCATAAAGTTTTAAACTGGGACATGTGTCAGATAGAGGAAAGGATGAGAGATAATAGGTAGATTACAGATCAAGATAAATAGCTGATAGGATGAACATAGATAGATAGATTGATTGATAGGAAAGAGAAGAGAGAGATTTAGCATTTTCTATGTATCAGCCACTGTGCTCAGCAATGGGAATACAAACACGAGTGAAAAAGACACGTCCTCAAGGAGCTTAGATTTTAATGGGAAAAGATAACATAAAAAGCAGCTGAAAAGGGATGGGGTGGGTGACCCACGTAAGAGCAAGAAAAAAGAATAGTTCTGAGTAATACACTGAATTAGGTTTTGAAGTGAGCATGGCTGATGTGGGTATTTTTTCAAATGCGGGTTCAGGTATGAACTCACCCATCAGAGGAGGAGATTATAGAGATGAAGTCATCAACATCATGAGAAGACTACAGAGTAAAAATCAAGAAATAGTCTGGGAAAGTCAGAGAGCATAAATCATATCTGTTAGAGGAAGGAATAGAATTCCATATCCAATGGAATGAAAAAAAAAGTTTCCAAGGGTTAAAGATTCCTGATTCCTAATTTCAATTGAGGCAAAAATGATCAGAAAATTGAGTTGAAGGTTTAGTGGCCATCCATGCGATAGCAGATCCCAGCACCGAAGGAGAAATTTGAATAGCGACACTTTATATGAAGAAAGGGTTTACTACAGCAATTTACTTTTAGACATTAAATTTATTTATTTGCTTTATTTGCTATATATTTCAATGTAGATGCTTTCCAGTATGAGTATTCCCTGCAATGGTGTAGATTAAAACTTGCCCAGGCAGGCACATCCTTAACTACTCTTAACCATGTTCCCCCATGCATTTTTGTCAGGGGACATGGAAGGAGACAGCCTATCCAGTGTGCTGAGCTTTTGCCCTTCTCTCCTTGCACAGATTGTTTAATATTGCACAGATACCAATGGAACAGGCGTGCTGTCCATAAGTATGGATTCTAAGGTAGAAAAATGGTGAGGGCTAGGCAATTGGGATTAATTGACTTGCTCCAATTCACACAGGCAGGACTTGTCTGAGGTCCGATTTAAACACAGGACCTCTTGTCTCCAGCCCCCCTCCCCCGCTCCTCCTAGCCACCTAGCAGCCCCTTTATCCATCACTCTTGCACCATGACCGCCTCACCCCTTATTCCAATACTTCTTCTTACATCTTTTTTTCCCTCTTTTCTTGTGCAATTCTTCACTTGTAATCTCTTTCATCCATCTCTTAGTCATTATGTACCATCCTATTTATTATGTTTGGATGACACAGATAAAATTCTTCAGAGAATGTTAGTACATGACTTAAACATTAATGGAAGATGTTTTCTCATATCATGTCTATCCTCATGTCAAGTCAACAAGGATTTATTAAGGATCTAGCTTGTTAAAGACATCATAGTAAGTCCTGTGGAAACCTAGAGTCATGACGAGAGCTTTGAAATCATAAAAAAGACATTCAAGATGTCTTCCTCCTCATGACCTATCATTGGCCCAGCTCATTACTGACCCCAGCATCAACCCAAGACAAATGTATTCATTGCCTAGGTTGATCTTAATTCAAATGCATGAAATAGTCTGTACAATAGGCATTCTTCATTTCCTTGTTTTTTTCCTTCATTGATAGCTGAACTCTTTTGAGTGATTATATAATTCTTGCAATGGCTCAGTTATGAGAATATGGTGCTGTTTGCAAAATACCTTCCAGCAGGAGTACCTGACAAACCTCATTAGTTTACAGAGAATCCCTTTTCTATTGGATCTCTGAGCTAGACATCTGCCATGATAATGGCAAAGTCCTTCAACGAGCAAAGGTCCTTGCTGTTCTTATCGCTTTATTGGGTATATGTCTGGTTTGGTTGAGAAAATAAGAGGAGATGTTTAGACCCTGATTTCATATTACTTAGCCTACTTCCAAAGATTCTCTTTTTACATAAATTTTAGCAATGAATGCAACAAAGCATCTCATTCTATTTTTTGGGGGGAAAGACTGTGAAAAAGGGGTTTGATGAAAATACACAGGCAAATTCCAAGCTGGTTGAATAATGTTAACATTAATGGTTTGAGTTCAACACTGAAAGAGAGATCTTTATGAATTCACCAAAGATCAACAGTGGTTCTGTATTGTTTAGACTTTTTCATCAATGACATATAAGAAATTATAGATGGAATGGACATCAAATTTATACATGACACAAAGTTGGAAGGGATAGTGAATGCAATCAATAAAAACTGAAATTTATATCGCACTTTAAAGATGACAAGACATTCTATGTGCTTTTAGTCCCATTTTAAAGATGGGGAAACTGACACTGAGAGAAATTAAGTGACTTGCCCCTACTCTCATAAAAAGTGTCAGAGGTAGTATTTGAAACCAATTCTTCTTGAATCCAAGTCCAGCATTCAAAACCTAACTTCATGTTGCTTCTCCAGATATAAGATAAAATATTCAAAAAGTCCTTGAAAGGTTTGACCACTGGACAAAATTTAATAAAATGAAATTAATAGGGCTTAATGCCAACTATTAAATCAGTCAAGGAGTATTTTTAATTGTTTAATTTCTGGCAGGCAACATGCTAAATACTTAGAAAATATAAAATCTTACATTTGGATAAAAAATAAACATTAATCTCAAAGTATATATTGAGAAAAATAGACTTAATTTCAAAAAGATAAAAGAATGAAACAGTAGTTTAAGAAAATATACTCTCTCCCTTCCCTCTCTGGGAAAAACAAAAACAAGAACAAAAACAATCATGGGTTACACTAAGAGGAACATAGAATCCCAGACTAGAAAAGTACCTCTTCCATTCTACTTTGACCTAGTCATGCCACATCTTGATTACTACATTCAGTTCTGAGCATTAAATTGTAATAAGTAATTTAGAGAATAGAATAGAAATTTATCATAAGTAAGAAATACCTAGGGATAGGAGCTTTGAACATTCTGGAATAGAAAGCAGCTGGGAGAGAGTGTGAAACTGTCAGTTTGCTGGTGTGAGAGGGGTTTGGAGCAGAGGTCCAGTCAGCAGTGACCCCATGAGCTTGGGATCTTTGGGATTGGAGAAACTTGAAGACAACATCTCTCAAGACAGCCCTTAGTAGTGGATAGTATCTGTTTTTCTGGTGGACAGTTTGCAGGCATTTTCCCTACCTGGTATCTCTTGGATTACTGGCTGTGCAAGGAGTTGGTTCCAGGTATCCTTAAGCCATCAAGGAAGCGACCTGGAACATTTGTGAGAAACCCCAACACCCAGCTCTCTCCCTCTACTCCTCAATCAAGGCTGTCAGCCTGACTGAAGTTGGGTTGTCAGAGAAACTCTCTCTTAGGACTCCATTGCTTGTAAGTTAGCTAATATAGAAATACCTCTCCCACGCTCCTTCCCCTTTTTATATATTAAAACTAGTTTGTTTTCCTTCCTGTTTGTTTCCTCTCACCTCAAAGAACCCATAGTGTGTGTGTAGATAATTTTTGTGTTAATTCCTGATTGGTTACAGAGACCAGTAATCCCAACTGTCATTCCTTTAGAGAAGGGTTTTCAGATTTAGTCAACTTCTGATACCCTATCCTTCTTTGTGAGTTTGATCTGTGAGTGGCAGTTACCCAAAACACCTAATGGTTTCTCTTTATATATATTATATATATATATATATATAATATATATATACACCACACACATTTATGTATATATATATATATATATATATTCTATAAAATATTTTAGGAAGGTCAATGATAAGCTGAAAAGTGTCCAAAATTAGGATCCAAAGTGGGTGAAGAACCTCAGGATTAGGTGATATAAGGATTAGTTAATGGACCTGGGGTTTGGTTTTTAATTTGGTGAAGAGAAGACTTCCAGGTGATTTGTCTTCAAGTATTTGAAGAATTGTCACAAAAAGTTGGATGAATCTTATTCAACATACTGCCAGAAATTAATACTAAGAAATGATGTTTCAAAGATGCAAACAAGCTTGAGGCATGGAGAGACCTTCCTAAAATTTGTAGCTATCCAAAAGCAGAATGACCTTCAGTGGAGGTGGAAGTTTACTGATGGTCATCAAGCAAAGGTGGATTTGGGATTTAAGAGAAGTTACTTATTCAGAGAGGAGTTGTTCTCTAGGATTGTTGAAATTATACTCAATTCTGTAATTCTGTGATTAATTATATAATTCTGTAAAGAACTTTCAAAGAAAAGGAGTCAAGAATGTCTCTGAAAAGATACCTGAAAATTAGAAAGTACATTCTGGTTCACTAGAAGAAAAGAAAAACAAACAAAACTCAATGACATTCTAAATCAGTGTCAAAAAATCAAATGAGCTACCTTTAAAAGTATTTAGCTTACATAGGAAGTACCTAAGCACAGACACCAGTGATCTTATAAAGTGATTTTTACACCAGTTGGGAACTTATCCTGAATGACTTCCAAGATGTCTGAGAATCTATTTTCCAAATCTCCTTTTCTCATCTGAATACTCTTGGGGTCATCTGGGACTTTGATCCTTGTAGTAGCTTCAAAATCCTACCCACCTGAACTCAGTATGTTAATTGTGACTAGAGTAGATACCTAGGGGATGATTTTGACCTACGGTCATTTTAAAAGCTTCTCTCATAATCAAACCAGATGCAAAGTTTATGAGTGGCTGTGAGAAAAATCATAAAATTTACAACTGAATGGGGTTAGACCACTTAGCATATCCCACTCTCTATTTTACTGATGAGGAAAGTGAAGTTTAAAGGGGAAAACTGATCTTTTCCAAAATCATATAAGGATTTTATTTCCTCTATAAATTTTTCTCTAGAGTAAGTTATATGTATCTTCTTTGACAACATGCTGAACATGGAAATATGTATTATATACATATATAAATGTAATATATATACATACATACACACATATATATATATACACACAGATAGTTCTACCTACTCTCTTAAAGGGTAGGTTGGAGGGAGGGAGAAAACATGGAATGCAAAAATGTCATAAAATGATTAATAAAAATTATATGGACATGTAAAAATAAAATGAAAGGAAAAAGAAACAAAATCACATAGGGAGCCAGGATTTGAACCCTACCCCTTTATATCAATATCCAGTGGATGTTCCAGTAGAGACTTTCAGAAATCCAGGAAAGAAGTGTGACAGGGAAATTTTCTGAAGCATTTATACAAAATTGTAACATGATAGGGTTCCAAAATTGATTTATTGCCAAAGGTCTGAAACAAGGTCCTTTTCAAGGTTGGTACAGCTAAATTAATGCTAATTATTAATTCCTTCAAGTGGTCACATTATTTGAATTTGCTTTGAATATTTCTATTGAGTTGGAACCAATTGCCATATTTTACATGATTACAACTTTGAATAGTGAGAATTCAAATACATGCAGACACTTCAGGAGATTCATTTTTCCACTAATCAGGAACTAGCAGTATATATCTGAACTTCCATTTTCTTGATTTAAGAACCCATAATAACTTTAAGGCTACACAAACATTAGATTTCATACTCATATTATGAGTATAAAATAGCTGTCTTATGAACAAAAAAAAAACAGAAAAAAAGGATAGTTTTGGCAGAGAGACATACATCTTTTTCCATTGGAGCAAAGGTTCTGCCCTTTTGGGAGTCCACCTGATGATGACTTCACGCCACATTGGTACTATTTTTTTTTATGCCTGCAGTCATGGTTTTTTGTTGTTTAGTAGTTTTTCAATTACTTCCCCACTCTTCCATGACCCCTTTTGAGGTTTTCTTGGCATAAATATTGGTTTGCTATTTCTCTCTCTTGATTTAGGGTACAGATGAGGAAACCGCTTAAAATAAGGTTAAGTGACATGTCCAGGATCACAAAACTATTAATATCTGACACTGGATTTGAACCAAGGTCTTTCTGATTCCAGGCCCTTTACTCTATCCATTGTATCACATCGCTGCCCTATTTAAAAAATAAACAAAAAATGGCAAAAAAAAACCCCAACTATTTTTGCTTTTCCTTAAATCAAAGGGCTACTTGACAACTCTTGGTCAGGGAAGTCACTTAGGGGTCATTGTAACAAAAATTTTAGAACATACTAGAGGAGGGCAGAGAAAAGAATTTTGATATATTCTTTGCATTTTAGAAAGTATGTTTGTAGCACTATCCCAAAAGTAGAGAGCTTTATGCTCAATACTTTTTAGAAATGTTTCTGTTTTACAAAAGAACATTTTACTTTATTTACACATCTTAAATTCATCCCAAGGCAAAATTGCATGCTGAGAAATCATTTGAATTCTTAATTATAAAGTTATGTATTTTCTATTTTCCTTGCTGAAACATATACCATATTTTCTATTAAAAAAGAAATGCAAGTTGTCAACTTTGAAATTTGTCACAGTCTAATAGTGAGACCAAGAAAAATAAATACACACACACCAAGAGAGGCAAAAAGATTATAAAAAAATATCACTACCATGTTAAAACAATTAGCAGAAGGGATGACTGAGGAGAAAAGGAATATTTAGCAATGAGCAATAAAAATCAAAGGAAATGTTAATGAGGCATTTTATAGGATAACCTTTGAAACTTTTAAATATGATTCATGATTTATTAATAAATGCTACTATGAAGAGATGCAGCATAGACATACTGGATAGAAATCTTGCCTCAGAGTCAAGAAGACTTGGATTTAAGTCCTTCCTCTGTCAAATATTGGTCGTGTGACTCTGGGCAAGTCATTTAATCTCTCCTCAGTACCCTTGGCCATGCTTTATATTTAAATTGCAGGGAGGTAGCTGATCTCTGCTTCCTCAAGTTCCTCAAGTAGGAATTCCTCAACCTATTCCATTTGCCAGGCATCTCCCCCCAAAGTGCTTCAAGTTTATTCAACAATTTGGAATGTAAAGAATCATAAAAGGGGATTATATACATATATATATTATATACATAGGTACATAATCTGTAGCATATTAGGAAGTATGGGAACTATGGTCATTAAACTCATTAAAAAAAACTTAAATTTATCATGGCAAGAAAGTACTAGGAAATTTATGAAAGACAGTTTGATCTTTGCCCATTGAAGTACAATAGACATTAAATTAAAAATAAATATGATGTTTGCTGATAAAGTATTGACATAGTATAAAGATCTATCTCATATATGAACTTTGTATAAGGGAAGAGGATTAAAGAGAACTATATTTTGATAGATTCAAAACTCATGATTTTATTTTCTACATCAGGAAGGTGGCACAGAATATAGCACATTTTAACACAGCTCTGAATCTTCATCTATAAAATGTGAATCATAATAACACCTAACTTACGGGGTACTTGAAATTATAAAATAAGAGAATATTTGTGTATCCCTTTGCAAGTACTATATAAATGTCTGCTGTTATCCAAAATAATTTCATAATCTATAAATATTTACAATTCAAAATACTATTTGAAAGTAGAAGTTTGTTGTTATAAACATATGAATATCAGAGTTATACTAGCTAAAAATCATACAACTGTAGATCATTTTCTATAAACACTAAAATTAAAGAATAAGGGAAATAGCTTACAAGAAAATCATCTTCATTGTCACATGTGTGTGTGTTTGTGTGTATGTGTGTGTGTGTGTTGGGGACCCTCTACCCCAGTTAACTAGAGAAGGCTCAGATATTTCTATTGAAATGATAAATCAAAAGCAAACTAGATATGAATGAGTCTTTGTTCCATTTGAAGGGATTATTAAGACTTTGGATAACTAGATAAAGACACATGATGGTGCACAGGAAATATCATAAGATTGTTTGAAGAAGATCAAATCATATCTTTTTAGGCTACATATAAAAATAACAAACTAGTTCTGAGATGATTAGCAGAAGAGAATTCCAATTTCATAAGCTAATGATTTTCTGCTCCTATGAGGGAATTTCTTTTGGGAAGAGGAGACAGGACCTTTCTTTCTCCTTTGCTCTCCTAGGTGATCTTGTTACCAGTGACTGTAGATCTGTAGAAGACAATACATTCCAGATGTGAGTAGAGAGAAATACTGTACCCCAAAGGCAACCAGATAGGCTCCCAAGAAAAGGGAGACTATAAAGAGATGGAACTCTCCAAGTTACAGCACTCTGAAACTTGGAAAGTGAAGACTGGGAGGTATTCCCTGTGTCTGCATTATCGTCCACTGGAATTCCAGAGCAGTACTGACTGACAGCAGTATCTTCAACGGGAGAGAAGAGATACACCAAAGACACATGAGACATAGTGAGGAAAGGCACTTTTAGGAAGTTACCAAATCTATCAAAACCCCAGAAAGAGCTACACCAGGAGTGCTAGATGAAGGGAGAAAAAAACATCAAACAATCAAGAACTGTGTCTTAATATTTTGCCACGAGGATTTCCTACATTCTTTCCTGACAACCATTTTTTCTACAAGTTTAAGCCAATTTTCCTTAAGGTCCTTGTAAGTACAAGGGGAAAATATGTTCCTAATTTGAGGCAATAAAAATTATCTTTCCATAATAAAAATATACCTGCTTCGTAAATGTTCTAAAAACAAATTAATTATGGCTGATAATCAATGAGAGGCACATAGGTGTGGTCTCATGTGTAATAAATAGTTCTAGAAACCCCATAATTTCAGAATTACCTCTTGAGAGCAGTTTCCAGTCATCTTTTGGGATACAAGACTCCACTAAAATCAGCAATTGGGGAAATAATCCCAGAGAGGATGCTATAAATATAAGAATGATGTTGGGAAACAGTTATTTTAGAAATACTATCTTAAAACATATGATCCTACCATCCATGGAGCACCCTTCTTGATGAAAAATTATCTTTCCATAATATACAAATGTTTAGGCATACTTTAAGCTCTAGGCTCTTCCATATCCTTAGTATTGATTCTAGATTTGACATACCTAGGAATAGTAGCTTTTACAGTTCAATTGTCTAACAAATTAAATAAGCTTTAAAATCCCCCCAAACAGCACTCTCAAAACATAATATCAATCAGCTGCTTTATTTCATGTCATGGGTGGATTTACAGTAGAATTACAAAAGGGATGAGTTATTTTTTGAGTGGTACAATTATTGTATCACAATGCACTCAGTTAGAAACAGAGATAAAATATACAGCAATTCTCACCCCACCAAAAATGTATAATGGATTCCAAATATCATTATGTTATTAATTATGAATCAGAAAATAACCATTTAATGAATGAAGATAATTGTACAGTCATAATGCAACTAAAATGCTTTGATATGAATGAATTCCTTATTATAAAATTAACATTTAACTGTTCTGACTCACAGTTTTATTTTAATTATAAGTAGGGAATTAAACAATTACTTGGATAATTGAAGAAAAATAATCCTCTCCCTTGTCAAAAGTTCAAAGGTTACTTTGAGGTTAGAAGTATTCAGCTTAAGTTAGCTAAATTTATCATATGAACTGTATAGAAAATTCATCTTCATTTCATTGTATACTTTGTGAACACAACCATAAATGGAAAAAAATTTTAAAATTCAATACATCCTCAGTCCTTTGAATAAAGGAATTGGATAGGACTTGATTAAATCAATTAAAATGTTAAGCTAATCATATATTTGACATAGGTTCTCCTTGAATACAGGCACAATGATTCACTATCTTTGCCACATAGCCACTGATGCGTTTTCATCTGTCTGATATAAAACAGCTAAGAGCTCAAAAATTGGATCCATTTGATCTATCCCAATTTAAATCAGTCCAATCAAATCCAGTCAAACAAGCATTTCTAACATATCTAATATATGCAGGGCACTGAGTTAGGTACTGGGTCTAAAAGACAAAATGAAAAACAATCCCTACCTTCAAGGACCTTAAAGTCTATTCATTTGTGATTTTCTTTTACGGGAAATTTTTACAGGAAAAGAGATTCAAAACTAACAGAAACGTACATACATCAGGACACTTCATAGGCTTCATCTCAATGTTTGAGATCCTACAATTTTTTTTTTACAATTTGCTTTTTAGAAATATAAAACACGAAAAAAAATGTCAATCTATCAATGAAGAACATTTACCATTTGTTACGGAGAACAAGAGTTGTATAATAAATAGAGTTCTAGACTTGGTAGACCTGGGCTCATATGCTGACAGAGCCAAGAGTTCTGAGGCTCAGTTTCTTCATCTATGAATTGGGGATTGTAATGGTGCTAAACTTTTAGGTATATTTTGGGGTTTACAGAAAATATAGCATGTAAATCATTTTGAAAAGCTTAAAGTATTATATAAATGCCAGTATTATTATTATTATTAACCAGTAAATCCCATTAAACTCTTTTACAGATAGCAGAAGTCTGGGAGGTTGTCTAACCATTGAAAAGCACCAGATCAAAAGTGGTTTCAACTGTGTGAATTCAATCCTTTTTATTATTAAACTATAAGAATTACATGATAATCAGATTAATAGTGCAAAAGTAGACTGTTCAAATAATCTCTTTTCCCCCTGCAAAAGGGGGATTTAACTGATAATCAATACAATGGCTTTGCACATGAGTTCTTGCTTAAATTCAGATATTAATTTATTTTACAGGAAAGAGGAGGAATGAACAATAATGTCATTCTTTTCATGAAATCATGGAAGTTTCAGAAAAGGCACATGTCTGTTTCTCTGTAATTGGAATAAATGACTCCCTTCATCAATCTAATTTGCCTTTTTTAATAAAAAAGACAGTTACAAATTGGATACTCTAAAGTAAATGAGTCAGAAACATAATAAAAGCTAGAAATATCTTTATATTATCTGACATTAATGAAAAAGTGACTATAAGTATAACATGTCATTTATTTAAATGTTTAGAGGTCATTCCAGCCAGTTGCCATAGATTGTGAATTTTCCCCCAATATTCCTATGGTGAAAGACAAAATGAATCCAAGTGAACAAGGTTTTTTTTTTGTTTTTTGTTTTTTTCTCCTTACCTCTCTGAAATGCTCTCTGTAATGAATGTTAGGCATGAGTTTACTACAATGAATTCCAGACTTGATGAATTCAAAGACATTGGCTAAGCGTAATACACTGAGATGAAAAATAAGAAATCTAGGTCAGCTATAAATTCAGGAGATTCACTGAGATCCTGAAAGGCAAGATCTCCAAAATGGAGCAGTGGTCTAAAGCATGCAGCAAATCAGGATCCAAGAAGCAAAATGAATATTAAGTAGTTGACTTGGGTTCTTTTCTTTTTTTGAATATATTTCCACATCATTTTCTATGGAGTCTTGGAGTGATAAAAAGCTCTCCACCATTTCTCAGTCATTTATTATTATTATTGTTATTCCTGTTGACTCCTTAGGAGCATAGGGCCGCAACCATCTCACGCCAGCGGACTCTGTTCTGGGCAACTTCCCCCAGCTGGGCCCATGTCATTCCGACGGTCTTTGTTTCATTTTCGGCAGATCTTCGCCAGGTCTGTTTTGGTCTTCCGACTTCCCTCCTCCCTGAAGGGTTCCAGCTCAATGCTTGTCTGGCTACGTTGTCTTCCGGTTTTCGTAGAGTATGTCCTATCCATCTCCACTTACGTTTCTTTATGTCCTGACTGATGGGATCCTGGATTGTTCTTTCCCAGAGACTAGCATTGGAGATCTTTTCAGGCCATCTGATGTTCAAGATGTGGCGTAGACATCTGTTAACAAAGACCTGGAGTTTGTTGGTGTTGACTTTCGTCACTCTCCAGCTTTCTGATCCATATAGGATCTCAGTCATAGTGTTGAAAATTATTTTGGGAAGGCCTGTTTTCTGTAATTAGAGTGAGCTACAATTAGAATTCTGTACTTGTCAGGCTTACTGTAGCCAGTTTCCATAACTATATTGAATTTTTAAAAAATGTGTTATTATAAATATTAATCTTTTCATCAGCTGCTTCTTTTTAATAGATATCTCCCCCAAAAAAGATTGAATGCTGAATTTCAATTAGGAAGGTGAGTACAGTACAGTACAAGTACTGCCATTTTGGCCTTGGACAACTAATTTATCTTTTCTTAACTTTCCTTTCCTTTCCTGTAAAATAACAGAAGGAGAGAAGATAACATCTAATGTCCCTTCCTATTCTAAGTAACATCAATCAATCAATTAAGAAACATTTATTCAGTTTATACCATATAGCAGGCATCCTGCAGGGTACTACTTATACAAATACAATAAGTAAAGCAATCTCTACTCACAAAGAGCACGCAATACTTTTTTGATACTTATTTTACTTTGACCTTAGGGCAAAAATTAAATGAACATTTCTATGTACGTCACAGAACAGAAAAAGTGGATTGTACATGAATCTCTAGAATATCTGTTATGTTCGGCTCACTTTTCTTTTAAATATAGCTTAAAGCCATCCTGGTTATTTATTCTTTTCTGGACTTTCTGGTCCTCAAATTAAAAATAAATGTCTTTATGAAATTATTTTTAATTACTCTTATTTCCATTCTCCTACTTGTCCTCCAATTAACTCCCATTGGAAAAAGTAAAAAAAAAAGATAGTAGAGTCCTTGTAAAAAAAAAAAAGAGTAACTATAATAAAGCAAAATAAGTTCCCATATTGACTATGTCCAAAATGTACATGGAAGCCATCACCTTTCTGTCAGGAGGCAAATAGCATGCTTAAATTTCAGTCTTTTGGAATCATAGATCATTTTGCCAATGATTATAATTCTTTAATTTTGTTTTCTTTCCTATAATATTGTTGTTATTGTATTGCCCTTTTACCTGGTTTTGCTGATTTCCCTCTGCATCAGATCATGTAAATCTTCCTGGGTACTAATAAAACTGAAGGAAATTATATCCTGTCAGGGGACACAGAAAGGTCTTCTGTTAGCAAGTAATACGAACCCTTAAACTTGGTTTGCCCTAATCTGTCAAGAACTGATTTTTGTCAGAATGCATTTTGTTCCAGACTTCTATGATTAATTGGCCCGTGTGAATCTAGGTTGAAGATAAGGTTTTCCTTTTCTCATGGTGGTAACTTTGGGAATGTAGTTATTGCAGAGCACTAGGCAACATCAGGGCAGAAACATTAAAGACAGAAGACAAAACAGGCAGAACTTTTTGTGGTAGTGAAATTGCAACTATCAAGAGAAATATATTTCTGCAATGTGAACTAAAAGGTTGCTGTGAATGAAAGAGGGCTGATTCAGATCATCTGGTGACAGACTTTAAATACCAAGCCATCTTTAGTTGTATAGTTGTATGAGGAATGAAGAAGTAGGCACATACCTGATTTTACATAGATATTGTAAGAGAGAAAATTTAGGTATTTATAGATATATATTTAAAGTGTGGCCGCCAGGAATCAACAATTCAGGTTGATTCCGTAATTAAATCAGACCCAAGTCAGCATCGGGTTGAGGAGTTTATTTACAATACTGGAAGGTAAAGAGTAGGAATAAAGAGAAAAGGAGAGGCTAGTCCAGGCCAAAGGCCTGGATGGAGAGAGAAGGTTAAAAGGCTAAATAAATGAAGCTGTAAGCCACAGGGCCCAACAGCCAGATAGGCAGAGTTTGGAAGCAGCCCAGCTAGGCCAAGGAAGCCAGCCTAACTTACCCACGTGACAATACAGAGTGTAAGTGTTCTGTGGTCTCAGGAGATGCTTCAGCACTGAGTTTGAGACGGCAACTGCCTCAACAGGAAGTCAGTAACATAATTAAAGAGATCGTGTCCTTCCTCACTTCCCGTGGGTCCACCTCTAATTCAAGTGGACAAATGGCAGTCTCTACATTGATTTGGACTGCCCAAAAGGCAGTCCCTTATTCTTGATTTGTTACTTATTGTCACGTGTGGGTAACTCATCTTCCCTCCCCACTAAGGAAGGTGAGGATTACATCATTTCTACGCCTAGGATGAGTAGATTTTTGACTATGAATGGGCTCGAGCTAATTCCATTTACGCAATATACACACACATATACACACATGCACATATGTGCATATACATACACACATGTACATACATATGTGTTATATGTGCTTATATATTTACTTACATATATGTATGTTATTATGGATACATCTATATAGTATTTAACATCTGAATTAAAAGAAAAAAACCCATGAAAACAGACAATAATAAAGTAGTAATACTGGAGTCACCTTTTCTAAACCAATACTAAAATAATTTAAGATTTGGAGGGTGGAATTTTTAGTTTGTCAATAAGTTTTGCATATTCATTTGTCCATTTGAACCACATTCTAGCCAGTGTGGTTATACAGCTAAATATATTTCATTTTCCTTCTTTCCTAAGTCATCCTGTCCTGATCCTTACCAATCCTTCCAGCCATTTCATTGCTTAACTGTCCTGTGATTCTGTTTTAGATTAATTATATTTTGCATTGGAATTCAACCCCTTCTCCTTTCCTCAAAGAAGTAATTTCAAAGGATTTTGTTGGAAGAATATTACATCTCTATATCCCAAAGCAATCAAAGAACAGGGGAAAGACACATAGGTACAAATATATTTATAAAACTTTTTCAATGGCATATAGGAGGGTACTAATACCTATCAAGTGGGAAATAGCTAAACAAATTATGGTGTATAAATGCAATGAAAGACCCAGGCTATAAGATATGATGGAAGCATTGAATTTAGAAGAACCTCAGAAGAATGAACTGATGCAGTGATCAGAACAAGAAGGATCAATTATAAAATCATAACGACTATATAAAGACAAAACTTTGGAAGACTTAAGAACTAATCAATGCAATATCCAAACACAAGTCCAGAGGCCACATGAGGAAGCATGTTGTCCATCTCCTAACACAAAAATGATGGAATCATGGTATAGTTTGATATATGTGATTTTGAACATGACCAACATGATAAATTGTTTTGCTAGATTATGTAAATTTTCGGTTTTCTTTTTCTTTGTCTGAGGGAGCAGAGGTGAGAAGGGAAAAAAAACAGAATTTTTTTCAATAAAAAATTTAAATTTTAAAAGGAATATTACACCAATAATATATCACCTCCAATTGTTTAATTGTCCATAAGATCACAAAACTTTAGAGGCTGAAAGAAACTTAGACATAATTCATTAAAAATGAAAACCTTCATTTCAAAAATAAGGACACTGAACATTAAAAGCAGTAAAGTGATCTTCTCAAAGTTTTAGTGGCAAGTCATATCTCAATCCCATTTTCCTGACTTTATTTCCAGTGGGTTCTTTCATTATAGTGAGCTGTATTTCTGTTTTGTTTAGTTTTGTTTTGTTTTTAACTTCAGATATTAGCCAAATTAGGCAAATGCTTCTAAAAACATTAAAATTCCAATCACATTTCAAGGGGATTTAGCTGTGACATTTACTATAAAGATTAGGAGAAAAGTCTTTCTTCTGTGTGACCTTGGGTGATTCCCTTGACTGCTTTGTATCTCTGTTTCATCAATAAAATGAGGGAACTGAATCTTAAAGATACCATCTGACTCTAAATATATCATCATTTAATAAAAATGGCAACTATTTGTTAAAGATGAATCAATCCATTCACTGACTTTGTTTTCCCTATCAAAATGGAGAAGAAAGGCACCCTGGATTCCCAGTATTCTGTGAGAAAAGCGCTCCCTCTGAGAAGCTTGCTGCTCCTATTTCTATAGTCAAGGCAGAGAGAAATTGATTTAGGGGGCCTTTCCCTTTGAACCTGAGGTCCATTTTCAGCTTCTCATCTGGGACTCGTACTTTACTCTCAATAAATAGGCTTGGTGCTTACATAAGGTCTTTCGGCTGTTGACACTCCTGCTCATATGTATTTGTATGGCATGGTGACAGCTTTACAATTTGATTGAACTGTTTGAATAGGCCATTGGGTTAAGTGGACAGCCTGCTTAACACATCAAGTGCAGAGCCTTCTGTGGGGAGAGCCTCCTTAACAAGATTCCAATTCAGCCGGCTGCCAAATTTCTCATTACTTTGGATGTCTGTTGTCCAGTCTTTACTGCAGGGATAGGCTTTTGGTTTCAAATTGCCATTTTCTAGAAGTCAAAAGAAATGCAAAATGTACTAATATTTGGGGGAGTGGCCAACAGCAAAATGGACATTTTGGTACATATGCAACATAAGCATCATGAGAGTTTTGAGATTTTTGAAAAGGAAAACGTATGGGGACTTGTCCAGAAAAATGTTTTGATAGAATCCAACTCATCACAATCAAAATATAAACATGCCTACCCAATTTCCCTCCATTCCCATGGAATTCTGAAGGTAAATATTCAGAGCTATCATGGCAAATTGGAAAGAGTCAGGGATTGTAAATCCTAATTTTAATTGTGCTGTACAACTTGGTCAAATGGTGTCATCTCTGCCTTGTGCCTTTGAGCCGAAGGGGTCCTTAGAGATCACATAGACTGGGGAGTTCTTAACTTTATTTTTTTGTCCTGAACCCCCGTTGGCAGTACATTAAAACCAATCTATGAATAAGAATTCATAGAATCTCAGAATGATAGTTTAAATGCATGAAATATATTACAAAAGATTACATAGGAATCTAATTATATTGAAATAGTATCTATTTTTTCCATGAAAATTCACGGCTCCCCTAAAATCTATCTATGGGTTCTAAGTTGAGAACCCCTTAAAAGGACCAACCCCTTCTTCTTACTGAGGAGACTCAGACTTTTAAAGTGATTGCTCCTGGTTACATAGACCGTGAGGTTAGAAGCTTATACTTCTCTAATATCCCTCCAGGCTCTGAACTTCCATGACACACTCTTAGAAGGAGCCTTAAAGATTATTTAATCCATTGCATTTTGGAACAGGCTTCCAATATCCTTGATCTTTGACAAATAGTCTTCTTGCCTCTACTTATCAAAAGTGGTCATGTAGCCTCTACTTGGCACCATTCATGATAGATAGTAGATGCTTAATAAATCTTTATTGAAATAATGACTGATGATGGTGGGGATCCAGGGGGCAGGAGTACCTGTTCATGTGTGTCTATCTTCAGGCAGATATTTAGATGACTTAAGCTATGACAATGATTTTCCTTTTTACAGTCCCAAAACTTCACTTTAATGTTTATCATATCCTCCCAGAGAGTCTTGGTAAGCTAGAAAGTCAAATTTTTCCTTCCATGTGCTAACCTTCAAATACCCTAAATGCCATGTAATTAACAATGTAGCAAGATAAATATTCTTGGCTCTTTCAAGTAAACTTAATTTGATACAGTTCAAAATTTCTACAACCTTTTAACTGTCCTTCTCTGGATTTAGATACTAGGTTCCTTGTTGAGGCACCATCAATTCTTACCAACTTTTCATACCCCATTCATGTTGAGCTTGTAATCAGCTAAAAGTCCTTTTTATTTTTACCTGAACTATTGCACAGTAGTGTCTGCTAATAACTTTCCTTTTGCAGATGACTTTTTAAATAGAAATGTGGAGCTTCATTCATTCAACAAACATTCAAAGCTAATACCTTTCCTTTTGCAATTGACTTTTTAAACAGAAATGTGGAACTTCATTCAACAAACATTTATTATATACATACTATGTGCAGGGAAACATGTTAATGACAAAGGGAAATCCAGTGTTTACAGAAGATATTATTGATTTTTTAAAAAATATAACAGTTGGTTTAGAAGAAATTTCGTCCACCTTGTTTGTATATATATTGAGGAGGATCTCTTTCAGGAGGCAGATGGTGGATTCTTTCAATTTTTATTTTACCTTCTGGTTCTAAAATATCACAGTGGTTTTCCTTGATAATTTCTTCAAAGATTATGTCTAACCTATTTTTTTAATCATAGCTTTCAGGTAGTCCAATAATTCTTAACTATCTCTCATGGATTTATTTTTTAGGTCAGTTGTTTGCCATTGAGATATTTCACATTTTCTTTTGCGTTTTAATTCTTTTTTTTATTATTAGACATTTATTAATATTTGTTTTTAACTTGTTTACATACTTTATGCCCCTACTTTCCCCTTCACCCCCTGCTCACCCCCCACCCATGGCCAACGCACATTTCCACTGGTTGTAACATGTGTCCTTGTTCAGGGTCTATTTCCCATTCATGTCCGCCTCAGCCCATGCATTCAAGCAATTATTTATCTTATATGTTTCCTCTCCTGCAGTCCTTCCTCTGAATGTGGGTAGCATCTTTACCATAAATTCCTCAGAGCTGTCTTGTGTCATTGCAGTGCTGCTGGTACAGGAGCCCATTACATTTGATTTTACCAAAGCATATCAGTCTCTGTGCACAATGTTCTTCTGGCTCTCCTCCTTTCACTCTGCATCACTTCCTGGAGGTCTCTCCAATTTGCATGGAATTCCTCCAGTTTATTATTCCTTTTAGCACAATAGTATTCCATCACCCGCATATACCACAATTTGTTTAGCCATTCCCCAATTGAAGGGTATCCCCTCATTTTCCAGTTTTTTGCCACTACAAAAAGCGCAGCTATAAATATTTTCATACAAGTCTGTTTATCTATGATCTCTTTGGGGTACAAACCCAGCAATGGTATGGCTGGATCAAAGGGCAGGCAGTCTTTTATAGCCCTTTGGGCATAGTTCCAAATTGCCAGCCAGAATGGCCTGATCATTTCACAACTCCACCAGCAATGCATCAGTGTCCCAATTTTGCCACATCACCTCCAACATTCATTACTCTCCCCTTCTTTCATTTTAGCCAATCTGCTAGGTGTGAAGTGATACCTCAGAGTTGTTTTGATTTGCATTTCTCTAATTATTAGAGATTTAGAACACTTTCTCATGTGCTTTTTGATACTTTTGATTTCTTTACCTGAAAATTGCCTATTCATGTCTCTTGCCCATTAATCAATTGGGGAATGGCTTGATTTTTTATACAATTGATTTAACTCCTTGTATATTTGAGTGATTAGACCCCTGTCAGAGTTTTTTGTTATAAAGATTTTTTCCCACTTTGTTGTTTCCCTTCTGATTTTGACTACATTGTTTTTGTTTGTACAAAAGCTTTTTAGCTTAATATAATCAAAACGATTCAATTTACATTTTGTAATTTTCTCTAACTCTTGCTTGGTTTTAAAATCTTTCCTTTCCCAGAGATCTGACAGGTATACTATTCTGTGTTCACTTAACTTATTTATAGTTTCCCTCTTTATATTCAAGTCATTCACCCATTCTGAATTTATCTTGGTGTAGGGTGTGAGATGTTGATCTAAACCTAATCTCTCCCATATTGTTTTCCAAATTTCCCAGCAGTTTTTGTCAAATAGTGGATTCATGTCCCAAAAGTTGGGCTCTTTGGGTTTATCATACACTGTCTTGCTGACATCATTAACCCCTAGTCTATTCCACTGATCCTCCCTTCTATCTCTTAGCCAGTACCATATTGATTTAATGACTGCTGCTTTATAGTATAGTTTGATATCTGGTACTGCTAGGCCCCCTTCATTCACATTTTTTTTTCATTATTTCCTTTGATATTCTTGATCTTTTGTTATTCCAAATGAAATTTGTTATAGTTTTTCCTAATTCAGTAAAGAAGTTTTTTGGTAATTTGATAGGTATGACGCTAAATAGGTAAATTAATTTGGATAGGATGTTCATTTTTATTATGTTAGCTCATCCTACCCATGAACAGTTAATGGCTTTCCAATTGTTGAGGTCCAGTTTTATTTGTTTGGAAAATGTTTTGTAGTTGTTTTCGTATAATTGCTGTGTTTGTTTTGTTAGATTGATTCCCAAGTATTTTATATTGTCTAGGGTGATTTTAAATGGTGTTTCTCTTTCTACCTCTTGCTGTTCTAATGTGTTGGAAATATATAGAAATGCTGATGATTTATGTGCATTTATTTTGTATCCTGCCACTTTGCTAAAGTTGTTGATTATTTCTACAAGCTTCTTAGTTGATTCTCTAGGATATTTTAAGTATACCATCATATCATCTGCAAAGAGTGATAACTTAGTCTCCTCCTTGCCCATTTTGATACCTTCAATTTCTTTTTCTTCTCTAATTGCTATTGCTAGTGTTTCTAGTACTATGTTGAATAATAGAGGTGACAATGGGCATCCTTGTTTCACTCCTGTTCTTATTGGGAAGGCTTCTAATTTATCCCCATTGCATATAATGCTTGTAGATGGTTTTAGATATATATTGTTTATTATTTTTAGGAAGGGTCCTTCTATTCCTATACTTTTCAATGTTTTCAATAGGAATGGATGCTGTATTTTGTCAAAGGCTTTTTCAGCATCTATTGAGATAATCATGTGATTTTTGGTTGTTAGACTGTTGATATGGTCAATTATGTGGATGGTTTTCCTAATGTTGAACCATCCTTGGATTCCTGTTATAAATCCCACCTGATCATGACGGATAATCCTCTTGATCCTTTCCTGGAGTCTCTTTGCTAGTATTCTATTTAAGATTTTTGTATCTATGTTCATTAGGGAGATTGGTCTATAGTTTTCTTTCTCTGTTTTTGGTCTACCTGGCTTAGGAATCAGTACCATATTTGTGTCATAAAATGAATTTGGTAGGACTCCTTCTTTGCTTATCATATCAAATAATTTGTATAGTATTGGGATTAGTTGCTCTTTGAATGTCTGATAGAATTCACTTGTGAATCCATCAGGTCCTGGTGATTTTTTCTTAGGGAGTTCTTTGATGGCTTGTTCAATTTCTATTTCTGATATGGGATTATTTAGGTATTCTATTTCTTCTGCTGTTAATCTAGGTAATTTATATTTTTGTAAATATTCATCCATATCTCCTAAATTGTTATATTTGTTGCCATATAATTGGGCGAAACAGTTCTTAATGATTGCCTTAATTTTCCCTTCATTATAGGTGAGGTCTCCCTTTTCATCTTTAATACTGTCAATTTGGTTTTCTTCTTTCCTTTTTCTTATTAGATTGACTAGTACTTTGTCTATTTTATCTGTTTTTTTCAAAATACCAGCTTCTAGTCTTATTTATTAATTCAATAGTTCTTTTACTTTCGATTTTATTAATTTCTCCCTTAATTTTTAGTATTTCTAATTTAGTTTTCATCTGGGGCTTTTTTATTTGCTCGCTTTCTAATTTTTTGAGTTGCATGCCCAATTCATTAATCTCTGCCCTCCTTAATTTGTTAATATATGCACTCAAGGATATAAATTTCCCCCTGAGTACTGCCTTGGCTGCATCCCACAGAGTTTGGTAGGATGTCTCATCATTGTCATTGTCTTCAATGAAATTGTTGATTGTTTCTATGATTTCTTCTTTGACAATTTGGTTTTGGAGAATCATATTGTTTAATTTCCAATTGATTTTTGATTTGCCTGTTCAGGTGCCCTTACTGATTATTATTTTTATCTCATTATGATCTGAGAAGGTTACATTTATTATATCTTCTCTTTTGCATTTGTTTGCCATGATTCTATGCCCTATTAAATGGTCAATCTTTGTAAATGTACCATGTGTAGCTGAAAAGAAGGTGTATTCCTTTTTGTCCCTATATATTTTTCTCCACATATCAATTAAATCTAATTTTTTCTAGGACTTCATCATCTCTCTTACCTCTTTCTTATTTATTTTTTGGTTTGATTTATCTAGATCTGAAAGAGGAATATTTAGATCTCCCACTATTATGGTTTTACTATCTATTTCCTTCTTGAGCTCTGCCAGTTTCTCCTTTATGAATTTGGATGCTATACCACTTGGTGCATATATATTGAGCAGTGTTATTTCCTCATTGTTTATACTGTCTTTAATCAGGATGTAATGACCTTCCCTGTCTTTTTTAATCATATCTATTTTTACTTTGGCTTTGTCAGAGATCATGATAGCCACTCCTGCCTTCTTTTTCTCATTTGATGCCCAAAAGATTTTGCTCATACCCTTAATCTTGAACTTGTGTGTGTCTACCCGCCTCATATGTGGTTCTTGTAGACAACCTATGGTAGGATTTTGGCTTCTGAACCACTCTGCTATTTGCTTCTGTTTTATGAGCGAGTTCATCCCGTTCACATTCAGAGTTACAATTGTTAGTTGTGTATTCACTGACATTTTTGTATCCTCCCCTAGACCCACTCCTTCTTATTACACTATTTTGTTTTACACCAGTGGTTTGCTTTGAGCCAGTATCCCTTATCCCCTCCCTTGATTAACTTCCCTTTCTTCCCCCTCCCTTGTTGTTCCCCTATTTTTGTTTTTTAAAGACCAAATGAATTCCCTCCCCCTTCTTCTCCCCTCCCTTTTTTGGCCTCACCATTCCCCTGCTCCCTTTGGCTTATCCCTTCTGACTTTCTCAGTAGGGTTAGATAGAGTTTTTTATCCGGATGGATAATAAAGCTACTCTTCCTTCTCTGGGTTGATTACACTGAGAGTAAGGTTTGGTTATGCTCTCTTCCTCTCCTTCTTATGGTATTATTTATCCCCTCCCCTTCCCATGGCCTCTTTGTATGTAATAGAATATCTTATTTTTCTTATTTACTCGGATTTTTCTTGGTGTCCCCTACTATTCCCCCCTCTTTCCAACCCCCCATGTCTTCTTAGACCATTTAGTGTCCTGTCCTTTCCCTATGAATTATTCTTCTGGTTGCTATAATAGTGAATATTATAATAGTGTATAGAGTTCACTACAGAGAATTATACATAGCATTTCTCCACCTAGTAATACAGATAATTAGATCTTATTTATGCCCTTAAAGAGTCAAGCTTAAAAGACTATGAGTTTACGTTCTTTACCCTCTGTTTCTTATTTACCTTTTCATCTTTCTCTTGATATTTGTGGTTGAGTGTCAAACTTTCCATTTAGTCCTGATCTCTTTTGTGCAAAAACTTGGAATTCTTCAATTTTGTTGAATGCCCATACTTTCCCCTGAAAGTATATGGTTAGTTTCGCTAGGTAGTTGATTCGTGGCTGAAGGCCCAGCTCTCTTGCCTTTCTGAATATTGTATTCCAAGCCTTGCGGTCTTTTAGCGTTGAGGCTGCCAGATCCTGTGTGATCCTTATTGGTGCTCCTTGATATTTGAATTGTCTCTTTCTGGTTTCTTGTAAGATTTTTTCTTTATCTTGGAAGCTCTTCAATTTCACTATTATATTTCTGGGTGTTGACTTTTCTGGGTCCAGTGTAGAGGGTGATCTATGGATCCTTTCAATGTCTATATTGCCCTCTTGTTGTAGAACTTCAGGGCAATTTTGCTGAATAATTTCTTTAAGTATGGAGTCCAAGTTTCTATTAATTTCTGCCTTTTCTCGAAGACCAATGATTCTCAAGTTGTCTCTTCTAGACCGGTTTTCTTGGTCTGTCACTCTCTCATTGAGATATTTCATGTTTCCTTCTATTTTATCAGTCTTTTGACTTTGTTTTATTTGTTCTTGTTGTCTTGAGAGATCATTGGTTTCTAAATGTTCAATTCTAGCCTTTAAGGACTGGTTTTCGGCTTTAATGTTTTGGTTTTCGGCTTTAATGTTTTGGTCTTCGGCTATAATTTTTTGGTTTTCCTTTTCAATCTGGTCATTTTTGGTCTTCAGTTGACTTTTCTCACTTTCCAATTGCGAAATTCTGCCTTTTAAACTGTTATTTTCTTGCCAGATTTCTTCCATCTTCCTTAGCATTTCATTTTTAAACTCTTCCATAGCTTGTGACCAGCTTTCATTTTTTGGGGAGGTTTGGATTTTTGTTTTCCCTCCTCTGTTATCTGGATTTTCTCTGTGTAGAAGTTGTCGAGTGTTCCAGAGTTTCTCTTGATAGTCTTTTTCTTCTGGGTTTCCTTATTACTGGCCATTGTTAGCCCCTCCCCTTTACGCTTTGTCTTTGCACTCAGGGTCTGCCTTTACGCTTTGTCTTTGCACTCAGGGTCTGCCTGTGTCTTGCAAGCTCCCGGGGGCTCCGGTCTCTTTGTCCTCGGGGTCAGGCCTCCTGGTAGTTCCTGGTCTGTCCCTCTGCCCGAGGTTCCTTCAGCAGTCTTTGGGGCTGCTTCCACTGCCCTGCTGGGTCTGCACAGGGTCCTCACTGGAGGTCCAAGCCTGGGCTGGAGATCATTATTCAAGCCTAGGGCACTGCCTTTGCCTGCGCAGATGCTCTTAGGGCTCTGCCTTCACCCCCACAGAAGGTAGTGAAAGTCTGTGGGCTGGAGATCTTTATTCGCACCTGAGGCGATGCATTCAGCATTTGGGAAAGGCAGAGTTTTAGAGGCCTTTGTCCTGGCCTGAGGCGGTGCCTTCACCCACGTGGACGCTCTGGGAAAGTCCGTGGGTGCCCCCAGACACCTGGGGTCCCTAGTCTTGCAGCACACAGGTACAAGCCCCGGGGCTGCCAGTGATTATCTGATTGCCCCAGTCCTGTTTTCACTCTTGTGCGTTGGCGTTGAGCAAGGTGTGTGGTGTGGGGGGTGGGGGAGGGGCTTCTTCCTCCCGCCTTTTAGTGAGAGCTGTTTCACCCCTTTATAGCGTGGAAATGCCCTGATTCTGTGTACCTTCAATGCTGCACCCTGTTGTGGGGTTTCTTTGTTCTTCTGGACTCGTTTTTATTTCCCCTTGAGGAGTCCTGTATACTTCGGTCAGGAGAGATCGAGCAGCTGCTCCTTACTCGGCCGCCATCTTAACCGGAAGTCTTGATTGTTGCTTTTTAATTCTTTTGACAATGTTCGACTGTTTCTTGATGTCTTATGGAGTCATTAGCTTCCACTTTTTTTTTTTTTATCCTGGGACTCCATTCTAGGAGCATAGGGCCACAACCAGTAGGCAATGGGACACACAGTCGCTCAGGGTCACCCAGCTGGGAAGTGTCTGAGCCCGGACTTGAACCTAGGACCTTTTCGTCTCTAGGCCTGGCTCTCAATCCACTGAGCTAGCCCAGCTGCCCCTACTTTAGGTTGCAGTTTCTTTAGCAGATGCAGTTTTTACAGGGTGGCGTTGCTAGCCCCACGCCCAACCCTCCTCCTTTTTTCATCAGGGCTAGGGACCGTCCTTGGCCCAGGAGTGGTAAGGGTGGGCAGTAGGGGTCAAGTGACTTGCCCAAGGTCACACAGCTGGAAGTGTCCGAGGCCGGACTTGAACCTAGGACCTCCAGTCTCTAGGCCTGGCTCTCAATCCACTGAGCCACTCAGCTGCCCCACTTACCCACCTTTAATTTTTTTAGGTGTGATTTTCTAGAATGATTTAATTTTTTAGGCATAATTTTCTTTTGTACCTCCTTTTCTATTTAGCCAATTGTACTTTATAAAGAGTTCTTTTCCTCAGTGAATTTGTTTACCTTTTTCCAAAGGGCCAATTCTGCCTTTAAAGAATTTTGTTTTGTTTTGTTTTATTTTCCCCTTCAGTGATATTTTTGTACATATTTTCACATTTGGTCAATTCTACTTTTTACAGAGTTCTTTTCTTCAGTGGATTTTTGTGCCTCTTTTACTAATTGTCCTTTTCTGTTTCTTCAGTATTTTTGTGCCTCCTTTACCAAGATGTTTACTCTTTTTTCATGATTTCCTGTATTACACTCATTTCTTTTTCCCAATTTTTCTTTGGATGTAGCAGTATTGACTTTTTTTATCTTCTCTGTTTATGTTTTGGTCTTTCCTGTCACCAAAATAACTTTCTATGTTGAATTTCTTTTTTTGTTGTTGTTCATTCATTTTCTTTTAACTTAAAAAAGCCTATTCAAGTTGGCTCTATTCCTATGGTAAAATGAGCACTGTTCCAAGCTTCAGCTTCTTTGTGCAGTTACCTTCTGAGCTTTCTCTAGGGATGTTTAAATTTTCTGTTTTTCCAATGTGGTACTCTTTTCTGCTATGGAACTCTGCCCATGCTCCCTGTTCTCCTGGAGCTGCTAGCAAAAGTGCCACTCATCACCCTGAGATCAGGACTTTGTTTAGCTACTGTGTCAAAAATGGGAGCAAATTCAAATCGTTTTATCCCTGAGAATGACTTTCTAACCATTACCAAATGGTTTCTTTCTCAAATAATATCAGATAAGATCACAACATAACAATTATCAAAGCTTTATAATAAAGTGTTTTAATAATTTTCTTAAAATTGGGGTCTGTTCTTTGTGGTGGGGAGGAGATGTGAAAGAGAAGGGACACTGTCCCAAGCTTCGGCTTTTTTCACACTGTTGTTTTCAGAGCTCTTTCCAGGGGTGTTTAAAAGTTTGGGGCATTTCCAAAATGGTGTAATATGAGGAGAGGTATAAATACTCTTCTGGGCTAGGGCAGGCTCTGGTTCTTACCCACGTAGGGCACCTGATTCCTTGGGACAGAAATCAGTATTGCTCCTTTGGGTTTCTATTCCACTAAGAGAGAAAGATACTGTTCATATGATATGTAAAAGATACACTTCCATGTCCTGTGCCAGGTATTAACCCAAAGTTGCTGCTGGACTTACTGCTTCCAAGGAATACTCTGCCATTTCTCTTGGGAACACTTGTAGTCAGATCTCATTCCAGTGTCACAGTCCTATTTTTTTTACCCCCTAATTTGTGTTAAGCTGAGAAAAAAATATATCATCCCAAATTTTTCTTGGTACTGCCATTCCACTACAGAATTCTATTCAGGGCATTATTTTAAAGTTGTGTGGAGAGGAATTCTAGGAAAATTCAGCTGCTTCCTCTATTTTACCATCTCAGCTCCACCTCCAGAAGTTCTAGGTAAAACAGCAGTTTTGAAAAAGTACTATCACAAAAATTTATAACAGCATTATTTAAAGTAAGAAAAAGCAGGAAGAAAAATATATGTCCAATGATTAGGAAATGACTGAAAACTCCTAACTAAGAGAGGGGGCACTATGGAATTCTGTGCTGCAGCTTGAACCACTCTCAACAATATGGATCCCACAAAACCCATGACATATCAGTGTGGCAAAATATTCTTATGCTGTAGGGAAATAAGTATGAAGAATTTAGAGAAAATATGGAAATATCCATATCAATGGATGTAGAGTCCAAAAATAAATGGATGCAACCACACAGTTGAAAAACAACAACAAAAACAACAACAATAAAATTATGTATAACTAAAATCAGAAGAAATGGATCATTTTAGTACCAGACTGTACTGGTATGCAGTCAACTCTTCAATAAATAACTGGAAAACTATAAAAATGGGAATTACCTGTTTTATCACTCACAATTATTCTAACAGTTATTTGTCTCAACTTCCTATTCTAAAACTTTAATGTAGGGGGCAGCTGGGTAGCTCAGCGGAGTGAGAGTCAGGCCTAGAGACAGGAGGTCCTAGGTTCAAACCCGGCCTCAGCCACTTCCCAGCTGTGTGACCCTGGGCAAGTCACTTGACCCCCATTGCCCACCCTTACCAATCTTCTACCTATGAGACAATACACCGAAGTACAAGGGTTTAAAAAAAAACTTTAATGTACAGTGACATATCTCCCTGATACTCTGAGAAAGTAAATTTTTTTATTAGAAATTTTCCAGATTTTCCCTGACCTAACTTACAAATAACTTCTTTTTCTTTTTCTTTCTATTAGATATCATAAAATAAAACTTCTATATTGCAATATAAGACAAAAATTTTATTCTAAAATTAATTACAGTTATTGTCATAAAATTTCATTTTTGACAAGTTCCATAATAAATGCCCCAAAACTAATGAGAGCCTTGTTTCAGTCTTTTATTATGTCATCATAGATTATTTTTTATCTGTCTATAGGTTTGGAAGACTGGATAATTTTTAAAGCAAACAAAATTGAAATGAGAGAAATCAGTGCAGTTTTCTTTTTTCAAAACAAAAATGTCTGAATGAAAATAAGATGTAACTGTATATATGGCAGCATAATTCTGTCCTAAACTATAACTACCTGCAGGCACTCCTCTATATGAGTTGTCTTCCGAAGTAGACCATTGAAAGTCAGTGTAAATCAGGTCAGTTCCCAAAGCAGCCTGGAATTAACCTGAAGGAACCTTGCAGGCAGCAGAATATTTTAGGAGAGAAGCATAGGATGGTACAGTTTAAGCGTGTGTATATGCACATATATCCCACACAAATAGGAGGAGAAAAACTTTCCTTTACCCCTCTACCAGTGATTCTGTGAATCAGTGGGTCCCAGGAGGGACTGAGAAAAGAATTTTCTTCAGGCCGAATATTAGCCTGTAGAAAAAGTCCCTTTGGGGAATTTTAGGGGAGTTAGGAAATGTTGTGGTAGAATAACTGTAGCAATGCACTCCATAGATCCATTTCCACTATCCTCAGTATGTCCTCAACTTAGTCTGTTCATAGTGCACAGGATATATCCCAAAATAATTGATGGGGACATTGCAGAGCATTCAAAAGTGAGGTACAAACATAGAAATAAAGAGAGGTTCCAAGTAAAAGGCTTTAGGCTTTATTCCCCATATAAGTAGAATGTGTGTATACTTAAGGAATATTAGTAAGTACTCTCCAAATATTTAATCTTTGAATTTTTGTGTAGATTATCAACCACTCTGATAGGAGTTAGAAGAGATAAAAGTTTAGCTTAGACAATTTTGAACCCCATTTATTTCCATTGTTGTGATATTCTTTTTCTGAAAAACAAAATTATTCATCTGACCAATACTAGAGACAGATCAAAAGCAAAATGAATATCATCTTGTAAAAATATCAAATCATTATTGATTATAATAGAAACCTGCAATAAAGATTTAGTTAAACTCAGAGAACCTGCTATGGAATTTTTCTAATGAAACTTGTCGTCTTAAGGAGAAAACAATCCTCACATAGAATGGGAGTGCAAAATATTACCAGATAAGTGCATTAGAGAAATACAATGCAGTGTTCCATATAAGGACATTAGAGAAATGCCAAAATAAAAAAGGAAGTGTTATGTCAAGACCAAGAAGAAATGTTTGATTAGTTCACCTCTCATGGATGAAGAGGGAATATAGTTGGTTTTTAAACACTGGGTGGGTAAGATTTCCAGAAATATGGCTGAGGTTTTGTCTAAATTCAGCTCTTCCTCATTAACATAAAACAAAAAAATTCTCAAAGAAAATAAATAACAAAACATAAATCATAGGGAAAAATGTCAGACCAAGAAAAACTTAAGAGGAAGTATATACATGTACATAAACAACCAAAGAGGATCCCTCAATAATATTAATAAATCTTATGGAATAAAAGGAAGCAAAGAAAATGGACCAAAAGATAGCAATTGTACTACAACAACAACCTTAACATAACATAACATAACATAATATAACATAGCCACAAAATTTCAAAACCAATATAAAAGTCTACTTACAGGATGAAAAGAAGAAATAAGGCTGGAAACTTGGACATAATTGAGAATGCCATAGGAACATTCAAATAATCAAAAATGTTTAGGACAAATTATTCTCTTTAAAGGAGCATTCTCTTTAAAGCAAGATATTCTGAAAATATATTTACATATTTGAAACTCTAAAATTCAGAAATGGAAGAAAAATTATCTTAGTAAAATTAAAAGACAAAAAATAGAAAAATGCTTAAGATCTCTACAAAGGTGGAACAATTATCCTTGAAAAGAGAATATCACAATGCTGTAATTTTTTTTCTCTCTTGAAAAGATTATAATTAAACAAATAACCAGAATAGCACATACTAGGTAATCACACAAGAAAATTTCTCTCCAGTAATTAAAATGAAAGACAAAGGTATAATACCACAGAAACCTTTGGACATCAACAAAGAGGAATCCCTATTTCAACACACATGAATACATAATAGATAAGATCTAACACTTAGCATTAAACAAAAAGTTTCCAAAGATCCATGAGGAAACCTTTCTCAAACCAAAGGAAAAAATCCAAATCACGAAAAACACCTCCCTCGCTGATGAAAAATGAAATCCTAGGGTATGATATTCTAAAAATGAAAAGGAATATGTTCACAACCCCATAGGAAAATGTTCACACACACACACACACACACACACACACACACACACACATTTGATTAGCCAAGATCCAAAGCTCTGTTTAGCTAAATAAATGCTTTTCCATTTCATTGGATTTCAGCAATATGAAATGGATCAAATCTATGGAGCATCTTATACAAATTTATTTGGCTTATGCAGCAAAATATATAGTAATATGCTTTTCTTAGCATTTATTCTTTATTTTTGTTGTCCTACCCACAATGTAATTATTGTTTATTATCTCCCTGGTTCTGTTTACTTCACTTTGAATCAGTTCATATGTCTTTTTCTTCTCTCTTATTCACATTGACCATTGCTGTTACATTCATGTTCTGCATCTTGTTTAGTCTTTCCCCATTTGTTCTTTTTTCACAATTGCAAGTAGATTTAGAAAATAATTGGACCAACTTATAGCTCTATCTTTTGTGTATTAGTTTATTATCTTTCTGCTATTCCTCTAATGTTGACAATTCCTATATTTTGTCTATTTCTGCCCCCAATTTTTTACTTATGTGGGTCTCCACAAAGAAAAAAGCCCAAAACTCATGGACATCTTCGTCTAACAACACAGTAAGCATATAAAGGGTTATTTCACCTAAGAAAAATATATCTGAGCCAAAATAAATCCACTACATTCTCTAAGACTTTGAGTTGGATATAGTTGAAGGTTCTGCCCCAAGAAGAAAACTAGAGGTTAAAAATATAATAATACCTAAATACATAATAATATATTTCATTTTCATAGTAAATTAAGGTTCACAATACATTTTCCCTCTCATAACAACATTGGAATATCAGTATTGTCAAATTATTCCATTTTCAGAAATGAGCAAATTGAGGCACCCAGAGCTTATACTTGCCCAGATACTCATGGCTTGTGAATGTTTGAAGTTCATTGTTTTCTCTAAATGCCTACCTTTGGCCCAAGAGGGGCAAATAACTCTCTGTGGATTAGATACCTAGGAGACCTCCATTCCAGGAAAGACTCATCATAGGAGTCAGTCACCTATCTGCCAGCACAACAGCATCGTGGAAGCAGGAGGCCAGGAAATATGACATGGAAGCCACGGGCCAATTGAGGGATCTAGAAGGAATTTGTGGAAGGGTTTAGAGGGAGACTTGAAAAGCCAAAGAGCTCTCTTGGCTTCCATTCAGCTCTCAGATCCCCAGTTTTATTCTCTTGGTCATTCTCTCAGCATCCTGATGACTCTTTTCTATCTTGCCATCTCTGGCAAGCCTTAGCATGGAGGCAATTTTGCAGGCCAGGCTAGAATCCAGGACCTAATCCTACTTTAAGTTAGGAAGACTGGAAGCCTTATTTCTTTCTTTTTCTTTACTAATAAATACTTATAAATTTAATATAAATTCTTCACGATTAAGTTTTATTCATAACAATTCTTCAATATAAAAGATGAAGATCTCACTATCCCAATTATACATGGAGTCTCAAAGTCTAAGTATTAAAATTCCCTGGTAACTTCTGCTTTCTAGGGGAATTGGAATGGACACCTTAAAATGCTTGTTTAGTTTAAGAGCATATTTACGGAAAGAGCCATTTATTCTTTGGCTCATTGGCACTTCAAATATAAACCATGGATCACTTATAAAAAAGTAAGTGTGTTACTTAAAATAACTTTACTAGTTACCTTGTCTAAACCTGTCATTATGCAGATGAAGAAACTATGGTCCAGGGAAGTTAAATGATTTGCCCAAACTCTCATAGGGTTAAATTGTGCACCAATATTAAAACTCTCTCTACCTCTTCTTCCAAATGTACCACACTAATAAAAGGTAAACTATTTTTTTCATGTAAACTGAACCAAAACATCCCCCACTTAATCCTAGGAGGAAAATTAGGTAGAAGTCACATTTTAATGACCTAAATGACATTAGTTTTGATCAGAGTCCAGGGAATTAGAGCTAAACCATCTATAGTCATATTTCATTTGAAAATTTGTTGCCCTTTAATTATTAATAAGGTAAAATATTTTTGCCCAATAGAAATACTTCTTGGAATTTTATTTTCCTTTACTTGTTTCACTTTGTCTTTTCTCTCTTATTTTTAGATTTAGAGCTATTTATTTACAATTTATCCTTATATTCTTTCATTCATTTTTTCATGTATGTTCATTTTTATTTATATCTGTTTACTAACTCATTGGATGATTTATTTCTATATATATTAACTTATTTGTAAAAGCTGAAGATACTTCTCAGCTTGCCATTCTTTGCCAAAGGAAAATGCAGGTTCAATATCAGTGCCAACTCTAAATAGTAAGTGTGTTTTTCACTTTTCCATGTTATAATGAATGAAAATTAACCTGGGATATAATTTGTCAAATATTGAGACTCTCCAAATAGTTTGAAAGATCATGATCTGCCACTTTTGTAATGATAGTGTGACTTAAGCTTTCTTCCTTGGCCAGAGAAAGGTCCTTTTAAAAGAGGTTTCTATATCATTTGGTTGGCCTAAGATCAAATAGTAATGAAAGTACATAGCATGGTTTTATGAGGAGAGAGTCAAGTCTTGTTGCCAGTCATGCACATCCTAATTTCTGAGTGTTGGAAATCGGATTAAACAAAGCAAATCTTGGTTTGAATGTTTTCTAATATTTGTAGGCACAAATCTTTATTACAAATGCACTGTATGGGTATTTATTTGCTGTTTCACTTGCTTTGCTAATAAAAACCACACATTCCTTTTCAATAATAGGGTGGTGAGCTAAAGTTTCAGGTTTTTTAAGAGGCCTTCAGTGGCTTTTCCTGTGTATTATGTCACATGCTGACTGTGACTTTCATGCAACATCAAAACAACCCTACAAAGAGAGAGAAATTGAAGAAATCAATCGGCTATTTTGTAGATTATTTTCAGTAACTGGTTGATTTGGATGAATTTTTCTGTGACTTACTTTCAAAAGGGAACTGATTGAATTAACTAGATGCCCACAGAAACTATTTATTTCTTAATGATACTACATTTCCTCTACTTGAGTGAATGGAGCAGTAAGAAGTCAGGACCCCAGGATTAGAAGAGATGAGAGTTCTTTGTCTTGGCTTTTATTTTTTAAGAGCATGTTTAAGAGCATATAGCAGCTATTTGTGAGCAGAGGCTAGGACATACATTAAAAAATCCTAAAAATAATAATCCACAATATTTGGCACACTGTGCTTGCCACTGCATATACTTCAGAGTGGGCTTTTTGGTTTTGTTTAGTATTTTACTGAAACAGGTTTGTGGATATTTATATAAGATATGATGGACTATATGGGATGTCTAAAATGTGGCTAGAAGGCTTTATTAATCATTTCACTGTAATATGATGCATTCTCTCCAAAACACTATGATTCTTTTCTTAAGAGAACCAGGAGAAGGGCCACAGAGAGGTGTTCTCTTCTCCAATATCCTAAAGGGATACCAGTCTAGACATATATCTGCTCTCATAAATATTCCTATTCTAGGGGTACAAGAAGTTCAAAACAAAAATGATTTCTTGGTCTATAACTTTATAAGCTTGAAAGGGAAGGGTAGCCCTCAGCTTACGCTTGCCTGCTTGACTCCTTCCCACAAATACTGGTTACTCCAAAAAAATCAAATATCAAATACTAAGTCCACCCATTTATTGAAGCAAAACAGAAAACTGAAATTGGGAGAGACTTGAATATACTAGAAATAGACCAGAAAGAAAGGGCACTAGAAAGGGTTGTTTACATATACTGTACATCTTCACTCCTCATCCTCTGTAACTTCCTAAATCAAAATAACCCGTCCCTTCACTGCCTTATATCTATATTTATATCATTCCTTATGTAAGCTGCTCGAGAATAGAGACATTTTTTGCTTTTGTATTTTATCCCAATGTTTAATATAATGCTTGCCTAGCACACAGTAGGTACAAAATATATTTTTTTCTTTCTTTCATTCATTCACCCCTGATTTTGTTTTTCATTTTGCCTTTATCCTAGTCCATGTTTCTCTAATCCTAGTTAGCAATTGTATAGTGCTTATGGACTTGTGAATTGCTTTACATATGTTAATTTATTTGATCCTCATAAGAACCCTATAAGGAAGGTGCTAGTATTATTACAATGTTACAGATAAAAAAAATGGGTTATAGAGGATTTAAGTGAATTGTCCAAAATTATACAGCTCTTATGTGTCTGATTTAATATCAAATTCAGTTCTTCACTCCAAATCTCACACCCTATCCATTACAATATTAGTGCCCCCTATATATCTCAATCTACTTTTTTAATCAATGAGAAGAATAATTTTTAAAAATTAAAGATGATTTCAATGTATTGAATGGTTTTCCTAATTTATACTCTCTCTCTCTGTCTCTCTTTCTCTGTGTGTGTGTGTCTCTCTCTCTGTCTCTCTCTGTCTCTCTGTCTCTGTCTCTCTCTCTCTCTCTCTCTCTCTCTCTCTCTCTCTCTCTCTGTGTCTCTCTCTGTCTGTCTGTCTGTCTGTCTGTCTGTCTGTCTGTCTGTCTCTCTCTCTCTCTCTCTCTCTCTCTCTTTCTCTCTCTTTCTTACATTCTTTGTTAAATGGAATGGCTCTTTGGACGAAAGTATAGGGAAGGTTAGAAGGAGAAACAAGTGATCTAAAACCAAAAGATACACCAAAATCATTATAAAAAGAAACAGAAACTACTGCCAGTACCTAATACTAAAATATTTTCTCCCAAATTAGGTAGTTTTTTTCTTTTTTTGATCTTTTTGTAAAATATTTAAATATGGGGTCTCTCATTACTTATGAGGTTTTCTAGCCTGACTAATAAACTTATTCCTTACTAAGAAGCAAATTAAAAGGCAAAAATAGAAAGGGTCTTCTTTTATTAGAAGACAGTGACCTCTGATATGAAGGGAAATATAATTACTGTTTGCTTTTACAGTATATAACCAATTGTTGCACCAGCCCAACCTGCCCACCAAATGCTCAGTCAAAGAGATTATTTGTAGTTATGATTTAAAATTATGCTCAATAAAGGGATTTGTAAAATAGTTGAAACCGATGAGATCCCTGCTGTTGTTGCTGTTGTTTCAAATCTGTTGGAAAGGGCATCAATTAGGGCACTATACAATTATTTGGTAGGATTAATTAGATGTTGTTTAGTGTAATGCTGATAGAATGAAGCAAATGGGGCCTATAAGTTACTGTAAGTAATGAGCATATCTAGCATTTATTAGATTTAAATAGAGTTTGACAACATGAAGTGATTTCAAGGGCTTTAGGAAGAATAAATAAAACTTATTATTTCCAGTGTTCAGTCCAATAAGATTCTTTAAAAATGGTGACTAAAATCATTAATTATAGAGCCATCATATACTAGAAATAATAGACCTTAAAATACTGAGAAATTCTGAAAATCCTTGGGAATCACCAAATATAAGTCAAATATTCAGTATAGTTTGGGAGTTAGGCAATTTGCTATAAGATTTTTGGAAAATAGTAACTCATAGAATGTACATCAACTCTTCATTAACAAGAATAGTCATGTTTGATCTGTACTGGATAATGTACATTATTAAGGGGGCAGCCTAATATGGCTTTACCTGCCCATTCTTTTAATATACCCGAATAAATTTATAATTCCAATATTGATATTTTGTAGCAGCCAGGAGGAAAAAAATGGGGCCATGGAAGAATAAGGGAAGATAAAAGATGGTTAAGGTGTGGTGAATCTTTGCAATTCAACCTTAAAACTAAATCTTAAAACGAAAAGAACATTGAGTTTTGGGGACAGCAAATAATATCAGTAATGATAATATTTTGGAAAGATTAATTTTTCAGCTCTATATAGGAGAGATAAGAGGAAATATGGGTACAAAAGTGCCCATCAAAAACAGATTTTGCTGCAAACAGTGAATTCATTACAATAATCCCTATATGAGGTGATAAGCATTTGGTGTTAAAGTAGGATAGTAGTGTTAGAAAAAAAGGGATAAGACAAATCGAAGCAACATTAGGAAAAAATTGGTAAGTTGGTGAAAATTTGAATTGATAAAATGATATATAGCACTTATATGGAATTTTAAGGTTTGTAAAGTGCACTAGAATTTTTTTTTACTTTATCTTCACAACAAAACTAGAAACTGAGACAAATCAGGTTTAACTGATTTGCCCAAGATCACAGAGCTAGAGTAAGAGGCAGGATCTGAACACAAGGCTTCCCAACTTGAGGTTCTGTGTTCTATCCCCAATGACTCCTTTTTTCCTTTTATATCCTGTTAGGTATTAATAATCAAAATCTCCCTTCTGGGGGATTATATTGGTAAAAGTGCTACTGACAGAAATGGGGCAGTTGAAAAAAGAGATAATGTGTAGTTGTAAGTGAGTGAAGAACAATGAAATTTGTAGATTTTGCATTTAAATAGACATCTGACTAGAGGTATACCAGGTGGAGTTGGAAGGTGAGAGACTGGACCTATCTGTATTCTGTGACATGGGAGTCATCGGCAGAAATGCCAATGTGCTAGATGAGAAATAACATAAATAATGTTAATATGTGGTTGTCTAAGTCAATATGGAGCCATAAGGATCTATTTCTATTTGAGGGTGACACCACCAGGGCGCTGAGAGTTTAAATCAATCAATCCATAAGCATATATTAAGTAACTACAGTTTGTAAAACCTTATAAAAGAGACTGAGGAAACCAAAAAACAAAGAAAAAGACAGTTCCTTCCATCAAGAAATATTAGATTCAATTGGGGGTCATATATATATATATGTATATATACTATATATTGTTGTTAAGTTATTTTGACCCATTTGGGGTTTTCTTGGCAGAGATAGATATTGGAGTGTTTTGCCATTTCCTTCTCCAGCTCATTGTATAGGTGAAGAACCTGAAGCAAATAGGGTTAAGTGACTTGTCCAGAATCACATGTTTAATGAGTATCTGAGACCAGATTTGAACTCAAGAAGACAAGTCTTCCTGATTCCAGGCCCAACATTCTACACATACATACATACATACATATATATATATATATACACACACATATACACACACACACTCGCACACACATTCATAATTTATCGACACATGTATAAATCAAAATAATGATATGCTTTAATATGTATGCATATGCACACCTAAAGATTTCATGATAACATTTCAGGGAGATAATAGTATTTTGGGGATAAGGAGAGGCCTTATTTGGGAGACAAGTTTGAGCTGAGTTTTGAAGGCGTCTACCCAGTGGAGCTGAGGAGGGAGTGCATTTTCAGGCACGTTTGACAATCACGACTTGCCACGTCACACAAGATAGTATTTATCAGAGGAGACAGAAATGAACTATGAGGCTTCATGACCCTAAGGGTGGCCTGATATTCCACAAGGGTGCCCCTCAAATGTGAACTTACCATTCATTATTCAGGGAAAATAATGGGATCTTTAACCACAACAATTCCCTTTTCCGTTCTCAGTTACTTTCACCCTCCTTTGTTCATATCTTGTTCACCAGCTGGTGGCTGACAATTTAGCATTTCAGAATAAATAGGTCTGTCTGTCTGTTAAGGCCACAACTTTGCCGGATGTGAGGCAGCCTCATTGATTCCTTTGCTTGCGAAATGCTGTTTTAGGTCTGCTCCATCTCTTCCTTCCTTCTAGCTGTAAGAAAGCTGAGGTCAAGGAAAAATAAAACCCATGAACACCATGTACAATGTCTATTTTTTTCCTCACTGGAAACTTTTAAGAGCTTGTCTTTTTCATTTATATTTGCCATTATCACAATTATAGTTTGTGCACTGTCTCCTTTCCTGGCAGGGTGACTCCTGGGAATACTATAGCAGCAATCAATACATACCAGATCATTATTGTCATCAATAATCTTTGTGGGAAAACTTTCTTTGAGAACCTCTCCAAGTTGGCTCCCTCACTGCCTGCAGGAGTTCCCAGGGTGCTTATGGCCTTCTACTCTTGAAGGATTTTGTTACTATTTTATATTCCCTCTCAAGTCAACAATAGAATTTTATTTTCAATCTTTGAAACTCAGTTTTTAGCCTTTCTAGCCAGTTGATGCCACTAGTAGATTTTATTAATTACCCAGGTTTGAAAGAAATGCATGCCATTACTTTTATTTGGGAAAATAGCTAGAGAAACTTAAATGAGAAATAATCAACATTGGATTTAATGTTTGAATTAGGGAGAGAAAATAAATTCTTGAGATATTCAAGCCATTGGCCATGAATGGAAACACATTTCAATTTAGATAAGTACAATTTAGAACTACAATTGTATGTTTGTTTTAACTTTCTATCTATAATAACTTTTCACAGCTATTTTCTAAATCTTTATTTTTCTTCAAGAATACTTGTTAATCCTACTATATAGTTATCCATAGGGCTTTTTTAATTCAGGAAGAAAATTTACTAAGCCCTTTAATAAGGGTGTTAAAAATTTAAGTTGCACAACTTGAAAATACAATTCCACAGTTAATTTATTATAGAAAAAATAGATTTAGAACTGAAAATTACCTCAGAAAACATCCAATAAAGCAACTTCATTATTTTTTCAATGAGGAAATTGGAATACAGGATAGTTACATAACTTGCACAGGTTTACAGATTTATTTGAACTCAGGACTTCCTGACTGCAGAGCTTATTTGCTTCTTATCATGCCATGATGCCCCTATATTTTTCCTCTTGCATGAGAAGACCAGTGACAAAATTCTTTAAGGGTATAAGGCCTTAAGCACCCTGGGAATTCCTATAGGCAGTTAGGGAGCTGACCCAGGAATGTTCTTCAATGAATTTCTTCCACAAATGATACTGAAGACACCTTGTGCGTCTTTAATAAATAACACGGTGTTAGCTGGATATATAAAGACAGAAGCAGTCCCTGACCTCAAAGAACTTACATTCTATTGGGCAGAAATATCTTATCTGCAGATAAATGATTCCAAAATTAAAACAGACCTTTTGGGTGAGAAGAGAGCAATTACAGTTATAGAATCAGAAATGAGCTGATTGCCTTTGGGAGTTGTGAGATTTGAGGTGAGTCTTGACTGGAAGTAAAGTCTGCATAGGACAGAGACAAAGAAGTAAAATATTCCAAAAAAGAGACTGATTTAGATTCATAAGAAACTGTTTAACCAACTCAGATTTTTAAGAAGACGTGCATACAAGATGGAAACAAGAGGTAGGTAATTGGAGATGAATAAAAAATGATGTCTAATAAATAGCAATGTCAAGAGAGCTGGAAATCAGAATGAAGCTGAGACTATAGATTAATATTAAGGACAACAAAAAGGATTTTTTTAAGATTTGAAGGAAGTGGATTGAGGAAGATGCAAAAGGAGATTTAAACATTGCTGAGGGTGGATATGGAAATAATAAGAATAGGTGACACAAATTTGCATTGTTTTTTCTTTACCAAGGAGAAGGATTTCTGGATTGGCAGAATTGAACACAAATCCCTGTTTAATAGATATTTAAAACTCAAGATATGTGAGGAAATGACAAGAGAATCCTTATCTGTTCAATAAGTTCAAGTCCCAGAGCCCAAATGAATTAGCCTCTATCTGCCCTCCGTGAGTTCAAGATTCAAGACCCAGATGAATTACATTCTAGGTAACTGAAAATAATGACAAACGTCATGGCTGAAATGCTGTCAGTGATCTTTGAAAAACTGTGAAGAACAGAGGAAATGCCATAGTATTAGAGACAGATAATTACTCTTTTTTTAAATTTTATTTTATTGCTACTTTTTAATTTTATTTTTATTGTCATGTAAAACACACTTCCATGTTAATCTTTGTTGTAAGAGCAAACTCAGATGTAACCCAAATCCAAAAATAAAACTATAAATACATTAATGTGAAAGATGATTCCAATAGCTCTTTCTCTGGAGGTGAATAGCATTCCCTTTCATAAGTCTTTCAGGATTGTCTAGGATCACTGCATTGCTGAGAGTAGCCAAGTTTTCACAGATAATCCTTGTCCAATATTGCTGTTATTGTGTATAATGTCCTCCTGGTTGTGCTTATTTCACTTAGCATCAGTTCCTGCAGACCTTTCCAGCTTTTTCTGAAACATCTTGCTTATCGTTTCTTAAGCACCATCGCCAACATGTACCACAATTTACTCAACCATTCCCCAACTCATGGACATTTAATTACTCATTTTAAAAACAAAACACAAAAGCAAAACAAAAAAATGAGAGAATGGAACATGTGAATAATAGTCTAAAGCCTAGAGTATAATTCTAGGCAAAAGTACAGGACATATTTTTATAAAGAAGCACTATGGTGGATAGAAAAAAATACTAATTCTGGTCTGAGTGGATATGGTAGCTGTCACTGACATTATTCCTGTGAGTGGGGCTGAGAGAAGCAGCAGCAGTGCCCAGCATGCTCAGACTCAGGGAAAAACCCCAGGGAGAGGAGCAAATGTGGGCAAAGTTCTGGGCTCTGAGCAGCTGGCTAGGAACATGGGGCCTCAACCCTAAAAACAGCTAGACTAGAGACCCCAGGAGGGTCCCCAGAGAAACCAAGAGACTAACAAAGTAGCCATAGGCAAAAACTGCTCCCTAACTCCATACAAAGAGAATCAGATTGCCTTACTCATACTTCTGGCAGATAAAGCACAATGGTGCCAAGCAAAGCCCAAGAAATAAACAAGAAGACAAAGAAAAAAACTCTAACACTTGATTACTTCTGCACAGAAAAAAAACCAGAAAATAGAAGAGGACAAACAATTAAAGACATCTAAACCTTCCCAAAAAAAGGAAAATGGGTCACAAGATCTTGAAGAGTTCAAATCTGAGATCATGAGAAAGATGGAAGAGATCTGGCAAGAAAATAACAGTTTAAAAGGCAGAATTTTGCAATGGGAAAGTGAGGCTCAGAAATCAAATGTATTGATAAGCAAACTGAAGACTAGAAATGACCAGCTGGAAGTCTTGAAGAACCACTTAGACCAGATTGAAAAGGAAAACCAAAATATTTTAGCTGAAAAACAGTCTCTAAAGGTTAGAACTGGGCAATTAGAAGCCAATGATCTCACAAGACAAGAATAATTAATAAAGCAAAGTCAAGAGACTAAATAAATAGAAGGAAACATGAAATATCTCAATGAGAAGTCAATAGACCAAGAAAACAGATCTAGAAGGAACAATTTGAGAATCATAGGTCTTCCTGAAAAAGCAGAAATTAATTTGGCCTCCATACTAAAAGAAATTATTCAGCAAAACTGCCCCGAAGTTCTACAACAAGAGGGCAATATAGACATTGAAAGTATCCATAGATCACCCTCTACACTAAACCCTAAAAAGACAACCCCCAGGAATATAATAGCCAAATTCAAGAGCTTCCAAGTAAAAGAAAAAAATCTTACAAGAAGCCAGAAAGAGACAATTAAGATTTCAAGGAGCACCAATAAGGATCACACAGGATCTGGCAGGCTCCACACTACAAGACTCAACAGCCTGGAATATGATATTCAGAAAGGCAAGAGAAATGAGTCTACAACCAAGGACAACCTACCCATCAAAACTGACTATATACGTCCAGGAGAAAGAGTGGGCATTCAACAAGGTAGAAGATTTCCAAGTATTTGCACAGAAAAGACACAGAAAGTTCTATATCCAATCACAAAAACCAAGAGAACATGAAAAGGTAAATAAGAAACAGACGGGAAAGAAAGAAAACTCTTATTTTTAAATTTGCCTATTTAAGGGCTTCAATAAGATTAAATTATCTATATTCCTATATGGAGAAATGTTAGGTGTAATTTTCAAAAACTGTATTCACTTTTCCAGTAATTAGAAGAATTATTCTTCTAGGGAGAGGTTGGAGCATTAAATGGTCTAAGATGAGACAGGGTGGGGGAAAAAAGAGGGGGCTCAATAGTAGATGACATCTAGGGAAACTTGAATAAATAAGAAAAATAGGATATTCTATACCACACAAAGAGAGCATGCAAAGGGGAGAGGATGAATACTATTACAAGAAGGAGAGGAAGAGAGCATTAAGAGGTACTATTTAAAACCTTACTCTCAGTGGAATTAATCCTGAGAGGGAAGAGTAGCTATATCCACTGGGATATAGAATTCTATCTAACCCTACTGAGAAAGTCAGAAGGGATAACCAAGGGGAGTAGGGGAGTGGGGAAGTCAAAAAAGGGAGGAGAAGAAAGGAGGGAGGGAATTCATTAGACCTTAAAAAATAAAAAGAGGGTAATAATAAGGGAGGGAGTAGAAAGAGAAGTAAATCAAGGGAGGGGACACGGGGGACTGATATAAAACAAACCATTGGTTTAAAAGGGAATAGCATAAGAAGAAGGGGTAGAACTAGGAAAGGATACCAAAATGTTAGGGAATAGACAACTGATAAATATAACTCTGAATGTGAATTGGATGAATTTACCCATAAAACAGAAGCAAATGGCAGTGGATTAGAAACCAAAATCCTGCCATATGTTGCCTACAAGAAACACATATGAGGCAGGTGGACATCCACAGGTTTAAAGTCAAGGGCTGGAGCAATATTGTTTGGGTTTCAAATGAGACTAAAGGCAGGAGTGGCGAGCATGATTTCTGACAAAGCCAAAGTAAAAATATATATGATTTAAAAAGACAGGGAAGGTAATTACATCCTGATAAAAGGCAGTATATACAATGAGGAAATAACAGTACTCAACATTTATGCACCAAATGATATTGCATCCAGATTCCTAAAGGAGAAACTGGCTGAGCTCAAGAAGGAAATAGATTGTAAAACCATACTAGTGGGAGATCTAAATATTCCTCTTTCAGATCTAGATAAATCAAACCAAAAATAAATAAGAAAGAGATAAGAGATTTTTCTTAAAAATTAGATTTAATACATATGTGGAGAAAAATAAATAGGGACAAAAAGGAATACACCTTCTTTTCAGCTGCACCTGGTACATTCAGGAAGATTGACCATGTAATAGGGCATAGAAACATCGCAAACAAATGCAAAAGAGCAGAAATAATGTTTGTAACCTTCTCAGATCATAATGCAATAAAAATAATAATTAGTAAAAGCACATGGACAGGCAAACCAAAAACTAATTGGAAATTAAATAATATGATTCTCCAAAACCAGTTAGTTTAAGAAGAAATCATAGAAACGCTCAATAATTTCATTGAAGAGAAAGACAATGATGAGACATCCTACTAAACTCTGTGGGATGCAGCTAAGGCAGTACTCAGGGGGAAATTTGTATCCTTGAGTGTATTTACTAACAAATTAGAGAGGGCAAAGATCAATGAACTGGGCATGCAAATTAAAAAACTAGAAAGGGAACAAATTAAAAATCCCCAGCTAAAAACCCAATTAGAGATCACAAAAATTAAAGGGGAAATCAATAAAATTGAAAGTAAAAGAACTATTGAATTAATAAATAAGACTACAAGTTGATACTTTGAAAAAACAAACAAAATTGACAAAGTACTGGTCAATCTAATTAAAAAAAGGAAAGAAGAAAACCAAATCATCAGTATCAAAGATGAAAAGGGAGACCTTACCTCTAATGAAGAGGAAATTAAGGCAATCATTAAAAACTACTTTGCACAATTACATGGTAATAAATATAGCAATCTAGGTGACATGGGTGAATATTAACAAAAATATAAATTGCCTAGGTTAACAGTAGAAGAAATAGAATAGTTAAATAATTCTATATCAGAAAAAGAAGTTGAACAAGCCATCAAAGAACTCCCTAATTAAAAATCCCTAGGACCAGATGTATTCACAAGTGAATTCTATCAAGTCTTCAAAGAACAACTAATTCCAATACTATACAAACTATTTGACATAATAAGCAAAGAAGGAGCCCTACCAAATTCCTTTTATGATACAAATATGGTACTGATCCCAAAGCCAGGTAGATCAAAAACAGAGAAAGAAAACTACAGACCAATCTCTTTAATGAACATAGATGCAAAAATCTTAAATAGAATACTAGCAAAAAGACTACAGCAAGGGGGCAGCTGGCTAGCTCAGTGGATTGAGAGCCAGGCCTAGAGACGGGAGGTCCTAGGTTCAAATCTGGTCTCAGACACTTCCCAGCTGTGTGACCCTGGACAAGTCACTTGACCGCCATTGCCTACCCTTATCACTCTTCCACCTATAAGTCAATACACAGAAGTTAAGGGTTTAAAATAAAAAAAAATTAAAAAAAGACTCCAGCAAGTGATCAACAAGGTTATTCATCATGAACAGGTGGGATTTATACCAGGAATGCAAGGATGGTTCAACATTAGGAAAACCATCCACATAATTGACCATATCAATAAGCAAACCAACAAACACCACATGATTATCTCAATAGATGCTGAAAAAGCCTTTGACAAAATACAACACCCATTCCTACTGAAAACATTAGAAAGTATAGGAATAGAAGATACTTTCCTAAAAATAATAAACAGTTTATATCTTAAACCATCAATAAGCATCATATGCAATGGGCACAAGTTAGAAGCTTTCCCAATAAGATCAGGAGTGAAACAAGGATGCGCACTATCAACTCTATTTTACAACATTGTACTAGAAACACTAGCAGTAGCAATTAGAGAAGAAAAAGAAATTGAATGTATTAAAATGGGAAATGAGGAGACTAACCTAACACTCTTTGCAGATGATATGATGGTCTTCTTAAAAAAATCCTAGAGAATCAACTAAAAAGCTAATAGAAATAATCATCAACTTTAGCAAAGTTGCAGGATACAAAATAAATGCACATAAATCCTCAGTATTTCTATATATTTCCAACACATCACAACAGCAAGAGGTAGAAAAAGAAACACCATTTAAAATCACCGTAGACAATATAAAATACTTAGGAATCTATCTACCAAAACAAACACAGGAATTATACGAAAACAACTACAAAACACTTTCCAAACAATTAAAACTAGATCTAAACAACTGGAAAAACAATGATTGCTCATGGGTAGGACGAGCTAACATAATAAAAATGACCATTCCACCCAAATTAATTTACCTACTTAGTGCCATACCTATCAAACTACCAAAAAACTGTTTTTACTGAATTAGGAAAAACTATAACAAAGTTCATTTGGAAGAACAATAGCTCAAGAATACCAAGGGAAATTATGAAAAAAAATGTGAAGGAAGGGGGCATAGCAGTACCAGATATTAAACTATACTATAAAGCAGCAGTCATCAAAATGATATGGTACTGGCTAAGAGACAGAAGGGAGAATCAGTGGAATAGACTTGGGGTAAGTGACATCAGCAAGACTGCTATGAAAACCAAAAGAGCCCAATTTTTTGGACAAAAATACACTATTTGACAAAAATTGTTGGGAAAATTGGAAAACAATATGGGAGACATTAGGCTTAGATCAACATCTTACATCCTACACCAAGATAAATTCAGAATGGGTGAATGACTTGAATATAAAGAGGGAAACTAAATAAATTAAGTGAACATAGAATAGTTTACTTGTCAGATCTATGGGAAAGGGAAAATTTTAAAACCAAGCAAGAGTTAGAAAAAATTACACAATATAAAATAAATAATTTTGATTATATGAAATTAAACAAGTTTTTGTACAAACAAAAACAATGCAACCAAAACCAGAAGGGAAACAACAAACTGGGAAAAAATCTTTATAACAAAAAATTCTGACAGGGGTCTAATTACTCAAATATACAAGGAGTTAAATCAATTGTATAAAAAGTCGAGCCATTCCCCAATTAATAAATGGGCAAGAGACATGAATAGGCAATTTTCAGATAAAGAAATCAAAACTATCAATAAGCACATGAGAAAGTGTTCTAAATCTCTAATAATTAGAGAAATGCAAATCAAAACAACTCTGAGGTATCACCTCACACCTAGCAGATTGACTAAAATGAGTGAGGGGGAGAGTAATAAATGTTGGAAGGGATGTGGCAAAATTGGGACATTAATGCATTGCTGGTGGAGTTGTGAACTGATGCAACCATTCTGGATGGCAATTTGGAACTATTCCTGTATGACCAGATCTAAAATGGTGTAAGTCAACCTCAAAGCAGGTCTCAAATGAGATATTCTAGGGATCTAGTCTTAGCCATAGTGACATTTTAATAATAACAATAACAGCATTTAAGGCTATGACTCTCTACGTATTTCTTGTTCCAGCAATACTGCTTTTGGTTCTGTATCCCAAAGAGGCTAAAGAAAAATGAAAAGAACCTATATATACAAAAATATTCATAGCTGTACTTTCCGTAGTGGCAGAGAATTAGAAATTGAGAGGAAGCCCATCAATTGGGGAATGACTATGGTTTGTGATTGTGTTGAAACACTATCATTATGCTATAAGAAATGACAAAGGAGATGATTTCAGAAAAAACCTGGGAAGACATTATGAATTGATGCAAAGTAAAGCGAGCAAAATCAGGATAATAGCAATATCTTAAAGATGATGAACCAAGTGAAAGACTTAATGCCTCTGATAATGCAGTAATACAGAAAAATCTCAAAGGACTCAAAATGAAAAATGCTATCCATCTCTTGAGAGACCTGATGAATTCTAAGAACAGAATGAAGCTTTTTTTGTTGTTTTTACTTTATTTTTCTATCTTTGTGTATGTGTGTGTGTAACACTGGTAATATGAAAACATGTTTTTCACTTCATATGGATAGTTAATATCCTATTTCTTACTTGCCTTCTCAGTAGATGCAGGAGAGGCTGGAGGGAAGTAGGGAATTTAGAACCCTAAATTTAAAAAAATGAACATTACTATAAATAAGGGTGTATATATAAAAGTATATATACACACATATGTATGTATGTGTGTATGTATATAATCAATAAATCATGTATATTTTGAGCATTCATGTTTTCATAAATTACATGTATTTATGTGTATATATCTACACCTACACATATCTATATTTATATATCTATATCTAAATCTACCTACATCTACATCTACATCTGTACCTCTCTATCTCTGTCTCTGTCTTCCTCTCCCCATCTGTGTTGATTTGATCTTCTATGATCCTCACTCTAACCCTGAGGGGAGTAGGCAATATTATTATTCCTATATTACAGATGAGGAAAATAGTCTGGTGGGAAGCTGTGACTTGCCCAGCGTTACACAGTATGTGTCTAACATTGCATTTGAATTCAGGTCTTCCTGACTTTTTTTATGATCTTATCTACTGTGCTTCCAGCTAACTTTGTATTCTGTACATGACACAGAAGTGCAAAGGGTAGCTTACACAATGGATACCACAGTCAGGATTCAAAAGAGATCTTGAAAGCTGAATGGATTCCACTAAGGAATCAAAAAAAAAAAAAAAAAAAAAAAAGGTTACCTAAAGGGAAGTGACATCATCGCCACTGGTCATCCTCTAGTTGTCATTGGCTGGAAGTAAGAAGGCTCCACAGGCTCTGAGGAAGCTGCTTTCTCCAGGGCTTCTCCTGGTGAATTCTGGGAGGAGTCACGTGTTCAGGACCAGCTAACTGGGTTCTCACTGCGCAGGAGCAGGGTGTGGAGCTCAATGTGAAAGTCTTGAAGGGTTTCCTTAGCGAGGTCTAGGGATAAGGCTCTTGTGAGAACATTGGGTAGCCCAGTGAGCAGAAGTTACTACCCTGGGAGATAAGGGCTGCTACCACAATGTCTTTGCCAGCCTGCAGGAGTCTATGTGACCTTCTGCCCATCCCTCTGTCCGGAGCTGACCTTGAACGAGGCTTTAAGGTTCAGAGACCTCCGGAAGCTAAACCTAAAAATTTCTAACCCTTTGCAAAGAGGTTTTAAGGGGAGACAATGGACTTATATCCCTGTACAGTCTCTGTGCAGAGGAACAGCCCCCGTTACAGCTCTTTCTCCTCACCCTTCAGATGCCTTGCTTGGAGAAAGGTGGGCAGGAGAATGTAGAGGTAGGTATCTGTGTGATTTAGGCATGACAAAATGAGGGTCTCCGCCAAAGGACTGATTACTCAGACTGACTCCTTGTTGAGGCATCAAGCTTTATTATAAGATAGCAGAGTAATAGGGTAAGCTGGTAAAAGAAGAAGCCAGTAAAAAGTAAGGGAGATAAAGTAAGATAAGGAGGGCAAGATAAAGGTTTTTAGGAAGATTTTTTTTTAAATCTATATTAATAACAAAAGGGTCTTTTGTTTGGGTGGTTGTTGCCTTGTTATTTCCAAGGAACGGTCTGGTCACTTTACCCTTTTTACACACTTTTTGATTTGTGTGCATGATTCACTCCTTTTGCCCATTTAGGGGAGCAAATCCCAGTGTAATTAGCATGTTTATGAGATGCAAACCATCCCAGGACAACATTGGGTCAAATTTTGCTCTTTTTTGTGCGGGCTCTAAGGAAGGCAATGATTCTGGAAATAGAATATTGTTTGATTTTTGACCAAAGACCTTGGTCAAGAATGTGAGCAGTTTTTGTTTTTTTTTTTAAATTTATTTTAAATTCTTAACTTCTGTGTATTGACTTATAGGTGGAAGAGTCGTAAGGGTAGGCAATGGGGGTCAAGTGACTTGCCCAGGGTCACACAGCTGGGAAGTGTCTGAGGCCGGATTTGAACTTAGGACCTTCCATCTCTAAGGCATCAGCCTCAATCCACTGAGCTACCCAGCTGCCCTGGCATTTGCTTTTTTCATAATTGTATATCTAAGCAACTTATATGTCTTATCTGAAAGATGGCCCCATACTAATCAACTAGTTATTATCTCCATATTCTTTTGATTATTCACAACTACTCGGAGGCCTTGTGGGATATTTCAGCCCACATGTGTATATTTCCAGCCATATTTAGCTGACCTGTGTAGCCACACATGAAATATAACCTACAGGGGAAACACATGCAAACATGCACTTACCCTCTATGTTTCATAAACCTTGAAGCTAGCCATCTAAATGCTAACTGTGATTATTATTTTGAAAATAATTATAATTTTCATTTTTTGTGATAATCATTCTAAAAAAATAGGAACAGGGTTTAGACAATTTGGGGATTATGAAGCTAGTAAGTTTCTGAAGCAAGATTGTACTCAGTGGTTACTAATTTCAAGTTCAATCCCTAATTCCATGTGCCACGCCAGCTCTTCTCATAAAGGCAAGTAAAGAAAAAACTTTCAGTGCTTTCTCTAATTTTAAGGAAACTCAATTTTCATTAGACCTAAAAATTTACAACTTAGGATCATCATCTCTTTCTCTGTCTCTCTTGCTCTCTGTGCCTTCACATAGTTGGATCTTAATAAATATCTCATTCATTTTTACTTACAAGAATATCAATAGTTTTTAAGTGATATTTCAAATTTAATATAGCAACAACAATTTATTTTCTAAGATAGTCAAAACTGTTTTGACTCCACCCTGTTCCCTTTAGCTCCCAGGCTTTCTACATGATTGACTAATGCACTGACACTGATTGACAGTTATGTCAGGGAAAGGCAACCTCATGAGGTGGTTCCTTGTAAAGAGAATTGATGGGTATGTAATTAAGTAAATATAGCATTTACAAGTAAAATCCCTTTGCAACAAATATGATTACAAACCTGATCTATGTTTAATAAAGCCATTTTCATGACTGTGTAAATGTGTTTTAAATCTTTTGTTCTACATATTTAAAATTGTTCAGCAAGAAGAAAACAAAAAAGCTTCAACCCCTCAAGAATAAAAATAGCTTCTGTTAGCCAAAAGTCAGCTTTTGTATGCATACAAAACGAATACACAAATGAACATTTATTAAGCTAACCAGGTGCCAAGTTGGTATATCTAGCTGGTATATTGGATAGAGTGTCTTTGACTCAGGAAGACTCATCTTTGTGAGTTCAAATCTGGCTTTTGAGAAAATAGCTGTGTGATTCTGAACAAGTCACTTTATCCTATTTGCCTCCATTTCCTCATCTGCAAAATGAGCTGGAGAAGGAAATAGCAAAACCACTCTACTCTCTCTGCCAATAAATCCCCAAAAGAGGTCACAGAGTTAGACCCAACTGAACAACAAAGTGCAAAGGACTAGGGATCCAGATATAAAATACATATTTTCACTCCTGAAGAACTTATACTGTGAAAGAGGCAGACAACACATAAAGACAAATGGTGACCAGGGAAGAGTATTTTGATTTGGAAATTTACAGGAATAGTAAATGGAACTAAGGAGAGTAGATTGGCATCCATACCCTTTTTAGTGGGCAATGACTTAGTGATAAATGATTTGACTGGTTCCTGACCTGGAAAAGGTGGTGAACCAAAGAGGATAGGCAAAAACAGTAAAAAGGCAGCTGACTATTCCATGCCTGAGAGTGAAATAAAGAACGATGGAAACCACTTTTAGTTGGGATTGATTTTCAGGAGCTATTTATAAATGGGGATATGAGAGAATTTTAGAGGTGAAAGTCTTTGTTTCTTGTCTAGAGAGCAAGGTGGCTAGAAAGAAGATGGCCTGAGAGTAAAGTATTCCATAAAAGTATAGTTGAGCACTGACTCACATAACAATGCATCTCTTCTGTGACTTAGAAAATTCCTAAAGGTGGGATCTGTCCATGGTCCCAAAGTTATTAAGTGGTAGAGGTAGAATTTGAAAATAGGGCTTTGTGCCTACATAGCCTAGCATTGCCTGTCTTATGAAGAAATATTTGGAGTGTAAATTATTCATTTTATCCCTTAGAAACAAGGGGGGTGGGAATCAGTGCAGACTCAAGTACAGACAAGACAAGGTGCATACAAATAAAGGAGTTCTTTCTTTTATTTAATCAACTTAGTAATTATATAATGAATGGGAAGTAGGGTTATTAGAGAACATACTGCAACTAACCTGATAGAACTAAACCCTCTGAAGGTTTTTGGCCTTACTTTGATCACAGACAGAAAAACATTTTTTTTTAATTAAACATTTAGCAGTCCCAAGGTGATATAACCAAACCTTTTTGATAACATTAACATATTCATATCCTTTATCATTTACTATACCAGTGGTCTTTTCTTCTCAAATTCTATTTCTCACTCCCCTAAAGGAAAACACCCACCCCACCCCATCCTAATCTTAGTGTTCTAAAGATTCCTTTTATTTTCCCCTCCTCTTTTGATCACTTTCTTACCTTATAGTTAGCTTTAAATATTAATTCTTCCTGATAGTTTTCATCCACTTTATTTTTTATTCACCTTCTAAACTCTTTTAGAGTGAATATATTTAAGCATTGCAGTATTTCAAAATCATCTACCATTTTCTAGATGTTCCTAGAATTTGTCATTGTTCTTCTCAACATCTTAGTTAGCTCTACACATTATGTATTTCATTTATATTCTAAGTGGTAAAATTCCCTCAATATTTTCACTGAGGGACTTACATTTCTCTTTCAATTCATTGTTTATACACTTCAGTAATGAGTCTAGGGTATTCTTGACTTGCTGGAAATGATCTGACTCTATTTTGTATTCTTTTGTTTTACACTAAGGTTTTTTTTCAAATCAGTCTTAGCATTTCCACAGGGAAACAAAAAGTTCAATTCAAGAAATCTTATGGTGCATGTCATATTTTTATGTAAAAGTTGCCCTCTAAGCAAGCAGGCAAGCAAATATAATGATTGGTAGGCAATGAAAGTCTCCTTTACAACATGGTAGTCAGTGATAAAAATAAAGATTCCATCTCATAGAATAAGAAGCTGCTACTTTCCAAAAGCTTAATATTAAGAAGTAGATATTGTTATGGCAGGCACAATATGAATAACTACTGCAACACTCTGCTCTTTTATTAAGCTTTAACAGTCTTCACTTATCTGGGTTGGACCATGGACTTAGATAAATCATTTGACCATATGTAGTTCAAAAAGTAAAATTTATGAGAAAAAGGAAGAGAAGATAGTGGTGATAGAAAGACATAATCTCCAAAGAGAATTCTATTCTCTGAAAATAGTGCAATTAAACAAAATTCAACAAGTGATGACTTATGCCATATTTTTAGTCAATTTTATGGGTTCATTTATTTGGAAATTAATACTGAAAGCTGAAATAAAAACTTACATTAATTGTTTTTACCCCATTGAAAAAAATCATTAACATAAACCCAAACACTGAAAGAAGTTCAACTAATTGTATTGAATTTATATTATAAAGAAAAACAGAAGAAATTTAAAAAAGAATAAGGGAGGTGTTTCCAGGTGCATATTACAATGAAAAAGGTGTGTGACAAAACAGTAAGAGTCATGACTAAGTATTCTTATACTAGAAGATGAATTTGATTGAGTGGAGGTGGTAGAGATAGCAGTACAAAGGACAAACAGTACAAATGCATTTCAGAATGGGATAGAGGACAGCCTGTCCTCCTGAAAGCCTGAACTTCCCTCTCCCAGGAAATTTGGGGATAAGGCAAGTCCTTTGAGAGGATTATAGAAACCAAGAAGGGAGAAACCCAGGAGTGGTCATGCCATTGTTCAGACTGATGAAAGACCAAAAGGTGAGGATCACAAATAGTGGTCACTGCATTTGCCAGAAGTGCATTTCTATAGGAATGAAGCATTCATTGTCTTTTTTCCATACACTCTAATCCCTCCGGATTTTGGCCCCATGAAGCAAAGTCCCATTTGCTCTATGCTAGTTGCACTTCTGAATAAATACAATGTTAACATTTTCAAACCTCTCCCCATCCTCACCCCTTACTTTTTAATGACAGAAAAATGACCATTTGGTCAACAAAAAAAGCACTCTTCTCTTCATAGCTAGTTATAGTATAGCTTATAAAATGATACTTGGCTATTATTTATACACATGGAGAATGGGTAAAGACACAGCCGTATTACCCTTTTTATCAAAATACAGTTTTCAAACATAGGTTTATGGTTCAACCATGAGGACATAAATTCACTATATTCTAATTCCAGATCATATTCCATTTTGCCATACTCCAAAAGAGTAGCTTATTCTTACAATGGGAGTTTTATTGTTTTGAAAGGTGCTTTAGTTAAATGAATCAATTGGCTCTTGACATTTTGTTATACTTTGTTTATTTTTATAGGAATATTTGTAAACTGATTTCGTCTGTGATCTTAAGTATTTTTTTCTTGATAACAATCCATTGACATCATATTGACTGTTAGACTTCCCTTTCATTTTGTGTGTCTCAGGTGCATCAAAGAGAAAAGCATATAAGACAACTAAGATTTCATCCATGCTTGTCACTTCCCATTATCCATTTTATCTGATGGTCAAATATGCTTCTCCCTTTTCTCACACCACTTGGCTTAACCACAGTAGAGTTTTATCAAAGAAAGTTAGCACAGGGGCAGTAAGACGCCTCAGGGGAGAGGATGCCAGGCCTAGAGTCAGGAAGATCTGTGTTCAAATCTGACCTCAGAAACTGCCTAGTCGTGTGATCCTGGACAAGTCACTTGAACCTTTACCTCTCTTTTGCCTTAGATCCAATACTAGTATTGATTTCTAACACAGAAAGTCAGGCTTTAACACTAAATCTATCTTTCTGCTGAAAAGGGCAGTTCCCCAAAATATCTCTTTGAAGGCCATATTTATAAGAAAATAGAAGAAACTCTGAACACTTGTATGAGATTATACTTTTCTCATCAAGATGATAGTCACTCTGATTAATAACTAGATCACAATTTTTTTCTTCTTTCATTTTGTTTTAAGGCAGTCTCATCTGAACTTAATTATAGAGATGATCCTTACAGGTCTGTGAATGGGACCATGTTTAATAGGCAGACAGTTTCTGCCTTGCTGCAATGCTATTACTTTTATCCCATATTCTTTCTTTAAAAATCTATAGTCAATAGATGTATCACCAATGCCAATATATCATTGATTTCTCTCTTTATATTTATTTAATAACTTTTTAGGAAAACCCCAAGCAGGGAATAAAAGGTTTCTTCGTGTTTACCTTGATGCTTTCATATCTCAGAGAAAATATTGTGGACAGTTATCAGATTTAGAGAAATAAATATGTAAATAATCAAAACTTGAGTAGAGTGATTGAGATTTAGTTCAATTCACCAAACATTTATTAACCACCTATATGTATGTGTACAAAGCTTTGCATAAATGAGACATAAATATATATAAAAAGATAGCTAAATCTCAAATGTACCTTGACAATATGTTTGGTGTGCTAAAAATGCATGAAAGCTGTCAGTGAGAAGACATTATTAAACAATTCTGGAGTAAACAAAAATCATAGAATATTAAATTCAAATTGAAGCATTGATGAAAATTCTCTGCATATGTCAGCATCGATCATTTTTTATAATTTCATCTGATCCACAGTTGTCTGACATATAAGCTCCGGCTGTGGCTAATGTCCACAGTAGAGAAGAAGAGGTATAAAATTCACTGATTACCTGTCTTCCTTTTAAAAAGTTAAATGTCCATGAAATATCAGAGTCAGAAGAAACCTTATATGCTTCTACTACAAACTCCCACCAAAACAATAATTCTTTCTCTGTCCTCTATGACAGACAATTGTCAAACTTCTCTCTAACCACTTCCAATGATGAAGCACTCACTAGTTTATGAGGCAGCCTTCTTTTTATGAGTAAGGCTACTTGTTAAAAAAAAAAAGTTTCTCTCCTTTTAGTGAAGCAAAAATATCTCTCCTACCAATTTATCCACAGTGAACCAGATCTGCATTCTGAAGCTCTGAAGATAGTCTACTCTTTCTTTCACATCACATCAGTCCTAAAATCAGAATATACTTATCACGTTTCTCTTAAATTGTCTTTTCTGCAGATTTAACAATGAATAGTATATCATACTGGTAGTAGCAACGTATATGGAACTGGAAGACATCTTTCAGACTTTAGGTCTGATGTTTACAAATATTACCTGAGACAAACTTTTTAACCTCCACAAATCTGAGTTTTTTCATCTAGAAATCCAAGGGTCCTTGTGATTCTAAATTCCTGTGATGCCCACATCCTCAAGCAATATGGTTCCTGGACCTATAGATTTCTGATTTAAGTTACAGGTCCATTTTACCATCTCTCTCTCTCCTGATTTCACTCTTAGCTATGATCTTCTTTTTCTTATATGAAGATCATTCTCTGTATGGTAACAACAACTAGACAACAACAGCATTAGTAGCAGCAGCTAACAATTACATAATGCCTACTATGTACCCAGAACTGTACTAAAAGCTTTAAATACCTCATTTTATCAAAACAATTGCAAAAATAGGGACTGAATAGTCTGTTTCTCCCTTTGTGTCATATAAGCTTAAACCATTTGTTAAAACAATGGATTTTTTTCAATCCTAAATGTAGCTATAGAAATCTTTTTGTTGTTATTGTTGTTCTAAACATTCTTACAAGTCTCAGTTCATCTTGAGATTTAGCCTTCCTGTGGCCTTTTTTAGTTTCATCTTTCCTTTTTTTTTTGTTCTTGTTTGTGGTTCCCATCCCATATTTTCTTCATGACCTCTTTAAAATCAATGTTTATCAGAGAGCTCCCTGTGCAGCATATTGATTTCTTTAGATTCCTTCCTTCTCCCTCCCTCAATGGGACTATTTGTGATTGTATTTTCAGAATTTCACTTTTTAAAGCTGCTCATCCCTCCTGAGCCATATACTTTTTTCTTTTTTCTTTTATTTTTCCTTTAAGAATATCTAGCATACAGCCTAAATCATGCCTATAATTCTTTTAAATCTATTCTAGTCTGTAAGATACTTATCTAACTACACCTTGTATTCTTAACCTTTGCTTGTCTTAAGACATCAAGGTCTCTTTCTCACAAACTTTCCATTCTTCCCATATCAGCAACTTGTCCTTTCTTATTTTTGGTAATTATTTTCAGAATAGATGTTTTCTCCTTGTTACTTCTGATATTAAGGACATTTTTAGCATGGCAAGTCAACATAAGCTTTGCTTTGAGTATGGTCAAAAAACCAGCAAATATCTAGAAGGTTAAAGCTTCCTACTTGTATTCTGTCTTGCTTCGGTGTGCAATTATATCTCTAGGAAACATAAGCTACATCCTCCAAATATCAAGGAAATCTATGATATCTGATAATAATGTTAATGGTTCTCTCTTTATGTGTCCTTGTCTAAATATCATCCAATGTGTTTTCACAATCATATAGTTTGCATTTTTCTTTGAAACTCTTTAAGTACTTAGTATTTTTTATCTAATTTTCTATATTATATTGTTTTTTGATTTATTGGGGCAACTAGATGGTATAGTAAACATAACACTGAGTCTGGAGTCACTAATCTCATCTGCCTCAGATTCCTCATTGATAAAATGAGCTGGAGAAGGAAATGGCAAACTATTCCACTATCTTCACCAAGCAAACCTAAAATAGTGTCATGAGAAGTGAGATGTTATTGAAAGAGCTGAACAACCCCAAACATTGTATTTTCAACTAAACTCTAAGTTGTATGAAAATAGGGACCATGTTACATCTTAATGAATGCTTCCCAGTATCTGCATGTAGTAAGCAATCAATCAATCAATCAATCAAATATATATATATATATTTCCCCCACCCAAATTGAATTCTGTTTTCTCATTGAGGTTGAACTCTGTCATTACTGCTTACCTCTTCCATTGTGTATGTTTATTTTGGGCAAAAGTATTTTTCTTTTTGTATATTTCAGTCATGAGGCTATTCTACCAAATCTTAATGATGGCAGTGTATTTACCTCAGTTGCTTTGATTATTACCCATGATTAAGCCAATAGATACACTATTTTCCTGTTTCCTCTTTGAAATCAAAGATATTGATTGGTATGTGTGATTGTGGCTTAGTCTCAATTCCTTGTATTAGATATTAAACACATGTTCCAAGAAATATTCCAGTTGAGAGTGATTTGTAAACCAAGTACCTTTTGTTTAAGTGTGGCTGTTTATTGCATGCATAGCAAAGATGTTGATATAAATGTTGTTGTTAGTGCAGATGTCAGTGTCAGTGGATGTAGGCACTAGCTATATAAAATTTATGTCACAATTTTTTTAAATAAAAAAGCACACCTCTACTAGACCATGTTTAGGGTATTTTTGCCCTTAAAGTAAAACATCTTTTTGAAGAATGTCTATATGCAAAGTCCCTTGTTTTAAATTAAAATTAAAAAAAACTAAACCAAAGAAAAGATTTATCAATTGCCTTGTATGCACTCATTATTGTAATAAACAATGGGCATATAAAGAAAGACAGTAATAGCCCCTCCCTTTCAGAAACTGACCATCTAATGGCAGAGACAGCATGCAAACAAATATAGTCTAAGAGCATATAGCAAAGGATCAATCTGCAGTAAGCCAAAGGTTAAAGTAATGCCTATGGAATTATTGAATGCAGTATTTCCCTTCCCTCCTAATCTCTCTCAATTTAATTGACAACTTTTTGTTTTCTTAATTGCAAGTTCTGAGTATTGTCCTATTTGTTTTGCTAGTGGAATAGTTTTTCTTTGGAGGAATAAGAAATGCATTTTCTAATGTTGATCTTAACATTTTTCCCACAGTGTTTCTTATGCAAAAGACCATGTATACAAAAGAAAAAGAAAGAAAATGAAGCATCTTCAATACATAATCACCAATACAATAAAAGAGTTCTCTGTATTTTTTCTGAGTGCCTGCAGGGGCTTGTTATATTTATTTTGGTTGACAGTTTGCTTGGATCATTTTCTTTTGAGATAGAGGCTTATTTAATGGGCAAGCTCATGTTCAGAAGTGCTATGGAGGTAGAAACACTTGTGTTTTCTAATGTTCTGAAATGAATCAATATAACTGATGTGCTGAAGGTGGATGGCATGTAACTTTTCTATATTTAGGTATATTGTGTGGCCTGCTCAGGAATTTGGTTCTTAGAAGGAATTGGGGTCTGTTCAAATCTAGTATTTTGATGAAAATGCCATTCATAATACAGTGATGGTAACGTTCTAGTCATGTAGTTGTTTAGGAGTCTGTCTCAGCTACTATAAATTCACAAACGTCAATTACAGTAATATTTCTACAACTTTGCATTTTCTTTCCTATTGCCTAAGTCTAGTAATTTATATAGTAAATAACTATACTTGTGGTAAACAATGGGTCATATGCAATTATGTCTGGAACATAGTGTTTAATAAATGCTTGTTTGACTCTATTTGGACTGTTGACATGACAAAATCTAAATTTGCTAAAAAGATGCAGAAAATAAATGTATGATGGGTAGTAGAATTTTTCATTTACTTTAGAGTTAAACAAAAACCTTCCATTCCTTCCCATTTTAGTCCCTCTATCTTTTAACCCTGTCATGCAACCAACTATTTTTCTCTGTAGTAGACTCCACAGTATATCTTGACTTTATTACCAATTTACTTCCTCCACATCCTCTACCAATATGATCCTACACAGATAAAACCCACTCTATCAAATGTCATCAGTGACCTTCTTATCAAATCAGTTGCTCTTTTTTTCAGTTCCTACCCTCTTGTTTTACTATATAAATCATATTTTATTCATTTTTTAAACATTTATTAACATTTAATTTTTAGAAAAGTTAACATGGTGACATAATTCATTCTCTTACTTCCCCCTTTACCCCCTGAGTTCCTCCCCTCCATGGCTGATGTGTACATGTGTCATTAATGAGGACCTATTTCCAAATTCTTGATAGTTGCATTGCTGTGGTAGTTTTGAGTCTACATCCCCAATCATGTCCACCTCAACCCATGTGTTCAAGCAGTTGTTTTTCTTCTGTGTTTCCACTCTTGTAGTTCTTCCTCTGAATGTGGGTAGCATTTTTTTCCATAAGTCCCTCAGAATTGTCCTGGGTCATTGCACTGCTGCTAGTACAGAAGTCCATTACATTCTATTATACCATAGTGTATTGGTCTCTGTGTACAATGTTCTTCTGGCTCTGCTCCTTTTACTCTGCATCAATTCCTTGAGGTATTTCCAGTTCACATGGAATTCCTCCAGTTTATTATTCCTTTTAGCACAATAGTATTCCATCACCAGCATATGCCACAATTTGTTTAGCCATTCCCCAATTGAAGGACATACCCTCATTTTCCAGTTTTTTGCCACCACAAAAAACGTGGTTATAAATATTTTTGTACAAGTCTGTTTATCTATGATCTCTTTGGGGTACAAACCCAACAATGGTATGGATGGATCAAAGGGCAGCATAGTTCCAAATTGCAATCCAGAATGGTTGCATCAGTTCACAACTCCACCAGCAATGCAATAATGTCCCAATTTTGCCACATCCCCTCCAGCATTCATTACTCTCCCCCTCTCTCATTTTAGCCAATCTGCTAGTTGTGAGGTGATACCTCAGAGTTGTTTTGATTTGCATTTCTCTAATTATTAGAGATTTAGAACACTTTCTCATGTGCTTATTGATAGTTTTGATTTCTTTATCTGAAAATTGCCTATTCATGTCTCTTGCCCATTTATCAACTGGGGAATGGCTTGATTTTTTATACAATTGATTTAACTCCTTGTATATTTGAGTAATTAGACTCCTGTCAGAGTTTTTTGTTATAAAGATTTTTTTCCAATTTGTTGTTTCCCTTCTGATTTTGGCTACATTGTTTTTGTTTGTACAAAAGCTTTTTAGTTTTATATAACCAAAACGATTCAATTTACATTTTGTAATTTTCTCTAACTCTTGCTTGGTTTTAAAATCTTTCCTTTCCCAGAGATCTGAAAAGTAAACTATTCTTTGTTCACTTAATTTATTTATAGTTTCCCTCTTTATATTCAAGTCATTCACCCATTCTGAATTTATCTTGGTGTAGGGTGTGAGATGTTGATCTAAACCTAATCTCTCCCATATTGTTTTCCAATTTTCCCAGCAGTTTTTGTCAAATAATGGATTTTTGTCCCAAAAGTTGGGCTCTTTGGGTTTATCATACACTGTCTTGCTGATGTCACTTAGCCCAAGTCTATTCCACTGATCCTCCCTTCTGTCTCTTAGCCAGTACCATATTGTTTTGATGACCGCTGCTTTATAGTATAGTTTAATATCTGGTACTGCTAGGCCCCTTTCCTTCACATTTTTTTTTATTATTTCCCTTGATATTCTTGATCTTTTGTTATTCTAGATGAACTTTGTTATAGTTTTTCCTAATTCAGTAAAAATGTTTTTTGGTAGTTTGATAGGTATGTCACTAAATAGGTAAATTAATTTGGGTAGAATTGTCATTTTTATTTCGTTCACTCGTCCTACCCATGAGCAATCAATGTTTTTCCAATTATGTAGATCTAGTTTTAATTGTTTGGAAAGTGTTTTGTAGTTGTTTTCATATAATTCTTCTCTTTGTTTTGGTAGATAGATTCCTAAGTAATTTATATTGTCTAGGGTGATTTTAAATGGTGTTTATCTTTCTACCTCTTGCTGCTGTGATGTTTTGGAAATATATAGAAATGCTGATAACTTACAAGCATTTATATTGTATCCTGCAGCTTTGATAAAGTTGTTGATTATTTCTATAAGCTTCTTAGTTGATTCTCTAGGATTTTTTAAGTAGACCATCATATCATCTGCAAAGAGTAATAGCTTAGTCTCCTCATTTTCTATTTGGATACCTTAAATTTCTTTTTCTTCTCTAATTGCTACTGCTAATGTTTCTAGTAATAATAGAGGTGATAATGGGCATCCTTGTTTCACTTCTGATCTTATTGGAAAGGCTTCAAATTATCCCCATTGCATGTGATACTTGTTGATGGTTTTAGGTATATACTGTTTATTATTTTTAGGAAAAGTCCTTTTATTCCTATACTTTTCAGTGTTTTCAATAGGAATAGATGCTGTATTTTGTCAAAGGCTTTTTCAGCATCTATTGAGATAATCATGTAATTTTTGTTTGTTAGATTGTTGATATGGTCAATTATATGAATGGTTTTCCTAATGTTGAACCATCCTTGGATTCCTGTTATAAATCCCACCTGATCATGACGGAAAATCCTCTTGATCCTTTCCTGGAGTCTCTTTGCTAGTATTCTATTTAAGATTTTTGTATCTATGTTCATTAAGGAGCTTGGTCTATAGTTTTCTTTCTCTGTTTTTTATCTACCTGGCTTTGGAATCAGTACCATATTTGTGTCATAAAAGAAATTTGGTAGGACTCCTTCTTTGCTTATTATATCAAATAATTTGTATAGTATTGGGATTAGTTGCTCTTTGAATGTGTGATAGAATTCACTTGTGAATCCATCAGGCCCTGGAGATTTTTTCTTAGGGAGTTCTTTGATGGCGTGTTCAAATTCTTTTTCTGATATGGGATTATTTAGGTATTCTATTTCTTCTGCTATTAATCTAGGCACTTTGTATTTTTGTAAATATTCATCCATATCTCCTAGATTACTATATTTATTTCCATATAATTGGGCAAAATAGTTTTAATGATTGCCTTAATTTCCCCTTCATTAGAGGTGAGGTCTCCTTTTCATCTTTGATACTGTCAATTTGGTTTTCTTCTTTCCTTTTTTTAATTTGATTGTGTATTTTATCTGTTTTTTCAAAATACCAGCTTCTAGTCTTATTTATTAATTTAATAGTTCCTTTACTTTTGATTTTATTAATTTCTCCCTTGATTTTTAGTATTTCTAATTCAGTTTTCATGTGGGGATTTTTAATTTGCTCGCTTTCTAATTTTTAAGTTGCATGCCCAATTCATTAATTTCTGCCCTCCCTAATTTGTTAATATATGCACTAAAGGATATAACTTTCTCCCTGAGTCCTGCCTTGGCTGCATCCCACAGAGTTTGTTAGGATGTCTCATCATTGTCATTCTCTTCAATGAAATTTTTGATTGTTTCTATAATTTTTTTTGACTAGCTGGTTTTGGAGAATCATATTATTTAATTTCCAATTAGTTTTTGATTTGCCTGTCCAGGTGCCCTTACTAATTATTGTTTTTATTGCATTATGATCTGAGAAAGTTACATTTATTATATCTGCTCTTTTGCATTTGTTTGCAAAGATTCTATGCCCTATTACATGGTCAGTCTTTGTGAATGTACCATGTGCAGCTGAAAAGAAGGTGTATTCCTTTTTGTCCCTATTTATTTTTCTCCACATATCTATTAAATCTAATTTTTCTAGGACTTCATTCATCTCTCTTGCCTCTTTATTATTTATTTTTTGGTTTGATTTATCTAGATCTGAAAGAGGGATATTTAGATCTCCCACTTGTATTGTTTTACTATCTATTTCCTTCTTGAGATCTGCCAATTTCTCCTTTACATATCTGGTTGCTATGCCATTTGGGGCATACATATTGAGCAATGTTATTTCCTCATTGTCTATACTGACTTTAATCAGGATGTAATGAGCTTCCCTGTCTTTTTTAATCATATCTATTTTTACTTTGGCTTTGTCAGAAATCATAATTGCCACTCCTGCCTTCTTTTTCTCATTTGATGCCTAAAGGATTTTGCTCAAGCCCTTGACCTTAAACCTGTTCATGTCCACCCTCCTCATATGTGCTTCTTGTAGACAACATATGGTAGGATTTTTGTTTCTAATCCACTCTGCTATTTGCTTCCTTTTTATGTGCGAATTCATCCCATTCACATTCAGAGTTATAATTATCAGTTGTGTATTCCCCAACATTCTGGTATCCTCTCCTAGTTCTACCCCTTCTTCTTACACTATTCCTATTAAACCAGTGGTTTGCTTTATGCCAGTAACCCTTGTCCTCTCCCTTGATTTACATCCCTTTCTACCTCCTCCCTTATTATTCCCCTCTTTTTATTTTTACAGCCTAATGAGTTCCCTCCCCCTTCTTCTCCCCTCCCTTTTTTGACCTCCCCACTCCCCTGCTCCCCTTGGTTTATCTCTTCTGACTTTCTCAGTATGGTTAGATAGAGTTTTATATCCCAATGGATAAAGATACTCTTCCCTCTCAGGGTTAATTACACTGAGAGTAAGGTTTGAATATTACGTCTTAATGCTCTCTTCCTCTCCTTATAATAATATTCATCCCTTCCCATGCCCTCTTTGTGTTTAATAGAATATCATATTTTTCTTATTCATTCAAGTTTCTCTTGCTGTCCTCTAGTATTCACCTCCCTCTTTCCTACCCCCATATCATCTTAGGCCACTTAGTATTCCAACCTCTACCTATGAATAATTCTTGTAATTACTATAATAGTGAATACTTTAATATTGAATAGAGTTCCTCATAGAGAATTATACATAAAATTTTCCACATAGGAATACCAATAATTAGATCATATTGAAGCCCTTAAAGAGGCAAATTTAAAAAATATGAGTTTTCTTTCTTTCCCCTACAGTTCTTATTTACCTTTTCATGTTTCCCTTGATTTTTGTGGTTGGATATTGAACTTTCCATTTAGTCCTGGTATTTTCAATGCAAATAATTGGAAATCTTCTATCTTGTTGAATGCCCACACTTTCCTCTGGAAGTATATCATCAGTTTTGATGGGTAGGTGATCCTTGGTTGTAGACCCAGTTCTCTTGCCTTTCTGAATATCATATTCCAAGCCTTGATGTCTTTTAGTGTGGAGGCTGCCAGATCCTGTGTGATCCTTATTGGTGCTCCTTGATATCTTAATTGTCTCTTTCTGGCTTCTTGTAAGATTTTTTATTTTACTTGGAAGCTCTTGAATTTGGCTATTATATTCCTGGGGGTTGTCTTTTCTGGGTCTAGTGTAGAGGGTGATCTATAGATCCGTTCAATGTCTCTATTGCCCTCTTGTTGTAGAACTTCAGGGAAATTTTGCTGAATAATTTATTTTAGTATGGAGTCCAAATTTCTATTAATTTCTGCTCTTTCAGGAGGACCAATGATTCTCAGATTGTCTCTTCTAGACCTGTTTTCTTGGTCTGTCACTTTCTCATTGAGATATTTCATGTTTCCTTCTATTTTTTTCAGTCTTTTGACTTTGTTTTATTTGTTCTTGCTGTCTTGAGAGATCATTAACTTCTAATTGCTCAATTCTAGCCTTTAGGGACTGGTTTTCATTTTCAGTCTGGTTATTTCTGGTGTTCAATTTGTTCTTCAGTTCATTTGATTTGTGAGCCTCACTTTCCAGTTGCAAAATTCTGCCTTTTAAACTGTTATTTTCTTGCCAGATCTCTTCCATCTTTCTCATCATCTCAGATTTAAACTCTTCAATAGCTCGTAGCTAGTTTTCATTATTTTGGGAAGGTTTGGATATGATTACTTGTTTATTCTCTTCTGCTGTTTGCTCTTTTGTCTGAATTTTATCTGTGTAAAAGTTGTCCAGTGTTACAGATTTCCTCTTGAGCTAGTTCCTTTGCCCGAGCCTCCTTTAACAGTCTCAGGGCACTGCTTCCACAGTTGTGGACCCCTCTGCACTGGGTCCCCACTCAAGGTCCACACCTGAGCTTAAAATCTGAGTCCTTGGCTGAGCTCAGGATCTGTGTCTGTGCTTCTGTCCATGCCTGCACTTGTGCCTGAGCTCAGGATCTGTGTTCAAATTCCATGAATTCTTTAGCCTCTTGGGGTCTTAAGTCTTGCTGCTCACTGGAGCAGGCCCTGGTGACCCCAGGTAGCTTCCAAGGACTTAATGCGTGACCCAAACTTGCTCTAGCTGTTGTGCATTGGCTTTGGCACTGTAGGTGGTATGGGGTTGGGGAGGGGGTTGCTCAGCTTGCGTTTTAGTGAGAGCTGTTTCGCCCCTTTATGGCATGGAAATGTCCCAATTCCACGTACCTCCAATGCTGCGCCCTGTTGTGGGGTCCCTTCGCTCCTCTGGATTTGTTTTTATGTCTTCTTGAGGAGTCCTATATGTTTTGGTTAGGAGAGGTTAAGCAGATGCTTTTTACTCTGCCACTATCCTAACCAGGAAAGAGTTTCTTCCCTCTTTAACCTCTTTATAGCTTTTGAAGCTGTCTTCCCCACCCCTTAATATTGATACTTTGAAAGCCAAAGAAGTATTTAAGATATTTGAGGTAATCGAGGAAAACAATGAGACTTAAGACATCTGTGATACTTGAAGGACCTAAAGTACCCAAGTTACTTAGGATACTTAAGGTATGAAAGATACTTTAGAACTTTATCACTCTTAGGACAGTGAAAAGGAGTAGATAGAGACAGAGAACAGGGAATAAATTGAATATGAGGAGATTATTCCCCTCAATTAAATAAAAAGCCAAAAGAAAACAAGGGAAAGAAAGAAGAATATACTTGGAAGAGAGAAGGAGGCAGAACTTTGAGTAAATTATTTCATATGAGGTGAATCAATATAGCAGAAGAGAAGATTGGGCAGCCTTATGGACAATGCTTGAACTCTACTCTCATCAGAATTGATGAACAGCAGGAATCACATCCACATGCAGTTAGCTAAAGAAACCTGGCATACCCTATAAGGAAGTAGGAAGGGGAGGAGGAACAAGAAGTTGGGGGACTGACAAAAGGGAATTTGAACTCAAGGAGGTGGTATTCAGAAGCAAAAATATTTTTCGAACAAGGAAAGGCTGAAAGAAAAAAGAAAGGATAAACAGTGGAAAGGTAAGATGGAGGGAAACACAAGTAATAAACATAACTGAATTTCAAAGGGACTAACTCACCCATAAAATGGAAGTAGACAATAGGGTAGATTAAAAGCCAGAATCCCATAATATGCTGTCTACATAAAATACATTTAAAAGCAGGGAGACAATCATAGAGTGAAAGAAAAAAGCTAGAACAGAATCTGTTATGCTTCAGCAAATGTTAAAAAAGCAGGGGTAGCAATTATGATCTCAGATTGATTGTAATGGAACACTATTATGCCATAAGAAATGACAAAAAAGATGATCACAAAAAAACTGAAAAAAACTTATTTGAGGTGATGCAAAATGAAGTGAGCAGGATCAAGAGAGCATTGTATATAGTAATGTCAATAATGTATAATGATCAACTGTGAGTGACTTAACTCTTACTATTTTCAACAATACAAGAATCTAGGATAACTGCAAAGGGCTCATGATGAAAAAATTATCCATTACCATTGAAGAAAACTTCAGAATCTGAATGCAAATTGAAGCATGCCATTCTTCACTTTATTTCTCCATGAACTTTTCTCTAGTGTAAGCAAGAAGTCTTCCTTCACATGATGAACATGAAAATATATATTGTATATTAACAAATGTGCAACCTATATCATATTACCTCCCATCATGAAGAAGGGGGAAGGATAAAAAGGAAGAAGAGAACATTGTAAAATGTCAGAAAAGTATTATTGAAAATTGAATCAATTTTATTGAAATCAATAAATAAAAAAATAAAAAATCAATATTATTGAAAATAAATAATCTGGAAAAAATTTCCAAAACTTTTAAACAGGAAAATAGTGCCCTAAAATCATTTATTTATAACTGAAGACTTAGACGTCATCTACTCTAATCCCTTCATTTTACAGTAAGGGACTTGAAGCTCAGGGAAGATAAGTGAATTTTCCTTCCCCCTCCCCTAAAATCTTTACTTTCTTTCTAATAGTAACTCTAAGAAAGAAGTATAAAGGCTTGGCAAATGGGGTTAGGTGACTTGCCCAGGATCACACAGCTAGGAAATGTCTGAGGCCAAATTCCAAGCCAAGTCTTCTTGACTCAGACTCTAGTCCTGGCACTCTATCCAGTGTGCCACCTGGCTGCCCTGCAAGACTTTTCCAAAGGCATTCAGTTATGAAGTTGCCAAATGGGGATTCAAACTTGGGTCTAAATATAGCACTCTTTCTACCGAACAGATTTCCAGTAATTTTACTCCCCATCTTGGCTACATTTTAACCTTTTTTTTAAGTGTAATGAAAGACTGAAACTAAAAACTTAACTGTTCTTCTCAGGTGGTTCCAGCTCTCTAATGGGTATAGCTGCCTTCTCAGTTTTAAGGATAGATGCCTTCCTAAAATTTATTATTAGTCCTTGTCTTTACCAGAAAATGGTTATGTTTTTTAAAACTGCCAAATGGTAGACAGGAAATTGCTCTTCCTGACCAAAATCCAGAGAGTGGCTCAATCTGTTAATCCACATTCAATTTATTAAGTGCTTATAATGTCTTGGGGACTGTCCTGCCTTCTTTGGAGCCACAAAGGAAATAATTATGAAGGGATGTTTTGTTTCTTTTGCATGTTTCTTGTGTTCTTGCTCAGCAATCTGTCCAGTTTTTGTTTTGTTTTTGCTATTGTTGTTTTCTTGGTAGTTTGAGAATTCTCCATTACCTCCCATTTCCCCAAGTCATCATGACTGTGAAAAGATTCATCCCAAGCTTCCACATGATTTCTTTAACTTGAACTATGCAGAAAATATCTGTGCTTGCAACTAGCACTGGACCCCTTAAGCCAGTCCACCTCCATTACACTTTCGTTCCAATACCTAGTTTTCTCTTACCTTTCTTAGGGACTTAGTAAATATTTGCTGAAATAAAAAAAAAATTAACCCTTAATGAAAATGTTTCCAATATGTCATAATTCATTTCACACAATTAATAAAATGAATTTTCATGAACATAATCCAATCTTTCTTATTTTGGAAATATTCAATGATATTTGCTTTTATTTTCTTTAAATTTGATTCTTCCAAAAAGCTGAGCATGGTAAAAAATTATTAACTTGTTGCTAATTGAGGTTTTACTATATTGGGCTCATAATATTTTTATATCTTTCATACTGAAACTGATGATGCTTAAGTCATATTGTGATTGTTTGGAAAGAAAAGGAAATTTTCCTCTTCATTAACCTTTAAGGGAAAAAGAAGTCTTAAAAGGTTTTAAAGTTCATAAAGCTTTATCTACAAGATAGTCTGGTCCTATGATTTCATAGAATTAAGGACTAAGAGTTATGAAAAACTTCCTCAACCAATGCAGGTAGGGACCATATCTGTAATTTATCATCTTAGAGAGTTAGGTGATTTACCCAGAGTCATACAGCCAATGCCTGATTTGAACTCAGATTTTCCTGGTTTGAAGCCCTTTCTCTATCCACCTCATCACGCCACCTTTCACAGCTTTATCAATATGTACACATTTTTAGAGCTCCCCTTCTTCTACCCCCTTTTCTAACAATATCATATGTCCTTTAAATTACCTTCCCCAAAGAACATATCCCCATCCTCTTTCTTCTCTATTGTTTATACTTTTCTGAATTTTTCCCTTGAAATACCTTCACCTAAAAACTGCAAGTTCATTTATCACCAATCATCTTTGTCAATCTGAACATTGTTATCTGACCCCTGTTCCCTGGTGGTTTGATCATATTTATGCATTTTCAATTCAAATCAAATTTAATGCTGCTGCCCCATGAGATGCTGAGGGCTATCAAAGCTGCCTTATTTGAAGATGGACAGCGATGAGATGTGGCTATTTCTATCTTTACTTCTTCCCCCCAAAGGTTCTTTTTTATCTATGAAGTGCCTGGTACTCATTAATTCAAATATATACATCTGTGTTGATAAATAGGTATTATCACAGGAAACAGACATTGCAGAATCTTCTCCTGCTTCTATAGCAACCTCTTCTCCCCTCTCTTTATTTCTTACAAATAAAGTTTCGAGACTTGGTGGAGTTGGGAAACAAAGATTAATTGCAGCCATCACAGACAGAATCAGGAATTGTGTGAGACTTGTTTGCTGCATGTGAGGCTGTGACATTGTGTTAGGCCTTGTCATGGCTAGAGGGCTGACAGTCACAGGAATGCCATGTAGTTAGTTATAATCCAAAAATGTGAATTCAAGGGAAAGTATTGATCAAAAAAAAAAAAAGAAATGACTTCTCTTTTTGGCATGTGTATAAATACCGGTCTGGGTATATATATATTAACATATACCAACTATAAAAATATATTATTTTCATAAGTCAATAGACTAAAAATCCCCCACAAATATCCGCCCCCACAAAACCCTCACATGAATATCAGCTGGAAATCTAGCTAAATCTTTTTCATGATGTGGAGTATCCTCAGTTAAATTAAAGAATAATTAATTTGGTTCAAATACTTTTCTTGGATAGTTGGTGGATGGTGAATCATGTTCATTGAGAGAAAAACATGAAAATATTTATTTTGGCCATATTTTCCTAATATAAGGTTTTTCCACACCTTTTATAAATTTATTTGATATTCCCTCTCTCCCAACCCCCCAGCCAACTTCTTTTGAGATCAGGTACAATTGAACTCATACAGAATGTATAAATATAAACTTTAGGTGGGGAAATTATTCAAACCTTCAGAATTTATTTTAATGGAAATATTGTTTTAGCACGTAGGTACAAAGCCCTAGTGAGGCTCTTGGGACAGAAAGGGAATATGGACTCTGGCTTCAGGGACTTCCCACTGGTGCTGGTGCTGGTGGTGTTTTGGGGCAGTGGGGCAGCCAACTAAAACAAGCACCTCTACACTGCAGGAGTGGACAATATACTTTAAGGAAGAAGAGATTTCTGTCAACTGAGGGCAATCAGGAAAAGTACCCCATAGAAATGCCATGTAAGTAGAGCTTTGAAGGAAGCTAGATATTTTAAGAGACAGACTTGAAAAAGAAATGCACTCTAGTCTCCATGTTTAATCTATGCAAAAGCACAAAGAAGGGGCAATGAAGGATCATAGGAAATGGAGGAGGATGGGCTCAGGAGGAAGGCAGGTTGGAAGATCAAATTGGCTCTAACATAAGGTAATACAGAGTATGGGAAAAGGTTAGCTCACACAAGATTGTGAAGGCTTTGTTTCAACTTTCTACAAAAATGCCCAAGACAAGTGTTTCTAAAAGTTGAGCCAGAACATCTTCTAAAGCACACCTCAACTCATTCAGTTCCCCAATATACCTGCCTATCAGTTGAAGAAGATGCAAAACTAAAGACGGAGATGTTTATCTACATATCAAATAATAATGAAAAAAGAAGTTGAATCTGGCTCAAAAAATTATTCCAAGACTTTCATTTTTAATTGGTTCTTAGGTATTTCAAAGAAAAAAGTGGCACTTAACTACTTTTCTCTATGCCTCCAAATGCTTAATGTCTAGTGTATATAGCTTTAAGCATAACTTTTGTCTGAAAAACTATAATCAGGAAGTTCAAAATGTGAGTTACTTCAGTAGAGACCAAAATGCATCACTAAAAGCCTATATACAAAGATGTAGCCCCCCACCCCCATTCTACAGGAAATTTTTTTCTAGAGTTTCTCTTTGCTCTTTATCTCTAGCATCCCAGGTCCATTGGTTGGAATAAATGAGGGGTGGGGGATGAGGCAACATGGACTGATAGAAGCTAACAAATAGAATGCTCATAGCATACTTGAAAAAAGAAAAAAAGAAAGAGAAAACATTTTAGTTGCTGCCAGAAACCATTTAGATGCACATTAAAATAATATAGCAAAACATTTATTCAAGTTCTATGCATTCTATCAAAGTGATATGTTTATAGATAACAAGCCACTAGCATTATAAAGGGTTACATATTTCATCAAGATTTCATGCTGAACCTGAAGATCATTAATATTTCCTCAAATTTATTATAAATAAAAAATATAGAGTAAGGAACACAAACAGGATGGAAATATTTGCATCTTGTAGACACGGTCACAAAAATGAAATTATAACATACAGATATATGAATATAATATAGAGATCTGCATATTGGAATATTTTAAACTATATATATAGTTTTTATTTTTAACTATATATATATATCTATTTTTAACTATATATGTAGCTATGTAGGGAAAACATCACATCTCCCTAAATTTTCCCTTAATTCTGTTTTGTAACTCATTTCCACTTCCTTTGCTTTGGTTAGGCACAATTCTCCTTTAGAGCTGGATATAGTTTTTCTCTAGATAAAAGTTGTAATGGGCCTTGCAAGGACTGTAACTGGGTTTAATCAAGCTGTCCTTTGTTTATTGACTGACTGCCTAGAAGAGTTAAAGGAGAGGATCAAGGGATGAAGTCAGCAATGATGAAAGGCTAGCAGGAAAATTTCAGTAAGCACTGTTGTGGCTTAGGAGGGACAAAGATGCCTCGCCCTTTTATCTGGGCCAGATCAGGGCTACTTTGCCCCATCCTCAAATAGAAAAATTATGGTTTTATGGGCTAGACTCAGCTTTTGCCTCCTTAGGAGGGGATTTTTTTTTCTTTAGCAAATTATCAATCTTAATGTTCAATATGAAGTAATAGTTATGACCCCCCCATCCACATTGTCTTACTTAAATTGGGTTCCCAGGCTCCTTTTGGGTATTGGCTTAGATTTTCCTAAAACAACTTTAAGATACCACCCCACATACATTATAATAAAAAATATATATCTTACAAATTATAAAAATCTACTCTTTACCCAGCTATGGAGAAACACCTTCCAATGGACTGATAGTTTCCTTCAGAATTGTGCATGCCACATTCTTTAGGGGTGGCCTTTCCTGATCCCTCTGGTCTTCCCTTTGCCCAACTAAACTCCTTCAAAAGATCATCTAGAAAAAAATGTCTCCATATCCTCCTCTTTCACTCTGACCTTAACCCATTACAATGTCTTCTGATCTCATCATGCCACTGAAACTACTCTCTCCAAATAGCCAGTTATCTGAGAGTTGCCAAACCCTCAAAGCCTCTTCCCACCTTTCCAGTCTTCTTGTACCTAAGTCCCCGACACATATTCTTCAGTCTATTGGCCCTGGCTTCCCAGCTATTCCACAAGCCAGACACTCCATCTCGTGGCTCTGGGCATTTTCTCTGTCTCCTTTGCCTGGAATGTTCTCCATCTTCTGTTCCATATGTTCACCTCCTCAGCTCCCTTTAAGTCTCAGTTAAAATTCCTCCTTCTGCAGGAAGCCTTCTCTAACAATTCTTAATTCCAGTGTTTTCCTTCTTTGAACATTTCCTGTTCATCCTGTACATAGCTTGCTTTGTCATCTCCCCCATTAGATTGTAATCTCAAGGACACTGTCTTTTGTCTCTTTCTGTATCCCCACTGTAGTAGACATTAATAAATGTTCATTGATTGATTTATCTTCCCTTCTAAGATTACAGTCTATTTTGTAGATATACCTATTTATATTCTTTACATATAAATTAAATATATTTATTAAATTTTATTAAATGCATTTGTATATGTTTATTATATATTGTACATACATCTATTAAGTTTATTTAAAATTAGCATTAAATAATTAATTTTAAAATTAAATTATTAAAATGTATAAAGTATATATACATATAAATATAATAATTTCTATTCTATAAGTAAGCTCCTTGAGAACAGAAGTTGTAGCTGTTTCTGTTTATGTTTAGCATGGTGTCTGGCATGTAATAAGTGCTCAATAAAAAGCTTGTTGATTATAATCATGAGTTATATGGTCATGAAAAATATGGAGAGATTTATGTTAGACACAAACTGCTAGGTAAAATAAGAACTGTTTGAATGATTTATCACCCCAAAATAATGATTAATAGATTATGTTGACCTAGAGGAAAACTTTCTAGTGGAATAGCCCTAGAAGACTATCTTTTGGACTGTATTGTTCAACATCTTAATCAATGACTTGGATGAAGATACAAATGGCACACATCACATTCGCAGACTTGCAGCAAAAAGCTAGGGAGAGTAGCTAATATTTTGAATGACAGAATAAGGATATAAAATTTCTCAACAAGCTAGGAAAATGTGGCAATCAACAATCAATTAATATCTGCTTCCTAAGAACCTGGTATGTAAGTATCCTGTTACATGCTGGAGTAAGTGAGAATGAGACACCTTCAAGGAGTGTATATTCTATGGACAAATCTAGAGAGATGAAACTTAATGGATATAAAATTCTAGTCTTTCACCTGGATTCAAAAAGGTAAAAACTGTATGAGTATGTGATGTAGACATTTCACACGTGTAGTCAACAATTCACAAGTGATAATAATCATTATGATTAATAGGAGTAAACAGCAAAATCTAGCAACCAAAACAGTTAATGTGTTTATAATGTATATAGATTTAGCATATACATATACATATATATATATATATATATAGGGAGAGAGAGAGAGAGAGAGAGAGAGAGAGAGAGAGAATGAGCAAGGTCCTACTTTCTGTACCAAATCAATACAATATTTTTAATATTGTGTACAATTCAGAGCATCACATTTTAGAAAGCTTTGACAAACTAAAGCATCAATTTAGGAAGGTTAGCAGATTGGTAAGGGGTTACAAAGCCAGGGCAAAAGAAAGAATTGGGCATATCTAGCTTCAAGAACACTTAGGGACGATGTGATAGTTGTGTGTAAATATACGAAAAGCAGACATTTGGAAGAGATATTAGATTCATTTTTTTCCTGGATCCAAAGCACAGAATTTAAAACAAAGAGTGGAAGTCTAAAACATACAGCTTTGGGCTTGAAATAAAGGAAANGAGAGAGAGAGAGAGAGAGAGAGAGAGAGAGAGAGAGAGAGAGAGAATGAGCAAGGTCCTACTTTCTGTACCAAATCAATACAATATTTTTAATATTGTGTACAATTCAGAGCATCACATTTTAGAAAGCTTTGACAAACTAAAGCATCAATTTAGGAAGGTTAGCAGATTGGTAAGGGGTTACAAAGCTAGGGCAAAAAAAAGAATTGGGCATATCTAGCTTCAAGAACACTTAGGGACGATGTGATAGTTGTGTGTAAATATACGAAAAGCAGACATTTGGAAGAGATATTAGATTCATTTTTTTCCTGGATCCAAAGCACAGAATTTAAAACAAAGAGTGGAAGTCTAAAACATACAGCTTTGGGCTTGAAATAAAGGAAACTGAAACAACAAACTTTTGAAATCTTAGAGTGATCCCCAAGCATAATGGGATGCCTGGAGACAAGAAATCCTCCTTAATGGACGCCTTTAAGAAATAACTGGGAACATTTTGGGGGACATCAGAGGGGGGATTCCTGTTCAGTTACGGGAAGTTCTAAGTGATCGCTGAAGTTCCTTATAACTCGGAGATTCTGGGTGGCTGTCATTTCATTCTCTGTAAAAGCCAACTTCTCGGATATGGACGGAGGGTCCCGGAGAACTGACCCCATCAGGCTATTTTGGACTCCACAGGGACAGTTTTGAAAAGGGAAGCCTCTTGCCCTCCGCAATTATGAATCTCCTTCCTTTGTTCACACCGTTTAAACTAGGCCAAAAGTGTTCTGCAAATAAACTCGATCTGTTTTCTTCATAGTGAAAGTCTGAACAAGCAGAGTTTTATGGTTGTAGGTTTTGAAATAATATTTTAATACTGATATAATAACAGCACTATTCCTCAAGAACTCAAGGTTCATTGCTAAAAGCATTAAGAACTCTCTGAGCAGCTCTTAAATGTGAAGCTAATGTTATTATCCTCATTTTTACAGATGTAGAAAGCAGGGGTTAAGAGGCTTGCTCAAGGTTATGTCACAAGTCACTGAGAGCTGGGAACAGACCTCCTGATTTTCCCCCCATGCTGTTCTAACTCGTAGACAACACTACCTTCTCCAGTGATGTGTAGGCTCAGTGTAATTTCTTGTAACATTTTTCTTTTACCGTCCTCTTTCGTGTTCTTATATAGCTATTAAAGGCAATTTCCCTTCCCTCTGTCTCTCAGCCCCTTTCAGTCCTTCAGGTTTACAGTAAAAACTACAAATTCTTTGAGGTTCCCTTATGTGCTACAGTTAGTTAAATGCATTTATTCTAAGGAAGGGGGGAAAAAACTTTATTTCTTTATGTCAGCTTGTGATTTTCTATTTTTGTTGCAGACTTCAGCTCCATGTTTAATTATTACACTGACTTGAGGTAGATAAAAAAGGTTAAGTATATTTTTTTACCTCTTGCTAACTAAATGTAATCATGTTTATAATGCGCTAAGTAAAAAAAAAAGAGTGCATATTGAGCATTTTCTCACCAACTGACAGAACCCTAATTAGTGAGCAAAATGCATTCTTATTTATTGCTGCTTTCTTGTAAATTAACCTTTCAAAAAGAAACTGGCCTCAAAAAGTTGAATATTTTAACGTGATTAAATACCTACCAACTGCAATAAATTGAGCATTTTCCCCTATGAATTTTGCTTCTCCAGCAGGATATAATTTTCCCATAAATTATAAATTTGATCTTTCAAAAAATACTCTTTCACTTTTATTCTAATCAAGGATCTATAATCTCTTTTTTTTATAAGCAAAGCCTGTTTAGCTCTGAGATTGAAGTGTAGCTCTTCTTCTCTTTTACTCCGACTGAGATATTTATAAAGTCTATTAATTTACGTCAAATGCTAATCTAATTAATTCACAATAAATTAAGTTTAATAAGAGAATACTTTTGATTTATAATCAAGGTGTGTAATGAAATTTTAAAAGAAAAAACTCATTGACCACCTAAAAGGTATTTTACTTAATTTGCATAAGTAGCAAAGTTAGTAAAAATATGTAGCACTTGGGTTTTTAATCATATAATTCTACCATTACTCATTTTAGAGTTGCTGCTCTTTGGGAATGAAGATCTGGTAGAAACTTTCTCATTTCTAAGTTCAAAGGGCATCAAAATGTAGTCAGTTGCAGCCTTGGATTAATCATTGCTATTTTTATTCCCCATAAAGAACTCATGTCAAATTCTATAACCTTGATCTTACAATCAGTGTCATATCATCTTGCATTAAAGAACCAGATGTTGTCAATTTGCAGTTTACAAATTTAAATAATATACTAATTTAAAATACCACCTCATTAGAATTATAAAGAAAGTGTGTTTCCTTGGCATATAACCACTGAATAATTAAAAAAAAGAACTGACAAGTTATTATGAAAATTTTGACAGCATTTTCAATTAAAATTGGTTATTCTAAATATATTCAATAGATTATATACCTAAATGCTACATGAGAGTCAGTGTTAAAATTTTGTATTAAATCCAGCAAATTAGGTACAGAATGTGAATGTACTATGGATAGAAAAAAATGCCAAGAATGAAAGTATACGGTAGCAATATTAAAATATTCTTACTGGTAGGCTAAAAGGAAGTCAAATAGGGCCTGAAATACTAGCAACAACATCTTGTCAGCTTTCTGCTGTTTGCCCAGTTGGCTTCCTTTTTGTCCTGTGTCCTAATGTATCCATTAAGACCAAAAGGAATAGGAAGCCGGTTGGAAAAAACTGTATTTTCATCAATTAGTTGGAGAGAGAGAGAGAGAGAGAGAGAGAGCATGAGAGAGAGAATGAGAGCAAGAGACAGAAACAGAGAAACAGGGAAGGACAGAGTGATAGAGACAGAGATAAAGACAGAGGAACAAAGAAAGAAAAATAAAGGGGCACTTTAGGGAACCAGTAGTGCTATTGACCTAAGAGGTGCCATTTGGAGTCAGTGTGTATGGTACTTTCTAATTCTTACATCAATTTTTGACCATGGGAAATCATTTTATCTTCCAGCCCTTATTCCTGAAAGGAAAGAAAAAAAGTGTCCAAAAATAAGTATATTTTTAGATTGACATATATATGTATATATATATATATATGCACATATATATTTATATATGGATGGATACACACAAAATTCAGTCAGTCCACATTAGTTCATATATTGAAGTAATAATAATAATAGTGAACATTCACATAGCCACATAGTACCTTCTATGGGCCAGAAGTTATGCTGAGTGCTTTACAATTATCATCTCATTAAATCCTTACAACCCTTCTGGGAGGTAGTTTTCAAATCTTCCTGATTCTAGTCCTGGTGCTCTATTCACTGATCCATCCAGCTATCTAGGAAATGGAGGGCAATCATTGAAAACTAGATGTTAATTTTTCAAAAAGTTATAGCCTTAAATCATATCAATAAAACAAAGTTCGAAAGAACACATAGGACAACGGGGCCGCATCATACTCCCAATATCTAGTTAGTTTGTCTTTTCCTCTAGTTTACCTTTACCAAGGCAAAACTAAATAAGCTAAAAAGCTACAAATTTGTTAAAAGCATATTTCTCTTCTTTTTCTTCTAGTAGCAGCATTTTGACTCCCGGAAATTCTGGCTCCATTCTATTTCCTTTTTCTCTTCTTAAAAAGATGATCATAACCACAATTATTAAAGTCCTAGTTCTGATTATTTTATTCAGCATCAGCTCTTATAGTTCTTGCCATATTTCCTGATATAAAAGGATATATTTAAATATGGTATATACTCATCATTATTCTATCATAATCTCTTATAAGACTAAATATATGAGTGAATTTTATGAATATATAATTTATTTAGCAATTATGTGAATATTGAATATAAAAGTTGTCTTTCCAAAACTTCCAAATCAAGTTTCCATGTGGTCTTAGCAGCAGTGTTTGAAGGTGTTTCTGCACAGCTGGGTCAACATTAGATTTTTATCATTTAAAAAAATATTTTTGTTATTATAATGCATGTGGGGTGGAGTCTCAATGTCATTTTGATTTTCATCTCTTTGATTGCTAGGGAGTTTGAACATTTTGTCATGTTGTTAAAAGTAAGTGTTACCTCTTTGAAAATTGTCTATTCGGTCAATTGGGGAGTGTAAATTATTTATCTGATAAACTCATGTGTTTTCTTTATAATTCTGGGTGTCAGGATATTTTTTTTTTCAGTATGTCCTCTCTTTAAAAAAGTTAGCAATTAATTTTCTCAGTGAAAAATTATTTTGCCTTTAAATTCATGGATTTTTATCATCAGTGATTTCTTTGATTAGTAAAATGTCTCTTCCTTTCCATAGCTGAGACAAATACATTATTCCTCTTTCTTACAGGTTTTTTTTTCAGGGAAATCCTATATTTAGAATTCTGATTCCATTTTGAGTTTATTATGATATATGATGCAAGGAATGAGTATCAAAGCCCGTTTTCATTTCATTTTCCCAGTATTTTTATTGAATTGTCATTTCATTCCCCAGTGTTTTTTTGAGTGTGGGTTTATTTTTTAAGTAATCTTTTATATTCATATTCATTGAGATTTATTTCTAGGTCCTTTTTTGTTCTATTAACCTATTTTTCTTCTTTTTTTTAGTATGACAGTTTTCTATAATTATCACTTTAATTTAGATTTGGATATCTGATATTCCTAGGGCCCTTTTCCAGTTTCTTTTTCATATTCATCTTGATATCCTTTCCCACAAAATTTTCTATATGAACATTGCTATGCTTTTAGCTAATACTCTGAAATAACCAAATGGCATTTTGACTGATATTGTATCAAACCTGTAACTTAGTTTGAGAACTATTTTTAATTAGCACTAAATCTTAAATAAAACATGATGATCAACTGTAAACTTAACTATTATCAGCAATGTCAGAATCCAGGACAATTCCAAGGGACTCATGACAAAAAAAGTTATCCACTTGTATAGACAGAACTGGTGGAGTCTGGATACAGATTTTGGCATACTTCACTTTATTTCCTCTATGAATTTTTCATTAGTGTAAGCAATATGTGTCTTTCACAATATGATGAACATGGAAATAAGGTACCATATAATAAACTGTTGCTCTGGAGAGGGAGGAAAGTTGGAAGGGAAGGAAAGAATCTGGATTGCAAAATGCCAGAAAATTTTATTGAAAATTGTACCAATGCGTAATCTGGAAAAAAATTAATGTTAAAAAGACTTTATATCTTTATATATCTTTATAATTGTAAATTATATCTTATAATTTATAATATATAAAGATATAAATATCTTTATAATTGTCTCTTACTAACATTCTGTATCTGGTGAGGGCACTGACTGTGTTCAATTCTGAGAGCTGGTTCATTGTCCCAAAGAAGAATTTTGGAATTCTGTAGTACTAGTAATTCAGAAGACATTAGAAAATCTTTTTCATCAAGCACCCAAATCAGCTCATCAGCAATGATATACAAACCTCAGGTTCTTATCACTGCTTCTTCTGTGATGCTAGCATTCCTATTGCCCCCATGTCCTTAGAATTAGGCCATCATAACCTTCTTAGGACATACCCTGAGATGTAAGCAGTCAACAATTTCCAGTTCTATATTACACAATGAAGTATTTCTGGGAATATCCTAAAACCCAATGATGCCAAAAACATGAAGCCCTGTGTTATTCCTGACCAAGGGCAAACTTTGCAAAGGTGGCAAAATCATTTCAGTGACTTTCTTAACATTCTTTTGAGTTTTGCTGTCAAGTCCTTATAGAACATTAAGTAATGTTTGGGTTATGACAACCTGAAATTCATTTTCCACAGGAATTCATTGCCATTAAGCATTGTAAAAAAAAAAGACATACTCAGTTATTTTCATCCAGAGTGCCCAGACACCCCATTTCCCTTCTTTTGCAATGATTTAGGGTTCAAATTCTAGCCTCTTTTTCACCCTATCAGTAAAAGTCTTTTCCTTCTAAGGTCCTTGGGACCTTCATTGTACAACCTTCAAGCTGGTGAGGAAAAAGAGGTGCACAGTTTTCCTCAACATTTGGTGCACGAAGGAATTGCTTCAGGGATACTGAGATGCTATCATCATTACTACGTCTGATAGGAAAAAGAAAAATGCTGACTGGGTAGGATGCCAGAAACAGTAGGGCTGCTGGAAAGCTGACATGCAGGTATAGAAACTAGAGAAAGTGTGAATCATGCTAAGAAAAAACAAAAAAGGAAAAAAAAACATTTTGCAATACATAAGGCAAAGAAACTAGATTTATGGAGTTGTTCCCATTAACTAAATAAAGGACAGGCTGCAAGTGCCCACATTAGCAGATACACACCTACATTTGCCACCCAGGGACATGGTAAAGGGCAGGTAGGTGGCACAGTGGATAGAACACTGAGTTTGGAATCAAAAAGACTCATTTTCATGAACTCAAGTCTCAACTCAGACATTGGCTAGCTGTGTGACCTTGGGCAAGTCACTTAACCCTGTTTGCCTCAGTTTATCTTCTATAAAATGAACTGGAGAAGGAAATGGGAAACTATTCCAGTATATTTGCCATGAAAACTGCAGACAGGGTCACAGATAATTGGACACAATGGAAATTATTAAACCACAGAAAGACATGGTAAAGAGAGGAGTGCTGGAATTCCTAAGGGGTGAGGGAAATCATTCTGAAACCAACCGAGCTTGTGCAAAGTGGGCTGTATTTTGGATGAGCCCCCCATCTAGATTAATGGGTGCCTGTTTCACTGATCCATTATAATCCTAGATTGTTTTTGAATGTTACTTTCTCTGAAAAGAAGGGAAGGAAACTGCTTCTAAGGTTGTTGAAAAGGGGACCTTCTTTGCCTACGTTGCCAAATTTCAGTTGTATTTAACAGTAATTGATGCAAATGTGATCTGTTGCTGTGAGTTAAATGGAATGATCAACATCTCAGAAGGGTTCGTCAATACTATAACAAGTATCGAACAGTAAGTAAAACATACGATTTCACCCAAAAAGCCTTTTAATTTTGCTTGGAGGAGAAAAAAAAAGGACAAAGGCATTTCCTCTGAAGAGAAAAAAAATCAGGATATGCATAGCTCCCTCTTTGAAGAGAGGCCTAATGGATCGCTCTTATCATGAATTTAGGAGAAGGCTCACAAATTAAAGCCATAATGAAGCCCAAACTAAGTTCAATAATTAAAACCAGAGCTGGGCTCAGTAAAGACCATTCTCTAAAAGTTGGAAGAAAAGGAGCAGATAAATGAAGAAAAATAAAATAATTCAGAATTGCAGAGCTTGTGGAAATGAGAAGTTAAAAATTTATGGTAATGGTCTTTGTTCAGCTGGTAATTAGTGTCCTGTCCCTATTTATGTTTTCTCTCTCTTGCACATTTGCAGAACTCAGATTCATTTTGACTGTATCACCTAAGCTGTTACATCCCAGACTCTATTAGTAGGCAAGTGTAAGGGCTCAGTGCTTCGGAGATTTCATATTTTTATTGGTGCCTAATTAATTCATATTTACTAGTACAAGCACAATTTTGCAACGCTGTTATTTTATTGCTTGCTTGATAAAAAGGTTCAAAGTGTACGGGCCTTGAATCTGCTCCAATTTAGGCCACTTACGAAAAGTGCTGGGGTAGGAACCCGATTTCCCATCCAAGGTGACTTCACGCTTCATATCCACTCCTGTCCTCTTTTCATCATCAATTAATATTTATTAAATATGTACTACGTGTGAGTTAGATACTTTCAATGGAGCTGAACAGCAGAATGTGCAAAAGACGTAGCCCTTTCGCTCGCTGCATTTCTCATTTGAGTTTGACTCATTAGCAGAGATCTGGCTGGCAGCTAGATCATTGGTAGTAACGCAGAAAAGTATGGTTGTCCGCAGAACTCCTCTCATTAGTTAAATGGATGATGGCGGAATCATGGATGACTGACATACGTTACCATTTTAGTGATTTATAATTAGTCTAAAAATAAAAATAATGAATTGTCTTAGTCAACTCATATATTGATTTTTTTGGTTCCAGTGCATAATAAGCAGATTTGGTTTTAAATAGTATTCCAGAAAAGAAAATGGGGGGGGGAACCCCAAACAAACAACAAATGAAAACAGACTCTGTGAATGTTTATCTTTGATAAAATATATTCATTTTATAAAATGCTGGGGCCCATTGTCTATCATACCAGATGATTAGAAGTGTGTATCAAGTTTTTTGGGATCACCACAGCAATAATAATAAAACTGCTTAGGAGCTTAGATAATTGGAGACAGAATTTTACTAGGGTATAAGAGTGTAATTAGTGGGAAGTTTTGCCCCAGAGTGCAGAAATTTGGATGAAGATGACAGCATTTGTCAATCTTCAGTAGGTAGAAACATCTGAACTTTACGAGTGGTAACCAAAAATAGTGATAGGGATGGGAACTGTAATTTCATTGGCACCAGGAACTCCTGGACGAGGCATAAGCTCCTGGTGATGGTCCTGTCCTGTGCATTTTATACAGCCCCACTGCAGCATCCTTAGTGATACAGGCTCTTCCTTCCTGAAGAGTTTTGTGTCCAAGACTGAGGTTCCTCCCTGAGATCTATTCTTCCCTCCCTTCACTCAGTTGCAGCTTTTTTTTTTTAAAGTTGACTTGAGCAAAGTAACTTGAGCAGAACCATGAGAATGTTGTACACAGCAACAGCAGTAAAGTATAATGATCCACTGTGAATGACTTAACTATGGTATGATACAAGGCTGCAGGATGACTCCAAGGAACTCATGACCAAAAAGGCTATCTGCTGCTTTAGAAGGAACTGACTGTCTAAATGCAGGTTGAAGCATGACATTCTTTGCTTTATTTCCTTCATGAATTTTTCTTTAGTGTAAGTGATAGGTGTCTTCTCTCACAACATGATGAATATGGAAATGTGTTTTGTGTAATAACACATGTACAACTAGATCAGATCACCCGCTTTCTTGGGGAAGGGGATGGGATGGGAAGGAGGCAGAGAACATGGATGGAAAAATGTCATGAAATGATTGTTGAAAATTGTACTGACTTATTCTGGAAACAAAATTAATTTAAATGACTAGCAATGGCTTAGGAATATTTGAAGGTGGCAGGGATGGAATCAGCCTGTGGGAAAGGGGATATTATTTAACAAATTTGTTAACATAGTCTAGAATAAAATAAATGTCAATTTGAAAGTTCCTTTCCTAAACACATTCTCTGGAGCTGTCTAGAGTGCTAGAATTGCCAGTTATGCTTTTGCTAAGATAGCAACCAACAGATGTGGTATGATGGAAGTCACGAAATGACCTGCCAGCATTGATGTGTCTTCCTAGCTTCTAATGTCAGACTATCAGAAATGTCGAGATTCTTTCCTGATTTCAAAATTAATTTCATAATTTTAATTCATCTCTCATCTTTTAGTATTTACCATGTGCCCAGAAGATTAATTCTGACCCTAAGCTTTAAGCGTGTGATATATAATTGCTATTGCTTCTGCAATTTCAAAAAGAGTGATTGTGTTTGCAACTAGGCATTAAAGTGGATGAAGTTGTAGAATTGAAATTAAAAAAAAGAGTTCAAAGCTGCCTCTTAGACATGTATTAGCTGTGCAATCCTATATAAGTCACTTTACTTCTGCATCAGCTTCCTTAAATATAAGATGGAAATAAAAATGGAAGTAATAATGGTACCTACCTTCCAGGGTTGTAGTGAGGATCAAATGAGATCATACTTGTAAAATATTAGAATAGTGCTTGGCACATAATAAATGCTTAATGAAGTTCTGTTGTTTGTTGGTTTGTTTTTTCCCTTCCCTCCTTCATTGCTCCTCCTCTTCTCTCCTTCCATAACTCCTTCTTTGATACTGTCATTCTGAGGGTAAAATGGAAGAAATCGTAGACAGCCCAAGACAGTATCTGTAGATCCTCAATAATGATGAAATGGTTGAAGAGTTGTAGAAAATGTGTATATAGTGTGTAGGAAGGAATGAAAACCAGGAAGCTGGTCAGGAAGGATGTATAAGTAAGTGAAGGATGTAGTAAGAGTAGATGGTGTGCTGTGTTCTATCTCAGGATCTCTGAGTTGTAGGCACCTTAGGGGCCATCTCATTTGATATAAGACTCTCCTTCCACAATACCTATGTATGTGCATTGCCCCCTTCCCAACCCAGAGTAGAATGTAAACTTCTAGCGAAAAAGAACTATTTTCTTTTTTTTTTTTCTTCTTTAAGTTCCTAGTGCTTAGCAGAGTGTCTTTCATATTTTTGTTTTGGACTGGACCTATGATTTCATTTCTGTATAGAGTTCTGTATCTCTAAGTAAGTAATTTCTTCTACTCGTGTGGATCCATACTTTCTCTGAAATTGTACCTTTAAAAGCTTTTGACCATCCTTCTGATTCTCCTTCACAATACTGTTTCTAAAAGTTGGCATTGAGAACTGAACATAATACTGGGGATTTGGAGTGATGAGAGAACACCAGAACTAAATCTAAATCTAGATCTAAATTATCTTCTTCCATCCCTTCCTTCTCTGCTCCTGGAGATGGTAAGCAATTTGATCTGGTTATACATGTATTATCATTCAAAATACATTTTCATATTGTTCGTTGTTGTAAGGGAATACTCACATAAAAGCAAAATCTCCAAATAAAAACACAAATAAGCTAGAGTGAAAAATAGTATGCTTTAATATGTATTCTGACTCCAACAGTTTTTTCTCTGGAAGTGAATAGCATTCTTTGGCATAAGTACCTTAGAATTGTCCTGGATCATTGTATTGCTGAGAGTATCTAAGTCTTTCACAGTTGATCATTATAAAATATTGCAATTATTGTGTACCAAGGTCTCCTGGTTCTGCTTGTTTCACTCTGCATCAATTCATATAAATCTTTCTAGCTTTTTCTGAAAACATCCTGCCCATCATTTCTTATACCTCAATTGAAAGGCATTTCCTCAATTTCCAATTCTTTGCCACCACAAAAAGAGTAGCTGTAAATATTTTTTGAACAGGTAGGTCCTTTCACCGTTGGCCCCCCTTTTTAAATTTCTTAAGTTTATAGATTTAGTAGTGGTATTACTGGATCAAAGAGTATGCAAAGCCCTTTGGATAAGGTTCCAAATTGCTCTACTTAATGGTGGGATTAATTCACAACTCCATCAGCAATGGATTAGTGTCCCAATTTTCAACGTTTAGTACTTTCCTTTATTATCATATTGGACACTTTAATAGATGTGATGTGGTACTTTAAACTTGTTTTAACTTGCATTCCTCAAAACAAGAATGATTTAGATATTTTTTTCCTAATAATTATTAATAATTTTGATTTCTTCATCCAAAAACTGCTTGTTTGTATACTTTGACCATTTGTCAATTTTCCCCCCAAGTCTTACACTGCTTATTGACAGTGTCTCAAGTCTCAACCAAAATGTCAATTCTTTCAGTACTCCATAGTCTGAGACTTCTGGATCTGACGCCTTCAATATATCAAGAGTAGATTTTCTCTTACCATTTCCCTATTTATTTTAGGTTTTCTCTGTTAGCAGTTAGTGTTCTGTTCTTTCATATTCACATTCTTTGAATCATGACCCTTTGCATAAAAAACAAGGAAAATAGTATAAAGATTGCCTTTTTCCCCACCATCCTTTATTATGTTCCATCCATGCCAAGAAACAATCTTTTATTTGATCCTCCTCAAATATAGGAGGAAGAAGAAAAGAAACTTAAATTTGTTGTCCTTGGTCCTTTAGTTTTCTCACTCAGTTCTAGTTCATTCTCACTCAAGCAGTTGTATAATATATATAGAATTGATTTTTAATGCCTTAGCATCATCCTCCATTGTCCCTTCCTCCTTCCATCTTTCTAAAATGCCTTTATAAAAATCTAATTTGATCAACAAATATTCAGTTTATTCACATTGTTTTTGACAAACTTGTTTTAAGACAATAATAATATTGGAAAGATTTCTGTTTTTGTCTTTAGAATTTTATGCATTAGAGATTTTCATCTCTCCTGGGTTGACTTTTCTGAGAATTTTAGTGAATAAGATCCATTTTTTGAACCCTTTGAAATATATTCTTAAAAAAGAATCTACTACTTATCTACTATTATTGGATTTCCTCTTCTTATTTATGATAGAGTGATCTTTTCCCCCATGTGATGCCATCATTTTCAGCTCAACAACCAATTCCTTGTTGGTGAGAATCAGGTACATAATAAACCTTCCCCTCATTTATCCTCCTATGTTTTAAGGTTTAAATAATCAAGGCAAACAAAGACTAGACAATCTATTCTGTTCTGGGCAGAGAGAGTTCCAGTCAAAATAATTATGATACTTACTACATTAGTACTGCACCTATGCTAGATTTGAGAACTCTTTTCTAAACACCTCATCTGTTTCTTTTTTCATTTTACTCTATGTACTTCATTGTATAATCTAATGGCAATATTACTTGTCTTTCTACTTACATTGGTCTTTACTCAGGTGCTCTCCATCATGACTTTGTACTCTGGTTCTTAGATATCTATACATGAACATCTCTTCTTAATATATATAGCTACTCTTCTCCTCAAGCTATTTTTCCATTTTTAAAAATTCCTCTTATTCTTTTAAAATAATGTAAAGTAGTACAAAACTATACCTATAGTGGGAATTATATGTCCTTGCCTAAGTATCTCTATTTCACCTTTCTGGTTACATTTTTGGTTTTTAATTTGTGTATATATTTGTGAATTAATGTTTTCTTGGTGGTTCTTTTCTTGGATATTATAACAAATTACTGGCATAGTTATCTTCATTTTTCTTCCTATATTGCCATCACTATCATAAACTAATTTGCTACATAATTAATAGGACACTTTCTCCCTACCAACTTTTTAAGTTTAAAATAATAAGTATTTTACAGTTATGTTACAAGACTCCAGGCAAATACATCGTTCCTAAAATTATTGTTCTTTTTTTGGAGGTGTCAAGAAAGGATAGGATTAGATCTTCCTATCTCATTTGTTTGAGAAATGCCGGGGCCATTCACCAGCCTGTTTTCCACTACTTAAAGGCCAGTTCAGAATGGAAGATTTAATAAGCTCTGTTTGCCCCTACAAAAGTTTGAACTTATTCTCAGACATTATCTTCTTAACCAGCAATTCACTTTCCAAATTTTCTTTTCTCTTAAGAAGCTCATGCCTTTGATAGATAGCAACAATGAAAATATCATCTATACTTCTAAGATTTCTACTTTATTGAGCAAGAATTCCTAGTCTGTTGCCATCAAATAATCATGCTAATTGTTATAAATACAAGTTTAAAGAAAGAATTAATACTTTCAACAAGCTTGCATTTCCAAAGCAATGCTTTCTAGATTCTTCTTGGTATTATCATTTGTGCCCAAGTATATCAACGGACAGTGAGAAACCAAATAATAAGATGGTACACCCAGGGATTATAAACATTTCATTTTAATGGTGAGAAGTAATGTAGTTTATACACAAAATAATATTTTTACATATCATAATGACCATTTTTGAAACAATGGCCTCTAAAATATTATTGTAATGTTTTTCTACTGAAGCTTTATATATAGTTCAGGTATATTTTCCCACAATTATATGTTACACAATTATTAATATAGTAGTTACTGGTGCTATCATCTACTACTAAGGATTTCAAGATGTATTTTCATTCTAATTTAGCCTTCGTTTTGGTTTTTAGAATTTGTATATCTTTCTGCCTGAATTTATGCTTATTTGGGATTCACATTAAATCTTTTAAAAATTGATATTATTTAGGTGTAAATTTACATATAAATTGAAACAAAAATAAAGCTTCTCTGAAAGCTAAACCTTCAGTTATAATTTAATGTTTATCTTCTTGTATTCTATTTAAGGCCAGACAAATTGAAACCAACAATTCTTTCTTAATAGTACATTACAAAACCTCTTAAAGGGATTCATGACAAGAGCTTAGCTAATCTAATTTCATTGTATTTGACAGAATGAAACATGCTAAGTGTCAGTCTGTTCTTTTTTAGTAATAAGATACTAACTTGTAGTATAACATATGCATTTTTTGATATCAAAAGTAGTTTATGATCACACAATGATGATGCTAGTTTTCATTACATGCATAACCTACATGAACAAAGAATGATTTGTATGGGTTCCTGTCATTTCATTATGAAGCTTTCACAGGATTGTGTGGGTGCCCTTAACATATGTGATTCATTCTCCTTTCAGGCTTGCAGTTGGAGACTTGTTTATCTAGGTTACCCAGATGTCCTTCAAAATGAAATACAAGTAGCATCAAACACCCTTTTCACCTTCTGGGGAAAAAATGCAATATGATGATTCTCTTGGTATCCAAGATAGGACAGAAATCCAGAGTATAGGAAAGGGAGCTCCTGAAAATGTAATAGGTAAGAAGTAATCGGGGTAGATCCCAAATGCTTTTACAATAAAGTCTGCAATAATTCATGGATAAATAAAAAAGTTGTTCATAATGAATTCACAAGAAGCATTCCCTAATGTGCCTGTATAAGCTTCTTCCTACAGTAGAGCAATTCAGAGATTCTTTAAGAATTAATCTATCAGTTTTCTAGAAAATCCAACCAATGAGAAAGAGAAGTGGAAAACAAGGTACACAAATTTTCTTACCTATTAGTTTCTCAAAAGGTTTGCTGTGCTGGAATAGCTAGGTTGGTACATTGGATAGAACAATATTTTTAAATCTTAGGCTGTTGTTCATTTATTTCAATTGTGCCCCACTCCTTTCTACCCCACTTAGGGTTTTCTTGACAAAGATTCTGGAACAGTTTGCCCTTTCTTCTCCAGCTGATTTTACAGATGAGGAAACTGATGAAAATAAGATTAGGTGACTTGCCAAGGATTACATAGCTAGTAAGTATCTGAAATCATATTTGAACTCAGGAAGATGAGTCTCCTTGACTCAAGGGTGGGTGTTCTCTCCTTTCTGTCACCTAGATAAATTGGAAGACCTGCATTCAAATCCTAATTTTAGAAACTTACTTGCACTTAGCTCTTACCTTTGGCTCTAAGAAACTGCACAGTGGCCACAGCTAGGCAAACTGTCTCAGCAGACAAGCTAAATGAGGCTGAGGGTAACTAACAAGCCTCAAATTCTTTGGTGAGTTGGGGGAGGCATGTCTATCCCAGGCATATGAAGACTTCCCTCAGCAGAAAGGGGTGGATTAGAACAGTTTGTTCCAATGGTCAGGAATGTGGCTGAAGCAGGTACTTTGGAGTGTTAAGAGCTTGATTAGACATCTCAGAAGCCAAGGTCATCCACTGAAACCAGGGCCATCATCAGTCCTCTTGAGTTTTGTCTTATGTTGGACTTCAATAGAATAAGACTGATGACTTTGTGTGACTCTTCCTCAGTTAAATCCAATGCCTGTACAAGCCAAGACATCACTTTGTGCTGTCATTGGTCCTCTTCAAAAAAGAAAGAGGAAGAACACAACTGTTTTAGCCTTGGACAAGTGACTTAAACTCTGTTAACCTCAATCATGTCAGCTAATAAAAGTAGTTTAATAATAGCTCTTATCATCCAGGTAATGAAGATCAAATGAAATAATATTTGTAAAAAAGCTCAACATAGTACATGGCACATAGTTGGACCACTGTTGATATCTTCATTTCGTTTTGAATTTGAACAAATGGGTAAGGCTTGAAATCTAGACTATCACCAAGACATAGCCTTCAGAATAGTGTTAACTTATCTATTAACATCAAAAATAAAGATTAGAGATACTATAGGGTTAGCATGACAATAGGATCATTAAATAAGAGGAACCCTTATGGAATCTGGATGCTTTTTTTGAGATAGGCCAAAAGAAAATTAATTTAAATTATGAAAGGAAAATGTGTCAGACAAAAATAAAATAATAACATGTCATTAAGATTAAAGGTTTTAATAGTATATTAGAATTTTAGAGCTTTAGAATTGGAAGAAACCTCATAGATCATCTAGACCCCAGATAAATGTAAATGATTTCCCCAAGATCACATGTGTTGTTGAAGAACTAGAAGTGAACCCTAGTTTCTAGACTCCCTGTCCACACACTTTTCTATCTTCCCCAACACATTTTTATCCATATAATTCACAAAGAAAAAGACAAATAGCAGTAGATGACTGTTTCTGTCTGGAACTACCAAAAACTTAGACTTTATCATCTATTGAATTCACAGATGATTTGAGATGATTAGTAGGGTTTAAAATGTTAGGGGAGTGTGTGAGCTGAAATGTCAAAGAGGAAGTAAGAAGTGTGAAATCTGGGATAAAAGTCAAAGTTGATGTGAAAAATTCGCAAATCAATCACAGAAAAGTGAATGTAAATACTAAGAGTGATTAAGGAAAAAAAAGTAAAGAGAACACGGAAGAAAACTTTGAGAATTGCCCGTATTTATTGAATAAGAAGATGAAATAGGTAAAGATAGATGGTGTGTGAAATATAACCAGGAGACAAGAGCATCATGTAAGGCAAAGGATGAGATCATAACTGGAAAGGGAGACTTTCAAAACTTTATAGGATCATAGATCTGGGAAGGAAGGGATCCTGGTGTCCATTTAGTATAGTCCAATCTTTCTTTTTTCTCCCCAGATGAGGAACTTGGAAGCTATGGAAGTTATGTGGTTTTTCCAGGATTTCATAAGTAGAGATTCATATACCTCATAACTGAGCCATGTATCCTGGGATTATTCTAGTGTTGGTCAATATCCTCCTCAGTGGAGATTGTATAATTATCCTAAAATCCAAGGTTTAAGATATTTTAAAAGAAAATCACCAATACCCCAGATCAAGAAAGCGGATCTTTTGGAGAACCAACAGAAACCACACATTACATCAAAAGATCCAGAGTTAACTTTGGGATATAACGAACTGAACTGAAGGGGATTGAACATATCATTTATTCTGAATGTAAACTCTTATGCCAAAGGGGAGTGCCCCCTAATTGGCTTTTTGTCAATACATCTATCAATCATTTTTGTTCACTTTCTCTTTTCTTTCCTTCTTATCCCCAAGTTTATGTAATTCCCTCTTTGTAAAGTGCAATGTTTTTATACACCTCTAATAAGAGAAGTTTTAGAGATATTAGCTGCATATACGGAATGATTCACTGGGGAGACCTGACATGTTAATCTTGAGAGACGGAGATTTTGGAAAAGAGAATCAAGTTCGCAGCAAAGAGAAATAGAATTTGATGACACAGCTGGCAGAGGGGGAGAGTTGGGTAGAATCTTGAAGGAGGGATTGCTGGAGATTCTAACTGCCAGCCGGAAGGGATTCAATTGGAGTCTCTGGAGTTGAGAGCATCTCCTGGATTCATCTCTGACCTCCTAAGGATTTCTAACCTATTCCTGTGTGCTTTTCCTACTATATCCCAGAAGCTGCAAATAGGATTATCTCTACAAAATATACAAGAAGATCTGAAATGAGAGTAAAACAGATTTGAACTACCAAGGTTGCCTCAGGGAGGATTCCCTCTCTGAGGTGAACTCAATTGTTTCTGACTCTGTATACCTTCACTAATCATCTGTATTTTAAAGACTTTGAAAACCTTTGTGTTATTTAGCTTAGAATCTAGTTAGACAGCAGGGGATTGCTTAGATAGAGAGAATAGTTAGTGTAGCCTGGCTCAATCGAGAAGGAAGAGACTTGGTCATAAAGTCAGTTGGGTCCTTTAAGGTAGACATCTTTAGAGATAGGGATTGACCTACAACACTCTCATCCAATTACTATTTTTAAAAATTCCTAAATAAACCTCAGTGTTATAAATCACAGTCAGATTGGATCTATACTGGCCTAGGACAGAGAGCATTGCCATCTTTGCTCTTAGTCCTTGAAGAGACAGCCCTATAGGCTGGATTACATCAAATCCCAGCCACCCATTATATTTCAACAAACAGGGTCTCTCTTCACTTAACAATCTCCCAGAAACCCCCAGGGAGGAGATTTTAACATACTGGTCTCCCAAAGAATCACAGGGGGGATTGTGTGAAGGGAACCCCCTCCCCCCCCAGTACCACAATCAGGATCTTTAAACCTGCCATTCCTGAGCTTAGTGCACTATATCACATGGCATGAATACCTCAAACATAGGCCACAGGTGAAATGACCTGGGGGCAATGACCTGTAAAGAATCAGTGGTAAAGGGAAAGAAATAAAAGAGGGGTACCAGGAAGTACTTGTTCTGTATTTCCTTGAATGGTGGTACTGGAGGACACTGGCTGTGAGCCAGAGAACCATGTGGCAAGATTAGAATAAGATTAGAAATAGACTTTAATCTCTATCTGCCTTCTTTATTCAAGTAATATTAACAAACTCTATAGAAACTAATAATTTGGAGTTTTTAATTTAACTTTAACAGTAGTAAGGCTCAAAGGTGTGATCTGAGCCCAGGTGATATCTCTGACTCCAAACAGGAGGTTCTCTTCACCATACAAAGCCTTAACACTTTAATTTGGGGGGTCTTCAAAGGCTACAAAGCAAAAAATGTTTTTAAGTAATAAACCTTAAACTCTCAAAAGAATGGAAATAGCAAATATATAAATGCCATCTTTGGTCACTTTACACACAACCCTCCTTATTTTTCCTCATGTTTCTTTAGCCCCTTGAACGAAAGGGTGTCTACTTCTTTTTCCATGATTAGGTGGCTGCTAAAGAAGAGTGATAATGAAACCATGTTCTTTTCTAGCCAATCTGAGAAATCATCAGATAACCACTCACTCAATTCTATTTCTCAAGTTTTTAAATATCATTACTGTTGAAGATTAAAAGCCAGGTCCTATGATCTCTCCAAATATTCTTGACTATAAGGGATGGAAACATTTGTTTATCATTAGTGACTTGGTGATTTATCATTGTAAGTGGTGGGCAGAATATCCTTGAAACCATTCTAGATAGGTAGCTACAAATCCATCCTAATCTTAAAGGTTGAACAAGAATAGCATAACTTAATCAGTCATTTAGTCAACAATCATCGATTAGATTTTTATTACATTCCATGTAGTCTACTATTCTAAAAGGCTATACAATATGCAGATCAAACATGCACACACAAGACATAAATGGCATAAATGGAAGAGAATCTTAGAGGCAGTCACCAGCAGGAAGGGCTTCGAGCACTATGTAGAATTTGAGCTGAATCTTGAAGAAAGAGAGAGAAAGCATGTGACTCATTTGAGGAACATTCCAGAAAAGAGGAACAAGAACAAGTAAAAATACATCGAGTAGAGAGGTAGATGGTGAGAACCAACAAGAAATCTAGTGTCACTAGATTGTAGAGTACCTGGAGGGGAGTAAATTGTAAGAATATTGCAAAGGTAGGAATTGGCCAGGTTTTAAAACTCTTTAAATGCCTAACAAGATGAAGTTCTGTTTGATTGTGGAGGTAATAGAGAAGCCAATGTTATTTATTGAATAAGAGGGACAAAGATATGATCAGACATGTACTTTTAGGAGGATGATTTTGGCAAGTGAGTGGAAGATGAACTGGAGCAGGAAGAGATTTGACATAAGGAGAAAAATATTAAAAGTTTACTGCAATAGTTCAGTGCTGAAGAAATGAGGGCAGAGATATGAGGCAGAGGATTTATGAGTAGACAGATATTTTGGTAGGAAGGTAGGAAGAACAGGACTTGGCAACAGAGTGGATATGTGGATCCAGTGTCAGTGAGGAACGTAAGGATGACCAGAGGATTGTGAGTCTGGAATAACGAGTGTTATCTGGAATATCACTTTATTTTACTCTGAATTTTAAACATGGCATCCTCTAAAACTGGAGATTGCAAACTGAAGATTTTTGTCTTAATATTTTCTAATATTACTGTGAGAGGGAAATTAAAGAATCCAAGACAACTGAATTTCAATCTGTACATATACATACAAGTAGGTTGCATGGAAAAGATGCCACAACATAATGAATAGAAATCCAGGCTAGGTTGGTGTTCAGAACTCCATTCAGGTCCCATATCTGATTCGTAATGTTTCTGATGCTGGCCAGGCCATTTAACCTCTTTGGACCCTAGGTCTCTCTCAAAACTAATGCATGGAGAGTGTGCCTATCTTCCTTAACAGAGAGTTCCTTGAGCAGATGAAGTCATTTATTTGGTCCCTCATCTCAAAGATGTACAATGAAAAAGACTAATGGAGGGGTGGAGGGGTTTGTAGTTTTTTGTTTGTTCTAGAAAATAATCTCTTTGGCTTTTATAAATGATGATTTTAAATTATAGGCAATGGTGACATTTTCGATTAGAAGTTCATAGATACACATGACTGACCAACCTATGGAAATTCTTCTATAATAACTAGGAAGTAATGAGAAAGAATTGGAAATACAATCATTATGAAGAAAGTGGCATTGTGAATTTGACACTTATAATGGATTAGCTGTTAATTTTTTTCTCCTCTGTATGTTACTCTAACGAGATTTGTCAGACTACTGTACAATTTATCTTTCTGCATGTTTCCCTCACAGTTGATGGATTACTGCTTATTGTGGACCAAATTTTCACATAAAATAAGGGAAGAGATTCACTCCCAATAATGTATGTGGAGCTATTGTATTTGTACACATAAAACTAATGAACTTACATTCCCCAACCTCTTAGATTAGATCAACAAGGAAAAGGATCAAAGTCTTCATAAGGGGAAGGAAACATGGTATGATGGAAAGAGCAGAAATCTTCTTTGGTCAAGTCATTTGTAGATTTTTGCTTAATGATGTTCAGGAGAAATTATCCCAGAAAATCTTCCACAATGGAATCTCTCAGGGACTCACTTGGACAAAAATAGGAACAAAGTAGCTGAGAAGCAAACTTAGGTGTGATGTAAGGGAAATCCTCTGTATCCTCAAGTGCATTAAGGCTCTCTAGAGAGGCAGTCACTTTTTTCTCCCAAAATGTCTTCAGACAAAGATTGGATAATATTGTATTTATAATCTATGAAATCATGAAATGTGGCAGGCCTGTCTGGTTCTTTGGGTACTTGCCACAAAAGACTGTATTGGCAGTGGGAAGTGGGGCTCACAGGATATATGGATGAACAGGCATAAACAGAGAAAAGGGATAGGGTAGAGTGGCAGATGATGTAGGAATAGGGAATGGGGTGGTAAAGGAAAGCTGGCAATGTGACGAAGAGATTAGGAAGGAGGAGAATCAGGAATTATCACAGAACCATGGATTAGAGTTGAAAGCACTCAGCAGCCATGGACCCAATGGAGAGATGAAAGACACCTGGAGGGTGGGGAAGGTATGTGGGACCCCAAACTCTTCTATTTATATTTGAATAATATATATTGAATATATATATATATATAT